>NC_071572.1:3004687-3317764 GCF_024509145.1 Vidua macroura | reverse complement strand
CGATAAGGGATTCCTCAGCAGCTTAATGGTGCAAGTAAAGTAAAGAAAAAAAATGAACTGAAACAAGAAACAGCATGGGATAGATGTCCAACCCTGGAAAGGCTGGGAGTCTCCGAGCACTGCCAAGATTTCTGGTTAGCCAGGCTGAGATGTAAACTCGGTGTCACACGAGTGACCGCGCGGTGACCGCGTGATGGAGCACACGGGGGGCAGATGCTGCACAGCAGCACAGCCACTTTCCATGGATTTCTCCTCAATCCATGGCTGTGTCTTGCCTGTTGCAGCTCTGCAAGAATCATTCAGGGATCCCCCAGGCGTCCGGAATGGCAGTTCTGGGAAGTGGGGCAGTGATGAGTTACGCAGCGTTTCTGTGACAGCAACGGGGCCAAAAAATCCCTCCTGGCAGGGCACGGAGGGGGAAGAGGTGCTTTCTGCACTTTTGTTCTAGGTTTCATTCTCTCTCTGCCCTGGCAACTTGTGATCTGATCAATCTGCAGAACAGGAGCTGGAGGTTTGCCCTTCTTGGTTTCTTCAGTGTGTTGGACATTTTGGGCAGCAGAATATTCTCCCAGCAGCTGGGCTAAGGGTGTGGCATCATTCCTGAGGGCTAGAACTGAAGAACAAACAGTGATCTCTTCATTTTGTCTCTATGTTTTTATATAAGAGGTTGTAACAGACTGAATTTCATTTTTATGTTACTATCTATCAAATAATTTTATGGGACTATTCTGCAGTGGGATGGTGTTTTGCCATTTAAAATTCAGGAACACAATAAAGGCTCCACACAACTTCCCAGTGGAGTCATCAGCACCAGCAAGAGAAGATAATCCTGTGTATGCTGTCTCTGTAGGATTCATTTTCACTTTTGGACACATTGAAATATTTATTCACAGCTCAGCCTCATGAATTTGAACTATGTAACTTAAAGAAATTAGAAAACATCCTATGTTTATGCAAATTGTGATAGGCTGGCTTTTAATTTCTATTTTTAAAAGTATCATCCTAGCAGTGTGTGTGTAAAATACTGAAAATGGATTTAGGAAATTAGAAATGAAAAGGAAATTTTCTGGTTTTGGCAGGTACATTTCACCTGAGGAGCTGTCAATTGGATAAATGTGTTCTGTGTATCATGAAACTGAAGCACAATGGAGTAAATGATACTCAGATGTGATAAATTATATTCTCAACATCTTTGTAAAATGTGTTGAAGACTCAGTTAGTTAAAATAAAAAAGAAAAATTATCAGTGTACAAAAGACTATAAAGAATAAGGAAGGAAAATCCTTAATCCCAAACAATACTTGTCTGAGGAGGAGAAATATAAATGGAGTGATAATCAGGGAATCATAGAGTGGTTTGGGTTGGAAAGGACCTTGAAGATCATCTCATTTCACCCTCTGCCATGGGCAGGGAACCTTCCTCTAAACCAGGTTCCTCAAAGCCCTATCCAGCCTGGCCTTGAACATTTCCAGGGATTGGGAGTTTCCCAACCTGGTGGGAAATTTTCACTATTTAAAAATATTACCCAATTTCAAAATATTGCCCAATTTTATAAAGGAGTTTCCGGCTGCTGGTCTGTCTCACATTTTTGTGGACACATTATATGGATAAATCTGCATAACTTCTGATCAATAAAGTCAGAGAAAGTGGATGTGTCTGATAGGACAAGGTGGAAGTTTCAGCTGTTCTCGCCATCACTAAGCCCGTGAACATTTTTGTAAAATTACTCAATTTGGTCAAGACATGATGAAAACTTCTCCCACTATCCTGTTGCAAGTCCATGGATTGTCCCAGTGTGGGGGACACAGCAGATATGTTGTGTTTGGTGTGTGAGAAAGGCCAGTGCCACACCAGGGACTCAGCAAAGCCTCTGGAATGGTGCTAAAGCTGCATCTGGCCCTTTACTAGCCTAAGGAACTAAAAAAAAATGGCAAGAATTCTTCAAGGAATTACAACATTCAAAGGCTGAGTCCCACTTGGTATGCCTTTAAAACTCCTACTCCAACTCCTCCCTATCTTGAGGATGTGTGGGAAGGATCTTTCCAGGCCAACAACATTCCCCCTGTCAAAAAAACACCCAACAAAACCCAAGCAGCTTTGCTGAGGATGACTTCCCATCCTGTTCTGTGAGCCTCTCACTTGGCAGAGCCCTCTGGTACCTGCTGAAATGCATCCCTGGTGACTCCAAAATGTGCTTTAAGGAGCAAGGGACCAGCCCTGCCTGCACTTTTGGGATGCTCAGGCTCCCCCTCCACAAGGCCAGGGAGAGAGGACAGTGGGAGGGAGAGCGGTTCCCTGCTGCAGGACTCACCTCAGCAGCCACCCTTGGTTTTGTTCCAAAACCCCACCAGCACCCAGAGCAAAAGCAGGAGGTGAGGCTGCCCTGGTGCTGGTTCACAGAATCCCAGAATCACTGGGTTGGAAGAGACCTTCAAAATCATCGAGTCCAACCCAACCCCAACACCTCAACTCAACCCTGGCACCCAGTGCCACATCCAGGCTTTTTTTAATCCTTTTTTTTAATCTTTCCTCATGGATGGAGGGGCAGCCTCCAGCCCTGGAGTCACTGCAGATCCAAGCTGGGAGATGTGTCACACTCCAATCTGTTCAACTTGGCTCCACAGGAGCTGTGGCACCCGTCAGCTTTTCCACCACCCCTCAGATCCCTGGCTGTCACACGAATCCCCTTTTAAATCCAAACCTGTGATTGACTCCTACATGTTTTTTTCCCTCTCTTGGAGCAGCCAAGCAGCATCCTGCTCAGCTGAAAGCTATTCAGCTCCCTCCACAGTGTGAGGGAAGCTCGTGGCCTTTCTTGCTGGTGGTGGCCAAATATGTGTGTAATGTGCTTATTCCTCTCCAGCCCACACAGAGAGAGACCCTGCTCCTCTCCTGAACTTGGGTGTAACACGTTCCCTCCACCATCGGCCAGGCCAGCTCCAGACTAATATTTTCTGTTCACTTAATTACCACAGGACAAGTGCTGTACCCCCGTGGAAATTTGCCACTTGAAAAAGTGCCTAAAAATATATCCTGCAGTAAAAGTTTCTCTGTGTGATTGAGCGTGCACGCGGCCTGTGCTGCGCAGAGGGATTCCCAAAAACAAACGGCTCGCCGGAGCCTTTGGCAAGGCCTCGCTGGGTTTTTAACAGTTTATCTGCTTGTGTGTTATTTACTAAGGGCAGGAGTTACTCCAGAGTTGCCATTTAAACTGAAAATTCCAAAAGCCTGCAAGGATGAGGGGCCGTAAAGGTGAAAAGAGGAGGATGAGGTGAGTTTTGTTCCCGAGGGGAATAATGTTCCAGGGGTTAGGATATGGTGCTTGGACTATGAAAATTGGGCTCAACTCCTGCTTTTGCCTCAGCCTTCATGAACTCTGTGGGTACCTCACTGCTGGAGTGTGACCACCTCTGTGCCAGGGGACCTGGTGCACGGACCACAAGGAATGAGTGAATTTTGGAGCAAAGTCAATGTGAGACCATCCCAGGCTGCCACTGCTGAGCAGAAGGTCATACTACTGCTATGAATCACAGAATTAGGGAATTATAGAATCATAGAATGGCTTCAGTTGAAAGGGATCTTAAAGATCAGCTGGTTTCACCCCTCTGCCATGGCAGGGACACCTCCCACTGTCCCAGGCTGCTCCAAGCCCCAATATCCAACCTGGCCTTGGGCACTGCCAGGGATCCAGGGGCAGCCACAGCTGCTCTGGGCAATCTGTGCCAGGGCCTCACCACCCTCATAGTAAAGAATTTCTTCCTAATATTTAATCTAATCCTACTCTCTTTCTCTTTCTCTCCCCCCCCTTGTCCTGTCCCTGCATCCCCTGGAAATTGTCTCTCTCCAGCTTTCCTGGGGCTCCTCCAGGCCCTGCAAGGCCACCCTGAGCTCAGCCCAAAGCTTCTCCTGTGCAGGTGAACAATGCCAGCTGTGCCAGCCTTTCCTCCCAGCAGAGCTGCTCCAGCCCTCTGCTCATCCTGGAGCCTCCTCTGGGCTCTCTGCAGCAGCTCCAGCTCCTCCCTGTGCTGGGACAGGGCTGGGGCAGCTCTGCAGGTGGGCTCTCACCTCTGGGGGCACAGGGGCACAATCCCCATCCCTTTCCTGCTGCCCAGGCTGTGGGATCAGCCCAGGGCAGGGTTGGTTTCTGGGCTCCAGCACACACGGCCGTCCTGCTTTAAAGACAAAAAGAATCTCACTCTCCAAACCAGCGCTGAGGCCCCGTTCCAGAGCAGGTCTGGGAGTGGGATCACACCTTTTGACAGCCTCAAGCTGCTGGATTAGTCTGAGCCGTGTGTTAACCTGCCCTGCAGGAACTCTGTGTGTGTGCAGCACTGGAGGGGGGGTCCCAGCCCTGCTGGGGAGGGGGGTCCCGCCGAACGCACGGCTCAGCTCCCAGCAAGCGCTGCCTGCTGCACTTGATGGCTTGCAGATTTCTCTGAGAGAATATTGTGTAGCTGGCAAAAGAAAACACAAGAAAGGAAGGAAGCAGCATGGATTTCAGCCCTTTTACTGTTTGCCTTGTCTTTTCCCAAGCAGGCAAAGGCATCTCGCCGTGCCAAAGACCCGACGCGGCGTAAGGACGAAACATCACTTGGATCCCTTGATCACAGAGCAAATTTCAGTGTAGACCTTTGTATTTCCTCTTCAGACAGACTGGTGCAGATTGTAGGGCATAAGAGCAGCTGTGTGAAAGCAAGAGCACCCCCCTGCAGAAGCAGGTTCCCGTAAAATCTCTCCTGGTGTGCATCGTCTCCGAGCTGGATTCCTCTGAAGACAAGAAAGGACCATTGCAATTGCACCCTCTGAGACAAATTAACACAATTCCACCCTGTGCTCGTACAAGACTCTCAGTTCTGTGATCTGCCAGGGCTGCAGTGCAGTTAACCTCGGGAGCAGGGTTTTATAAAGGTGCTAACTGGTGTTTCACAGTGCCCCTGCGGTGTTTCGTTTTCATACGAGGCCCTGTTTGGAGGAATGCTGTGTGAGCATTTACTGCAGTTCCAGGGGCTGTTTGATCAGCCAGAATGGGTCCTCTGGGCAGCATTTTGGAAAAATAATATTTAAGAATTGCACTTTATAAAAATTCCGAGGATGCATATCCTGAATTGTCGAACGTCAGCACAATGCTGGTTTGAGAAACATTCTTGTCCTCACTTTAAATTGTGACAAAAGAACACAGAAATTAGAAGGAAACCCAACTGCACAACTTAATACAGTGACAATTTTTAACAGGGTTCCCACAGTTTTCTATATACCATGGAACTAGGATTTTGAGGTGGGCTGTTTTTATTTTATTTTATTTTATTTAACCCAAAGGCACCTTCCTTCCAGAATGAAATGTATCAGGCTTTTATAAGTAGCCACTGCCAGGGAGGAATTGTGTCTTCCTGCAGGGTATATCCATATGGAGATTTTGGAAAGGATTCACAAAAAAGACCCTGTTTGTGTTGAACCCCCAGCCTGCCTCACAGCTCAGTGCTGTCACCTCCCATGGGGGATGCACAAATGGAATCCTGCAGGAGTCTGGGCAGTTTGGATCATGTTCCACAGAAATTCAGAAGTCCCCACTTTCTTTTCTTTGGCTGTGGAGTTGCCACAGGGCAGGGAGAAAGGAGAAACTGAGTGTGTCCATGACTCCCAACTGCATTCAGTGAAGCTCTTAAAGGTTTGGGGTTTTTCCCCCCAGGTTTCAAAGGTTTGGGGTTTTCCCCCTCAGGTTTTAAAAGTCTGCCTTTGGTGTCCTGGCTGTATTCCAGCTTGTGTGATCTTTCCTCCTGACCTACAGCCCTTCTTCAGTTTCAGCTAAATAAGCTATTCCTCATTTTCTGTCTGTTTACCTTTGCTGCATCCTGTTAGGGACTCCATCTGTGAGGTGTGGAGCCCTCCTGGGATATCCCAAATGCAAAAAAGGTAGCAAAAGCCTTTGGTTCCAGTAAATGTTACCAAAAATTTTCCTTGTTTTGGAGCTGGAAGAATAATGGGACAAAAATTTGAGTAGGGGTGTCCTCTGCTCGCTGTGAACCTGTGCTCCTCTGGGCTGATGGGAAATTTTATCCCAAATTGCAGAGGTGGCATTAGTAAAAAAAGGATTTTCTTAGAAGTTTTGGTGGCAACAGCCTGCAAAGAGTTAAGCGGGTTTTTTCTGTCATTCCAAAATTGCCAGTGACCTCAGGCACTGACCTTTCCTTGGGCTTTGCTGGTAGCAGGCAGCTTTCCCAGCCAAGGGGATTTAGGTCCTGAGCCTGCTGCTGCTCTCCCTTTGGCTGATGATCTGCTCCCTCGCTCTGGTGGGCTCCGTGCCACGAGCAGTGTGGATCTCTCTGCTCTGGGCTGTCACTCCCTGGCCTTTGCAAAGGCCTCTGCTCCTTCCTAACCCTCAGGTCTCCTGAACAAGCCTTTAGGTGGAGATTAAACCAGTTTTCCTGCTGAAATACTCACCACTTTTCCCTTCTGCCTCATGCTTGAAGCTGTGTATGGTGCTATTTCTTCTGCCCTTTTTTCATTCGTTTGATTGGGTTTTTATCATTTTTTGTCCTCCAGCCTGCAGTTAGGTCAGTGTCAGGACTTTGTTAGCAGAGAGGCCTCAGTTGCCCAAAACATCCTCACTGGCCAGGAGCTCCATTTAAGCCCAGCCTGGGCTTCAGATCATCTGGATTCAAGATTTTCCTTGTTCTTTGGATGGGTCTCTCCCAGCAGATGTTGGGCCTCTCAGATTTTGGGAAAGTCTTCATACAGAAGCCATTTATTTTAAGACTTCCAGGATTAATCCATGGTGCTAACCTCAGATCCAGGGTCTTGCAGTCTGTAGGCACAATTCCAGGGAATCACTGATCACCAGTGCAGGACAGATCCCTGTTTGCTACTGTCACAGGTGTTGGAGCAACCTCCTGGGCGAGGTGACCCTGAGGATGTGACCTGAAAGCAACAAGGATGATAATGAAGCTTAATATCCTAAAAAAAAACCCACCCCAGCTTTGTTATCTCTTGAAGTCACTGTAAATTGCAAACATCTCTGAGAGAGGAATAACCTGTTTCACATTGAGGTACAAATCTCCTGGAATGATCTGTCGGAAAGGAAACCAATGGAAAAAACATTCTGGATAAAATACATGGTTGAATATCTAAGGTGACTTCATCTTCTGATCCCTAAAATAAAAATAAATGAGCCCTAACCAGTAAAAGCCACACAACCTGTGATTCCCACAGGGAGAGAAATATGGGACAACTTCTACTTTAGATTTGTTACCCAGGGCTGAAAAGGTTCAGGTGTCATGGTGAGATTTCTAAGGTACTTCATCAGAGATGTGGGAGCACGGTGTTCTAAATGTTTTCATCATCAAGAGATTGAGGTTATTCTATTATCTAATAAAAAATTATAGATAAATACATTTATTATTATAGTGATATTTGTCTAAAATCTCAAAAAAATCTGCTTTAAGACATTCATTTTAGGGTTGACAGGAAGAGCACATCGAGATACATGCTGGTGGATCTCAAAGAATATAGAATCTTTGGTTTTGATTATATTGTATAATAATTGTATCTGATCCAGATCAGTCATAGATGTGCTTGTTAACAATTTTTGAAGCCTAAACAAAATGAGTAAGGCAACTACTTAACCCACCATAATAATGAACATCATTGCTCTTATTGGTAGTGATAAGACATAAGAGATGAAATAGAAAATTTCCTGTCCCATCTCCCAAACCTTTAATGAGACTCCTCCTAGCCAAACTCACTAAAGTGTGTTTTCACAAATGGAGACAAAAATTTTGTGTGTGGGGACACCAAATTCAAAAGAAGATCCCCTTTCTTGTGCCAAGGATATCATGGTAAAGAGAATACCTGTGACAACGTGACCTTGAAGTTTCATTTCTGATCCAGAAAAGCTTCATCAAGGTCTTCTGGCACCTAAATCCTGTTGAGCTAATTTCAAGTTAGGCATGTAAATATTTGGAATGGTCAGGGCCCAAATTTACGTTTGTTTGCAACTCTGATGTCTTCTGCATTTATACAAAATCTCTCAGTACAAAATTCAGTCTTTGCGAGTGAGGAGTGGATGGGAAGGAATGGTCCAATGCAGTGAGGGTGAGACACCTGAGTGAACAGAAAGCTGACACTGATATTAAGATTATCTAATCACCAGCCTCACCTCTTGCCACCAGAAACAGCTGCAGACAAAGCAAATTTTCACATTTTTTTCATAAGAATTCCAAATTTATTAGTAATTTCTAGATGGTAACGCAGTAAACACTTACTACAGACCAGGAATCTTGAAAGTAACTTGTAAGAAGAATTTCCCTCCATCAAAATCTTGTCCAGCTGATCCTGAGCTAGGAAATGCCCAAATCTGGAGGGTCTGTTTTCAGTTTCAGCCCCTTCTGCTAAGCAGACAACCAAGGGTTGGACGATATTTTTGGAAAAGACGTTGTTTAAAGCTGGCTGCAGCAAGAAATTAAACAAATAACTCTGATAATGGGAATAACCTCCAAGACAGTGCATTTTGTGGTGACCAGAGCACTTTAGAATAATTTACTATTGCATGAAGTGATGCAGCTGGTAAAATATTCCTCTCTTCCATATGGAGAGAGAGGGATGGCCGCAGGAAGCAGCTCTAGAAAGCCGTTTGCGTTCCCCTGTGGCTTGTTTTGCTAAATCAGTTGCAGCAAAAGGAGCCGCTCCAAATGGTGCATTTTTCCTGCCTTGGTTTGTCTTGTACTTGTTCAATAAAGCAGATTCCAGAAAATACAGGGTTGTATAATTTTTAATAAGATTTGTTAAAAATAGCGTGGCTGTGGCGAGAGGAATGACCAGAGGAAGCGATTCGTTTCCTGCCATCATTCCTCCCCCCTTCACCGGCGAGCACAAAATATTCACTTGATTTAAAATTCATCACAAGCAGCCAGAGGGTAGCAGGGCTACCACAACCCTCATAAATTACACCCAAGGCTGACCCTTCTGGAAGAGGAGGCCTTGCTGTGCTGAAGGACTCTCAGAGTTTGGTGCTGCTGCCTCCGACCGCAGCGGGACACAAAATACACTGCGGGGAAATACCCAGAGGAGCAGAGGCCAGCCTGGGTCTGTCCATCCATCCACTCCAAACCTCTGCAGAGGCTTAAGCTGGGAAGGAAGCCCTTGCCCACAATGGTTCCTGCCTGTCCTAAAGGGGAACAGCCTTGATGTGGTCGTGGCTCCCACTTGTACCCACATCCCAGCTCCTCCACGGCAAACCTGGCTCCCTGGAGGGTCTGGCAGAGCCCCCAGCCTTCCCTCCTGCAGGAGAGCTGCCCCTGGCCAGAGCAGAATGGTTTCCAACTCAAATTCTGCCCCATCTATTTCTTGTGTGGGTGATATTTCTCATGGACTCCATCAGGCCCAGGCTGTGCAAACAGCAAAGCACTTTTTTTTTTTTTTTTGCCCAGCCGTAAAAGGGAGAATCCGAGGAAGGTCCTGCAGAGCACGGTGATGAAATAATCAGCACAACAACCCATATTCCAACTGGGAGTAGCTGGATTAGTGCAGCTCTTCCCCCTGACCTGAGGAAGCTTAGTCCCATGTCCAGAAAAGATCATTTTTTTCTTCTGAAAGACTTTTCTGTGTGTCACTTTTGCCAGATAGCTTGGCCAGTTGCTCCGTGCTTAGTCCGTTTTAACAATAACAACAGCAACAAAACTTTACAAGATGTTCTTTCCTCTTTGTCTGGAAGGATTAACAGTTCAGCCAAGGTCTGACTGGCCGCTGGCTCCAAGAGGGAAGGACTCAAAGGCACTCTGAGGGAGTAGTCACATGGAGAGCCTGGCTACCAGAGAGGGCTTTGGGGATTGTTTTTTATTCTGTGCTCACCCAGACTGGCACTGAGGGCAGGATTGGGCATTTCTGCTCTTGGAGGAGCTTGTTCTGGTCAGTCTTCTAGGAAAAGTAAAGTCTGGGAGGCAGATGGACATATTGATGTTTCCCCATGAAAAATCCACTTCCATGGGTCTCGTTAGCTGGATTGAAATGGCAAATCTTTGGAAATAGCTTGGAAAACTCTTTTATCCCTTGGAGAAGTCACAAAATCACAGAACCACAGAGTCACAAAGTATTTAGAGTTGAAGGCACCTCTGGAGATGATCTAGTCCAAGCCCTATTCGTATCCCATCTTTGAGCATTTGTGTTTAAGCTAAAAAGAAGAGCAGATGCCATCCAAAGAGATGGAAACAAAAGCATAACTCCATCAAACTTATCTCTGGATTCTTTTAACCCATCACTGGCAGGAGTGGGGCAGAACAGGAGCCATCAGCCCTGAGCCACGAGGTCAGGAGGAGGCGATGACAGGAGAGCTCCATGCTCAAACAACACAAAAAATGAGATTATTTTTTCCCCCCCTCTCCTTTGTCCATGAGAAAGGAGAAACTTCTCTTTTAAACATCTCCTAGGCAGGATATAAACACACAACCTCAGGGCCATAGGTGCTGCAAATACCCAGGCATCTGCTTGTCTTTGCTCCCATGGGATGTTCCCCTTGGAGGTCTAAGCCCCAAACCATTTGCTCCCAGCACACAAGCAGATGAGCCTGTGGATCAACCCAAACTTCCAAGGAAAGCTGGCTGAAGTGGTTCATGAGGAGTCAGGATTAGGCCCTCATTCCTCCTGCTTACATGCTGGATTTTCACCTTTCGTGCTCCTGCATCACAACCTCCTGCTAAATTTAGAAAGCCTTTTTTAGAAGTTGTTTTATGAACACACACACACGCACACACAATAATTACATTGCAAAAAAAACACACAAAAAGAAAAAAAAAAACCTGCAGGCTTTAGAAATGCCATTTTTGAGGCGTTCCAACTATGTACGACTGGCTCAGTTACTGGCTCGCAGTTGCCATCTGAACATCTATTTTTCCAAGCATTTAAGAAAAGTGATGTGTACATTTTTCATGTGTAATTAGGCAGCGTAATGTGATCTCTTTCTGCAGTCAAGCTGCCATGTGCCGTAGCCTCACTGAATAGCTTCCAGATTTCAACCCAATCTCTTCTGTCTAGACTCTACGTTGCTATTTTTTTCCCTTTTTTTTTCTTTTTTTTTTTTTTCCTCTTGCCTAGCTTAGAGCAGACTCCAATATAAAATGCCAAAACCAGAAGGTTTTGTCCCTCTTTCTCATAAAGACGTGGGACAGATCTGGGAGGCCCCGCTGAGAGCTGAGTCCCAGACTTTTTCATAAGACATGTGTCGTCTGAATCTGACATTAAAGATTGTGCAGGCATTTCAACAGGTCATGCACACGCGGGGGGAAAAAAAAATGCCCAAAAATATGGTTTTCATTAAGAAAGTGAGTATTTTTAGAGAGGTGTGGTTCAGTTCAGATGAAAAGGGAAGAAAGAAAAATGAAAGCGGCGCAAGAGATCCCCAACTGCAACATTATTTATATTGCTGTTGAAATGCAGTGTGCTCTCTTTATAAAGCTGCTTTTGGGAGTGAAATAATAGAGACCCTGCCAGAACCAGGTGCATATCGTGGAGTTTGTTTATAATCCAAGTTAAAGGAGAGCAGATTTATACCAGAAAGAACTCTCCAAGGGGATCTTGGAGTTTAAGTGTCCTGTCTTAATCTATACATTACCTCCTCAACAAAGCAGTTGTCTTGAAGCGAAGCATAAAATACAGTTTCAATGAATTCACAGATAATTCCAGGGAATTTTATCTGGTGTGATATAGTTTCAGACTGCTTATTCTGTTCCCAGGTTTTTATTTGACTCTTAAGTTGTTTTATTTCTGCATCAAGAGGATGAAAAAGATCAGAGAGGGCTCGTTTCCACAGAAAGATGCTTTTGTGCAATATAAGCAAAAAAAAAAAAAAAAAAAAAAGCAAGGTTTTCCCAGGCTTGCAATTCCACCACCTTGTCCTGGGATTTGCTGCAGTTTGCACACACTTTTTCTACAGAAAAAGCTCTTGTTTTAGTCCAGAAACAGCTGTGCAAATTTCCCTCCACTTTTCTCATTCTTTTTTCTAAATCTTATCTTTTCATCTCTCCTGTTCTAACACCACACTTTATGTTTTCCTTTTGCTCTCCAGAAAATGGCTATTGTCCCACTGAGAACATGTCCTTCTGCCTGCTTTTGTGTGAATGGCAAATTGGTTGGAAAAACAGGAACACTTTCACTCCTTTCTGAAGGGAAGCATGCAGCATTTGCTAAAAATTCCCATGCTTCTGCAGAACCAACTGTTCTCTCCATTAAAAAAAAAAAAACATCCACCTACTTGAGCAAACTTTTCAATACATTAGCCCAATTTTTCATTATGGTAAACTTTGAAATGGTTGAAATGTTGGAAATAATGGTGCAAATGTTTTCTCAAATTTGAAAAAGGGAAACTAAACCAAAAAGCTGCCTGAATCAAAATGGGGCTCTCCTTGAAATTCCAGATGATGACAGCAGAAAGTGCAATAATTCGATCACAGAATCACAGAGTGGTTTGAGTTGAAAGGGACCTTAAAGATCATCTTGTTCCAACTCCCCTGCCATGGGCAGGGACACCTTCCACTATCCCAGGTTGCCTAGAGCACTATTCAACTTTTTCTTGGTGACTGTGAAAGGCTTGCAATTACATTTTGAATAAAATTAAAGTATTCTTTTTACATTTAAGTAAAAAAAAAAAATCTCTTGTCCTGATCTCTAAACTGATCACAGGAAGTGGTTTTTCCTCCTTCTGCTTCACAGAATCACACCGTCAGTTAGGTTTGAAAAGACCTCTAAAATCATTGAGTCCATCCTATTGGCAAGGACTCATTTCACTAAAATAGGGATTTTCTGAGCTGTAAATCAGGCCAGAATTTTGACACGGAGGCTGAGGTGAGTGTTTGCAAGCTCCACATCACCACTAACAGCTATTTCACAGTGTGTCTCTCCAAGAATGTATTGATTTCCCAAATCTTTAAGCCAGATGGAACCAATTATCATAATCTATTCTGCTGAATGGTAGCAAAGATTTCTTACAGTTGTTTTGTGTCGCTGTCTTAGCATCATCTGCTGCCCTTTTCTTGACATTCCTCTTGGTATTTTCAAGAATGTGGAGGGGCCTTGCCCTGATCTTGATCCCACTCATGAGTGTCACCAAGTGTGCATGACCAAGATCACCTCCAGGTCTTTCTTCAGCCTTCCTGCAAAACCATCGTGGCCTTGGGAATCCACCACCCTTCAGGAGCCACACACACATCCCCTTGTCCAGCTCTGCTACGTGTGTAGTTTGACATAAAATAAATCAGATCTTGGTTTGAATAACTTAACCTCATGTTTTGAAGGCCATGGAAATGTTGGGGCAAGTCCAGAGGAGGCCATGAGTTTGATAAGGAGTTGATAAGGAGCAGCTCCCCTGTGGAGATAGGATGGAAGAGTTGGGGCTGTCCAGTCTGGAGAAGAGAAGGAGAAGGTTGTGTGGAGACCTCAGAGCAACTTCCAGAGCCTGAAGGGGCTACAGGGAAGCTGGAGAGGGACAATTCATCAGGAACTGGAGTGACAGGGCAAGGGGGAGTGACTTCAAACTGAAAGAGGGGAAATTTGGGTCAGATATTGGAAGAAATTCCTCCCTGGGAGGGTGGGCAGGCCCTGGCACAGGGTGCCCAGAGCAGCTGGGGCTGCCCCTGGATCCCTGGCAGTGCCCAAGGCCAGGTTGGACACTGGGGCTTGGAGCAGCCTGGGACAGTGGAAGATGTCCCTGCCATGGCTGGGGTGGAATGTGATGAGCCTTAATGTCCTTTCCAACAAAAACCTATCTATGATTTTATTTTGCTCTAAACCACAGTGTCAGAAGCAGATTTCAGGGTGAGATGTGTTTTGAATAATTTGGTTTTTGCAGTAAATGCTGCCTGTGAGCCTGGTCCTGTCTTGACCTACAAGCATCTTTCAATGTTCTCCAGTGAGTTCAAGGGCTCAGATACAAAAACAAGGAAACCACATTTCTTTGTGGGATAATCCAAAGCTTTCTGGGGCTTTGAGTCAAAAACCAGCGGGGTTCAGCATGTCATTTTTTTAATCTGTGACAGAACAAACAGACTTCACTTAATCCAGTCCAAAGTGCTGCCCTGAATGAAACATCTTCATTTTTTATCACCTCTGAAAAAAACGTGAAACAGAGAATGATTCAAGGCTGGAAAAGCCCTCCAAGATCTTGAGTCCCAGCTGTGCCCTTGTCACCCAGCCCAGAGCGCCGAGTGCCACGTCCAGCTGTGCAAACTGGCCATGACTGAGCCTGGGGACATGCAGGACACGTGCCACCAGCCAGGCAGCCATGGGGACCTCCAGGTGCTGCCTGTGAAGATCAACCACGGCACCTGCGTCCCCTCACCCCTGCACCTGCTGCCACTGCAGAGCTGCCACCCTCTGCTCCAGGCTGCTGGTTTAGCAGCTGGAAGCAGGGGTGGCCCATGCAGAGGGGTGACTCAGTGGCACATCTCCAGCCGAGTCACCTTCTGCAGCCGCCTCTCCCTTCCTGCCGGGCCAGCACAGAGCTCTCTGCGCTGAGGCACCTGCACAGCCAGCTCTGCCCTGCCTGCAGACACACAAATGGCATTTCTCGGCTGTCCCTGGGACTTGTTTGCACCGCTGCCGCGAGGTAGGTGTGGGGAACAACGCGTGTTTGTGTGGCTGCGTTGGTGTGTGCAGAGCTGCAGCTGTGGAAAATCAAGTTTTTCCCATTCGTGTATCACGGAGGTTTTTGGAGCTTCAGGTCCTGGGGGAGGCTGGTTTTCTGCCTCTGACTATAATTTCAGGCGTTTCTCTGGTGCATGACACAGGCAACGACGAAATGCTGTGGAAAACTTGTGAGAATTAGCCAAATAAAAGATAAAATGGTTTGATCATATACAGGAATAACTGAAAAATGATTAATATAGAGAAATATCACCTTTCTTAGAGCTGTGTTTTGATGAAGATCTGTTAACAAAGCTGGATTTACGGCACTACAGGTACTTGTGCGTGAACAACACCAATTCCACAGACCTGAAGGGTAAATAGAAGTTTTTTCCAGGTGCCATGACAAATAGAGAAAGCAGAGAAGCAGACTAATGTAAAGAAGAGAGAGATGATAGTTCACAAGTTTAAATCCCGTAAAAATGAAGCTTCTCTGGATATTAATTCTGCATTTGATTACATCTGCATTGAGCTATGGCCTCCTCAGGGATCACCATGCACCACGGAATCCAAGGGAATGCAAAAATGTAAATATATAAGAAAATAATGAGCAAGTAACTTCATGTGTTTGCACTTATGAATTGCTTTCTCTTGAAGTGTAAACATTTTATTTTTGGTCAGGCTTGTCTTCATCCATTATTCATCAGCTATTTTTTTATTGTGACACAGCTCATTTCGATATACTGGTTATATTATTCACCAGTAAATATTTTCAAAATTATGACATTTTGCCATCTACCCTAACTTTGACTTCCTTTTTTTTTTTTTTTTTAATACTTCTACCTTTAACTTTCTTATTTTTAATTTTTGCCATGTGGCTGGAGAACTTTGCAGTTCTTACAAAGATGCTCCACTCAGCCTTTCTGTTTTGATTTACTGTGTGAGATATTCCTTGAATCTCAGCAGTGATGCCAAGAAATGCCCCTTTGGAGAGAGGAAGGAAAATGCTTTGGTCAAAATAGGAAAAAATACAAATTCTGTCCCCCAAGCCCAAACTGAGAATGAGTGAGGAGTTACAGAAATTTGCACAGAGAGTTTATTTCACCATTATTCCAGTTTGCCTTTGGACAAATATGCAGCTTTGTCTCTTTTGGGACTTATTTGCCAAAATACAAGGAAAAAAAGTGAAGAGTTTCACCTATTTTGGAGAGTCAAGATATTTAGGAGGGATTTAGGCAAGCATCCCATCTCTCCAATCACTCAGATCAGACCTTTGGCATTTTAAAATTTTTTTCCATCATTTCTTGTAGCCTCATAAAACCCCTCCTGAATTCATGGGAATTTCAAGTGTTCCCTGGACCTTCCCTGCCAACATATTGTTTTTTGAACTCAGCTATCAGTGTAAGCAGAAAAAAAAAAAAAAAACTGAAATCTAAACAAATTATCTAATTTTCCTTTTAGCCCATTGCTTGGGGAAGGGTGTGAATTGTTGCAAATTGACACAGCAGTCCTGAATAGGCATTGATGCTGAATATCCTGGTGATCAATATCCCCTTCACCCACCCACGTTATCTAACCAGATACTTACACAGATAAGTTCCAAATTAAATCCTTTCTTTTGCCACTTCAGAGCTTTTAAATAGAAATGATCTTTCCTTCCATAATTAAAAGTGTTTCTCTCATAGGAGGGACACCAGAGTCTTTTCAGAGATTGCCAAAATGATATTGAGGAGTCCAGTCTGGGACTAAAACAAATCCATGAGTGCTGTAAAAAGCCATAATTTTTGCTCCTTGAAAAAGAATTTCCTGTTCATATCCAGGCAACAGGAGGTGTCTGTATAACTGCCTATCTCTCCTGAATTAAATGTCATTTTTACATAAGGGAACCTTCATTAGTGAATGTCACCCACACCTGTGAGAGGTAATATTTATAAAGGTGCCCCCTTTTTGTTGCCTGACTTGTTCATCCTAAATGGTATTTTCATAGGTAAAATGTTAATCCTTTCTGATCCTAATGAGAAAATCAGGAATTGCATCTTGCCAGTGGGGAAAAAACCAAAATAATCTGTGCTCTACTCCTGTTGTTTCATATCAAAAGAAATAAGTATAATTCATATATCCCCTTTCATTGATAACAACAAAGATGATTAATGCTCTGAAATTGGCATTATTATCCTTATTTTTTCAGTTTTTTCAAGTTAATTGGTTGTTTAACCTGGGAAAAAGGAGGCTTAGGGAGGACCATATTGCTTTCTACAACCACCTGAAAGGTTGTAGCCAGGTAGGGCTTGGTCTTTTCTCCCAGGTGACAAGTGACAGGACAAGAGAAAACAGCTTCAGGTTGCACCACGGGAAACTTAGGGTGATATTAGGGAAAATTTCTTCACTGAGAGGGTGGCCAAGCATGGGAATGGGCTGTGCAGGCAATTGCTGGAATTGCTGGCTATGGAAATCTGCAAAAACCACGTGGATGTGGCACTTGGGGACGTGGTTTAGTGGTGAACACAGCAGCAGCTGAAAACCATAGCCAGTTCTGTATCCTTTACATACTTCAGTCCCTAGTTCAGCAATTAAGACTCAAAATTATCTGAGGCTGTGCCACTTGCTAAATAAGTTTCTTCCACTGCTCTGGAAGAAATATGGGAAAAGCGCCGGTTATGGGATTTTTTCTTGATCCAGATGTGACAATTTGTTTGATTTTTATCGCTTGTTTCAAACTCACATTTTGAAAATTGTGTTTAAAGAGATGGAAAATGATGTGACCACTTTTTTCTTTCCCCACGACACTCCTGAGCAAGAGGCAGCGCTCGAAGACCCACCTGCTCTGAAATGTCCTCCTTCCTCCTGAGAGAAAGCTCCAGGAACGAGCCTTTGGGGTGGATCTTGTCCCTGCACAGGACATCGGGGTCAGCTCTGGGGACAACTGCTGTGACTGAGCAACTGCCTGGGAGCAAAGAGCTGCAGGGCCATGGGAGCTGGGGCTGGTGACAGAAAGGTGGCACAGCAAGGGGTGCTCCAGCCTCACAGAATTCACAGAATCCCAGAATCACTGGGTTGGAAGAGACCTCCACGATCATCGAGTCCAACCCAGCCCCAACACCTCAACTCAGCCCTGGCACCCAGTGCCACATCCAGGCTTTGTCAAACACACCCAGGGATGGTGACTGCACCACCTCCCTGGGCAGCCACTCCAGAACTTTATCACCATTTCTGTAAAAACTTTTTCCTGATATCCAACCTGTATTTCCCTTGGTGCAGCTCGAGGCTGTGTGCTCTGGTTCTGTCAGTGCTGCCTGGAGAAAGAGATTGACCCCACTTGACCACAAGCACCTGGCTGGCCCTTCCTCCCTTTCCTGCTTCGTGTTCCCACTGCTTGCATTCTGCAGGAGCACTGGCTGAATATTTCAGTCACACAGGTAGGGCTTGAAAGGCCAGAAGATTGGGGTTTTTGGGCATGGGGTGACAATGTGGAGCCGCTTTCCACTTGGGAGCCCAGCAGCTCAGCTGTCCTCTGTGCTGGTCACTGGTGGGGCTGCCAGCCTCTCCCCAGCCCCTGGGAGTGCCTGAACTCTGAAGGTGATGCAGAACACGGAGCCATGGGAATTCACCGAGAGCTGGACACGACCCCCACTGGCTTTGCTGCAGCTCCTCCATGCAAACACAACATTTTGGGGGCCCTGCCCTGGGTTCCATTCCTGCAGCCACACCTGGGTGTAGCATGAAGCTGTCAGCTCGCTCAGTGTCCCTCTCTCTGCTGTTTTATCTCATTTAACAGGAATTATGCATCACACTTCGGAGAATTTGTGGCCATCGTGTTACTGAGAGCTGCTGTGTGCAGTGCGCAAAGATTTGGGGTGCAGGATTTCCCTCCCCAGCCCATCCTGCCCTCCTGTTCCCATCCTGGCAGGCATTTTCTGGCTCCAGGAACATCCTTGCTGGAGTCTGTAACCACCACACTCCTCTTGACCAGGAGTTTCTAACCACAGCTCCACTGGGCAAGCCTGGTGCCACCAGCACCTCGTAAGAATGAAACTGCTGCTGCCTGCAGTTTGTTTTGGGGATCAACTGGTTTGGGGCTGTCTCCTGCTGGATTTATGTTCTCTGAAGAGTTAAGTACATTAGTGTGGGTAATCTCACTCCATTACCTTCTATAAAACTGAATCTATGATTTCCTCCCTGGTGAGCATTTACCATAGTGAAATAGGCTACTATTTTCATATTTAACTCATTGGTAACTCATAAAATCAGCTCAAGTTGTCTGCCCCAAAGAGCAGAAGCTGGGGCAAGCTGGAGGGTCAGAGCTTTTACAGGACCTGCAGTGCCAGGGCAGTGCTCTCAGCATCGCCCTCACATCCCTATCCCATCCCTCCCCCTGCTCCTTTGAAATCCACAAAAATCAGAAATTTATAAGGCTTCTTAAAAATCCGAGATGAAGCAATTAAAACTCCAGACTGGAGGATGTGAACCTTTAAAGGCCCTTTGCAGAATATCAAAAGAATGAGAGGATTATATTTAGCAGGTGTGACAGCCCACGCAGGACATTTCATTGTGAAAGGAGCTGACATGAACCAGGAACCGATACTTAAATTAATATAAAACATCTTGGGGGAAAGGTGTTTTCTTTTCTTTTTTAAGCATTGGGAAATCACAATGCTTTCTGGCTTCTTCAAAAGCGAGAGGTCCAAATATACAGGAGTCATCTGGCATGTAAAAATAAAAAGTCTGGGGAGGGGACACACACATAAAAATGCTTTGGATGAGGTTGGGAGGAGAATGTTGAGGGCCAGGGGTCCAAGAAACACCATTGTGAATTTTCCTGTCCTGCCTCACCTGGCGCTTGCAGATCCAAGGATTTTCCCTGGGACAGGGTGCCCTGTCTGGCTCCTGGCACTGCATCAGCATCCCCTGTCCTGCCACCTCTCCTTGTCCCTTCCCTGGAGACACAACCCTTCATTACAGGGGTGCTTTACTCTGAACACTCCTCTTTCTATTCCTATCACACCCTACCAAGCCTTGGAGTGGAAAACTTGACTCAGGAGTTTTGTGGGGAGGCGTCCGCGACTTTCGTGCTTCATTCACTGCTGAGCGTTCCTAATTTTAGCTGAGCTGCTCCGTTCTGATTTTCCAAAGCTGCGGATTTAACGTCCAGAAGCTCGGCTTGTTTTCACGCCCACTCGCTGAGGGCCACACCAGTGATGCTGCCCATCCACAGCAGGGGAGGCTGCGGGGAAGGTGGGGTGGGTGACAACACTGTCCCCAACTCTGAGCAGGGACCCCACAGGCTCACCAGGAGATCTCCATAGGTGGGTGCTGCAGTAGCAGAGGGCACTCAGTGCCACTTTTGGGGTATTTTGTCTCTTCACTCTGCTCATTCAAGCACTAGGTGGTCGCTTGGGACCTTTGGGTTCTTAGTCATCCAAAAAACCACACATTGGGGTGAAAAGCCCATCTTTCTTTGGGGCTGCCCCAAGGGAGGGAGGTGTGTGGTTGCCTGGATGTGCGCTATCAGGTACTCTTTGGCACAGAAAGAGTTAAAGGTCCTCGGCACCCACCAGCCCTGGTCTAGGCAGTGTCTAAAATCAGTCCTAGACCCGCTTTATTTTTTCCTTAAAAACAGGAAATGGAGCCCTGAAGGCTTTTTAACTGGAGAGGGAGAGTGAGGAGGGGGTATACTCGCTCTGCCCATACCCAGCCCTGAGCCTGACCCAGACTTGGGGGTCTCTGTGTGTGATTTTTTTATTCCTTCTCCCTTTCCCCCCCCCCCCCCCTATTATTTTGGCAGACTTTTTGGAATGTCTGGGAGCTAAGGGCTTTGCTTCATGGAGCAGAATTCTGAAGCAAGAAAAAGAGAAAGTTATAGACTAAACCACAGAAATGTAAACATGTCTGCAGCTAAAATAACTCCACTTTCATTGAAAACACTCCTCGCTTACAATCAGACTTCTGTGTGCTATGCTCAATAAAACTGCATGCTAATAGCAACCAATTAATACATTATGTAGTCCCGCTTTAAAAACTGAGACGCTTTTAATTATTTTTCATAATTTTTTTTTTTTAATTATTATTTTTAATTAAGGGACTACTGGGTTTTCTGCTGCGGAGGCCGGTGCCGGGCGCTGACCGCTGGCGGAGAGCGGCGGGCGATGCCCGGCGGTGCGGCGGGGGCCGAGGCGTGCCCGGGGAAGGTCGGGGCGAGGCGGCGGCGGCGGGGACGAGCGGAGCCCCGGTAAGGAGCCCCGGGGCCGCCGGCGGGAGGGACGGGATGGGACACGGACAAGGGACAGCGACGGGACGGGGCGCACCGCCCGCTTCCCCCGTGGGTTTCCTCCGTGCGAGGTGAGTGCGGATGGCACCGCCGGGACGGGTCCGTCTCCATCACCCCTGGGAGATGGGGCTGCAGCTTCGGCCGGACCAGCCTCCTCTGCTTCCCCCCCCCCCGCCCCACCGCCCCCGCTCCCCTTTTATTCCCGAGCATCCCGTTATTCCTCCCGCTGCCCTCCTCGCCCGCGCTGCCACCTGGTTTAGGGGCCAGGCTGGGATTCACGTCGGGTCCCCGCCACAACCGCGCGCTTCTTCTCGCCCCTTCAAACGCGCTCCTGTTCCCCGCGCCGGGGGACGAAGCGGCCCCGCCGGGCCGGGCCGGGCCGAGCCGGGCCCCGCGTCCTCCCCCCGCGGGTCCCGCTCACCTCCAGCTCCGCCCGGCCCCTGCCGCCCCCCCCGGGCGCGGCCGGGGGAGGACGCGGGCACCGGGGGCGGGGGTCCCGCAGCGCCCCGGGCGCGGGGCCGCCCCGACGGCGGCGGGGGAGCCGGGCAGCGCCGGCAGCGGCGGCGGCGGCCGCGCTCGGCGATTGGAGAGAGGAAGAGGCGCCCGGAGCCGGGGGCCAGCGCGATGGGCTGAGCCCGTCCCGACTGAAGTGACTCACCGCAGTCGGCAACGCCGCCGTCCCCTGCCCGCTCCCTCACTCCCTCCCGAGCTCCCGCCGCTGGCGGCCGCTGCCTTCCCCCGTCCCGTCCCGCCCCGTCCCCCCTCCCCGGCAGCCCGGACTGACCCCGGCCCAGCCCGGTAAGTGCTTTCCCTTCGGGGCAGCGGTGGGGCGGGGGCGGCGAGCGGAGCGCCGGCCGTCGGGGCGGGAGCGGCGGGGAGATGGGCGAGGGACCGGCCCGGGCGAGTGACCGGCCGGGGACAGGGACCGGG
Organism: Vidua macroura; assembly: GCF_024509145.1. NCBI lineage: Eukaryota > Metazoa > Chordata > Aves > Passeriformes > Viduidae > Vidua > Vidua macroura. The sequence goes on along the minus strand of NC_071572.1, from coordinate 3,295,966 downwards.
CGGGGCTCGGTGACCCCGAGGGCGGCACAGGGACCGGCCGGGTGTCCCCTGGCTGGAGCGGGGCAGCCCCGAGGGCTCGGCAGCCGCAGCCGCGCATCCTCTGCGCGAAGCGAGCCCGAGTTGCTCTGAGTTCGGAAGGATTAACGCGGTTTGTCTTGGGGCTGGCCGCTGGATTTTCGGGCAGAAACGATATTGCGTTCCCCCTCGCCATCACTTTCCCCGCCTCTGGATCGTAATAGCAGCGTTGGTGCCTTTGTAATTCTTTCAGCAATTCATCATTCAATTAACTAATAGCTCTATGGCTTTTCAAAAGCAGCGCTTGCACGTAGGAAAACCTTCAATTACCTACGTGGCTGAGGGGAGTCATGGTTGGGTTTGGTACTTTTCAGAGTAAGGGATACGCGGGGCTCTGTTTTGGTGTCCAGATGACTTCGCTGAGGAGTTTGGAGTGCACGTAATTGTATTTACAAAAGCTGGAGTTGCAAGTTCTGGCTAACATAAACTTCCATTCATTGCTGCCGCTGCTGAGAGCCCACGGTGCGAGGAAATGGCTCGTTCTTTAATGAAGTTTTTTATTTGTGTTCTAAGTGTCGTTCTGTGAATTAACTCTGAAGTAAGAGTTTGGAAATTACATTCTGCCCCGTTCTGCCCATGTAATTTTGAGTCCATTAGGAAAACCAGGATAGGTCTATGAACTGCACATGGAGAAATGTCACATTCCTTTGGTTTAACCCTTTAAGCACTTCCCTGGTTTCACTGAAACAAGTGAAGCAGGCAAAGACAGCTTCTCACTGGGGTATGAAATGTAAACTTTTGTCAGGATACATATGTGTGATTTCAGGCACACCTGAATTGATAGGAAAATCAAAGAAGAGAAATAGATTATTTGATAGATTCTTAATTAGAAGTAAATAAGTAAAGGACCTAGCCATACCTCATATGGGATGAATATATTTCTATGTTGATTACCTGATCTATTTCTTAAAGGGCATTTATAAAAACAAAAATACCGTACATTGGAATAGCAACACCAGTCCTTATTTTCTCTTTCGTATGCATATGTGGGCAAACAATGGCAAATGCTTTGAAAAAGTTTGCAAGAAAAAAATCTACCAGCTCCAAGAACATTTCAGTGTTCAGGGCTTTGAACAGCATCTGTCCCCACCTCCCACAATTTAGTTCCAAAGTTAAACAAATCATATAGTAGTGGATAGAGTTACATGTTACAGGAATTTTATAAATGATCTGTCAGGGTAAGTCTTAGGTGTGATTAGTCGGACTTTTTGCTCCTGAGGTGTTGCTCCCTTTGGGTTGTCATTTCTGTAGCATTTGGTTCTTAGAGATAGATTCTAATAGACATGTATATATTACGCATGTTCTCTTTCTGATGGCTTTTAAGCAGTAGTGCCTGTGGGGTTCTCTCTCTCTTTCTTTTAAATGAATCTGAGCTCTTTGTAAGGCATTAAAGAAATCTGGGTGTGTGAGTCCAGTGAGGACTCACAATGATGGCAACCATGAGCTTAAATCCCAGATTGCTGCAGAATTGGGAGCTGTGTCTGTCATCTCGAGGATGCTGGTTTGTTTGTCCTTTTCCGTCTGGAGCACCAGTTTGGATCCCGCTGTTGTCAGTGTTCGAATGACAATTCTGCACAAGAGCCTGCCCTGTGAAAGTGTCTTTGCTACCTGCTCTGCTGTGGGAAGTTTATTTTCTGTGCATGCACAGAGCTGTGTAAACAAACAGAAAACCCTGGGACGACTGTGGCAGTGCCGTTGGTTTGAACAACACCCCGTGAACAGAATACCTGGCTGCTGATGAGGCAAATCCTTTCCCACTGCTCTTTCTGCAGACCCCCAGCGCTGTGCTGTCACAGCGTGAGGCTCATGGCACCGCTCTCCCTCTGCAGGGTGTTTAATTTTGATGGCTTCGCTGTGATCCCTGAACACAGAGGTTCCTCCTCCCGTGAGGATCAAAAAACACGGGAGAAGCTTTTGCGGTGCTGATGGCATCTGGAAGCCCCAAAACATTACACATTACATTTCATTTCCTCGCCTGTGCTTTACCAAATGCTCCAGGAGTTACAAGCAGGTAAAAACAAAATAATTTTAAATGGTTGGGTCAAAACAAACCCTTTCCCTTGAATACCCATTGCATTGGGGTTTTGTTCCACTATCAGGAAACTTGCCATTTTCTTTTAAGTGAATAGTTATTTTTTTTTTTCAGGAAAAGGCAGCCGTAAGGGCAAAACTGTACTTCTTTGAATCATGTGAGCAGCTCTGTGGAAATCTGTGTCCCGAACTCGAGGTGGAAGTTGTTGACAGGGGGTAAGGTTGGAAAGGGCCCTTTGGGCCTGATCCATATCATCTGAGGTCAGCGGGGCAGGCTTAGCCCTGAGTGCCTAAAGCTGCCCGCTGGTTTTCTGTGCAGCTGGGAAGGGATGCCAGGGATTAGTGTATGCTTTGTATGGCACTTTTCCTATACAGTTGATTTAAAATGGTTCTGTTTAAGGAAAAAAAAAAAAAAGTTCACATGGGGTGAATATATTTTCAGCCTGAATTATAATGTTGTTTGTCTTGGGTTGGAAGAATTACCTTTTGTGCGATAACACCACACTGGTTTTCATTATACCCACAACTGGCTGCTCTCACAGCCACTGGAATATTTTTTACTTCCCAGGGTGGTTCTGGCCATGCCCTTTTTGACACGCAAGTTTCCCAGGAAAATCAAGCATTTTGTCTTTTTGGCTGAAGGTTTGAGTTCAAAAAATTTGTATCGATTTGTCATTTTGGAAGATAGCGGTGTCTAATCTAATCTATTTCCTTCACAGTGTAGTTAACTAGTGTAGGTAGAAAACTGGCAGTCTAAAATTACTTTGCTAAATTTAAATGTAAGTAAAAAGCAGGCAATAGGAAAAAAATTAAAGGGTATATCTAAATATGGAGTTGCGGCCATATCTGTTATATTTAAACTGCATTTTAACCTCTTCTATTTATATTCAGTGGTCTGTGTATAATGTGGAGGGGTTAATTGAATTCAAGAAACAGCAACTTCACAATGAAACCCAAAGAGTTTATTCTGCTGTGGACACAGTACACATCCTTGTTAATTCATGATTTATCAAAAGTAAAATGTGTGCAGCGAGGTATTTTTGTGTTGTTTGAGAGCAAAAATGAGACTTGATCTAAAGTAAGCATGAAGGGATTTGCAACACGCCTGCTTTTCCCGCACTGCTGTGGCAGGAGGATCTCCTGCTGCCTTGGGTGGCACTTTTCCTTGTGTGGAGTGTGAGATTCCACCACAGCAATATTTTCCCCAACTTACCCCCGCTCAGAAATGCCCCTTTTTCATTTAGAAAGCTGCCATGGTAAGTGGATTGTCCTTGCACGCTGCTTGCATCAGCAGCAATCCCTCCTTGGCACAGCTTCATTCCAACAAGAAAAAAACCATTATTCCAGGAACAAAATACATAGTTATTTTTGTTTGATAATGCATCACATAAATATTAATCGTCTGCCCAAAAGAAAAACAATAAACACGTGTTTTCATTTTAGCTGGAGATACAACCAGCTTTGAGAGGGGATGGTTGAAAACCCAGGGCCTTGAGCTGTAGCCACGCAACTCTGGCTGACCACAGTGGGTTGGGGAGTGGTTGCTATGCACAGGTGAGGGTTTGGTTTTGTTTGAGGCCTTGTGTGTTGATTCATTTTAATATTTAACACATGATACAACACCCAGGTGCTTATTAAAGGGTCCTGGCAGCAGCGTTGTGTGGCAGACACATTCTTCTCTCTCTCAGGATTTTTTCAAAGAGGAGCACAGGGAGAAGAAAGAGAAAACAATTTCTATTTCTGCTCCTTGTTTTTCCCATGTAAAATGTGTCTGGAGAATTGTTTACCTAGAGTGACTGCTTGATTAAATTCTAGTGAAGATTGCTTGAACCTAATAGCCAATCAAATCCACCTGTGTCTAGACTCCCGAGAGAAAGTCATAAGTTAGTTAGATATAGTAGTTAAAAAAAAGTAAGTATGTAGTTTTAGTATCTCCTTTAAATAGTGTACTAATGTATTATAGTATAGTTATAATAAAGAAATCATTCAACCTTCTAAACTAAAGTCAAACATCATCATTTCTTCCCCCCACGTTCACCTACATTTACAATAGCGTCGCTTCCAGCCTTCGGAAAGATGCCATGCTCGTGCTTGGGCATTGGTGGGATATTCCACCTCTTCCAGGTGCTTCTCCTGCCAGCAAATCTTGCCTTCAAGTGGTGTTTCAGGCCTCCTGAATTTGCCTGTAGCTGGGAACCCTGCTCACCTAATTAGTGCTGACTGGGGAGAGCAAGGCTGGCTGTAGGGGATGATGAGCACGGCGGCCCCGCGCGAGGCCGGTTCCGCAGAAGCCACCTCAAGTCAAATGTGGTTTCAATCAGCTCCGCTCAGACACCCAGGTTCCTCCAGGGGGTCCCTAATGAAACAGCCTTGTTTGCTTTTCCTTTTCACCTCGCCGGGGCACGGCGGCGGGGGGAAAGCCCTGACGGAGCTCGCACCGCCACGGCGGCGGAAAATTTGGGGCGCTGGGCTGAACGGGGCAGCGCGAGGGCGTTGGGGCTGCAGGGGCTGGGAATTGGGAACTGGGAATGATGTGGGTTCTGGGAATTGGGAATGCTGCAGGGACTGGGAATTGGGAATGCTACACAGGCTTGGAATTGGGAATGCTGCAGGGGCTGGGAATGCTGCAGGGGCTGGGAATTGGGAATGCTGCAGGGTCTGGGAACTGGGAATGCTGCAGGGACTGGGAGTTGGGAATGCTGCACAGGTTGGGAATTGGGAAAGTTGCAGGGACTGGGAGCTGGGAAAGTTGCAGTGTCTGGGAATTGGGAATGCTGCACAGGCTGGGAACTGGAAATGTTGCAGGGACTGGGAATTGGGAAAGTTGCAGGGACTGGGAGTTGGGAATTCTGCACGGAGTGGGAATTGGGAATGCTGCACAGGCTGGGAACTGGGAATGCTGCAGGGGCTGGGAGGTGGGAATGCTGCTCAGGTTGGGAATTGGGAAAGTTGCAGGGACTGGGAGTTAGGAATGCTGCACGGAGTGGGAATTGGGAATGCTGCAGGGGCTGGGAGCTGGGAATGCTGCCTGTGGCCAGCACTCAGCTCCTGCCCTGAGGGGAGCAGAGCGGGTCACAGCCCTGGCTGGGGCACAGGCACCCCGGCCAGGCTGTGCAGGTGTGAGTGGCTCAGGGGAAGGTTTCTCTCCTGTCATCCCAAACGCATTGCCTGCTGAATTAGCATCTTTTCCTCCTGCTTTTTACTGTCTGCTACAAGTGGTTGGTAAGGGTTTCTTTCTTTTTTTGCTACTATTATGCTGTTAAAACATGCATTGATTTATCAGCTCTTCAGGTAGTTTCATTTTTCTGGTTCTGGGAGCGTTGGCATAGGAGGAGCAGCTTTTGCTGCCCTGTAGACGACTTAAAACAAAATGTTTTGTGAAATCTGATTGATTTCTTCTAATTTTTGAGGAGTGTAGGCTTCCCACTTCCATAATTTTTGCATTGAGTTGATTACTTTTGTTTTAGTTTCTCAAGTATTGATATACATAGTATATTTGACCTGATTTGACTGAAAAAAAAATCTTTCAACAAATCACTTATATTTTAATACTTAATAGTTGTAATGCATGCAGTGTGTGATTTTAATGCAATTAAATGTACATGTAAAAATCAGGGATTTAGAAAACTGCCCAATATATCTCTTTCTGTAAATTAAACAAGAAAAAAATGACAAACAATTTTATGGTTTCTATTTTTCTGTGTAAGTAGAAAAGGGTTTTATACAGAAGGAAGTCTTGTAGTTATGCAGAAGGAAAGGCTTCTTAGCAAAATTCCGTTTTCTGAGGAGGCTTTGTCAGTTCTGAATAAACCCTGCAATAAATTTAAACCTGGTGGTTTAAAATTCTGTTTATAAAACGGACTGCTCTCTATAGAGTTCACAAATTATGCACAAAGGATTAACTACTAAAGTAACATAAAGATGTTGCATTGCAGCATGCACTGAGACTAAGCTGAAAAATCTGCTTGGAAAAGCAGCTGATCTGCAGGACTTGCAAAGCAGACATGGGAAAAGTTCTCCATCATTTCTCTGAAGAACTGCTGTTGCTGTTCCATTGATTGTTCTGATTGTAGTTGGTTCTTCAAAGACTTAGAGAAGGGGTTTTTATACACAGGCTTGTGCAAAAATTTGCATTAAAAACAGGTTTGGAAATGGAAAAAAAAAAAAAGAAAGGTTTTATTACCACATTAAGATAAAGGATTTAATATCAAATCAAGATCTAGTTTAGTCCTGGTTGATATCTTGTGCCTTTTCTTAAATCTCATTACATTTGCCCAGAATGTGAAGCGGGGAATTCAGGCTGGTGCTCTTTTGCTGCATTTAGAAGTTCTCTGGTATTTTTATGTATTTATAGCAAACAGTCTGTAGCAGCCTCTGTATCTCTTGCAACCAAGACCAGCCAAATCATCTGTCACCAATATGTGTGTCAACATCCTGACACCACAGAGGGCACTGTCTTTTGTAGGCACCTCCAAGGCTTCATTTCAGCAGAGCAATTCATCACCCTCTTGAAATGAAGAGCTTGAAAAAACCTGAACCTGGCCTCTTCCTTCTTCCGTGCACAGAAGTCAGTTCTAAGTGACGAGACTGAAAAATGGCTTTAGGAGGGTAGGATTCACCTCACCTCGCTGTAGCCATCCAAAAATCCAGGATCTGGCTGACAGCAGTTGTGTAAATTCCAGCCTGGCCAGAGGACAGGTTAATCTTGCCAGTCTGAGACAGTGATGCTCGTTTGGGAAAGGCACTGAAGGTGCAGAAGATGGTCCAGCAACTTGGGTAGGAATTGAGGTTGCAGGACTGGGTATTTTGGCTTTGACGTGGCTGGCATGGAGTGCCCTGAATTCTGCATCCAGAGACAAATCCAGCCTTCCAGCAGCTGATCTTAGGGAAGCTGAGGGAAAAAAAAAATGTAAGTAAAATATAGCAGAGAGACCAGACAAATAATACAGTCTGAGTGGAAATTATTATTATTGCTTATTTATGATTTTAGTTTTAAAGTTTAATTTTAAGTAAACATAACAGATTAATTTTTACTGTCGAGCTTCTTTTTTTGTTTAGAAATAGAAACATTAGAAATAGCAACAGAAAACCTTTTATGTTTTCTGCACTGCTTTCTTAACTTTCTTGAAAAACTGAGTAAGAAAACATTAGCCATCATTTCAGCTTCAGAATAAGACAGGAATGGATTAATGCTGCTGCCTTTTTCTTAGGGGTCTGTCCTGCTCATGAAGGAAATAGTAACAACCATTTAAAGTGACTTTTTTTTAGGTTGGTCTAACTGTACAGATGACAGCCTTGGGTCTATACTTTACTTAAATCTCTCGAAGCACAGCTATGGAAGGCTCATTTTGGACAGGCCATGAGCTTTTTTGCTTGTCAGGGGCAGTTTTTAGCCCCTTGATGACAGTGGTCCCTGCAAGGAGCGCAGCTGAGCAGCAGAGCTGCAGCCAGAGCAGCTCTGCATGGAGCCAGTGGGGAAGGAGGGGCGAGCTCCGTGTTTGTTATTTGCTCGTGATTTCCATGACAGTTTACAGGAGACAGAGTTGTAACCAAATGTGAGCCCAGGGAGCTCGGCCTGTGGTCTGTCTGCAGAGCAGGAATGTGGGATGGGGGGTCAGGATCAGGCTGTTGGAGGATGCAGGAGCCAAGGTGAAGGGAATTTGGGCAGCCCTCCACTCGTGTCCCTCTGGGCTAACACCTCCCTGTGTGATGTGGCGTTTGTGGCACTGCGGTGGGGCACTGCCCCCTCAGCCACCCACAGGGGCACATCCAGCCCTCCGTTCCGCCCCTTGAGCTCATCATGACAGGTTTAGGTCCAAGATAGGATTTATATAACTCCCTCTTTGCTGTGTTGGTTCCGCAGGACTAGAGAGGAGTAAGAAGTACTAAAAATCTATTTTGGTCACTAAAGTAAGCAGACATGACTCAGAATACTCACTGGGAACAGATCTGCTGGATGAAAAGGTGCCATTTTTACATAGTCACTTTTCTGACTGTGCCCTTTAAACTCTTACAAAAATAGAATCCTTTCTCTGGCGCTTCTTTTGGAAGGCAGGAACGGGAGTGACAGCGAGGCCGCTCGCTGCGCTCCAGCCCCTGCTTCGGAACCAGACAAACCGTGCACGTTTTGTGAGGCGAACGTAACATGTGTTTAACACCGGGAGGAGCAGAAAGAAGGCATTTGAAATTTCTGGGGAGGGGATTTGGGCTTGGATAGTTTTACCACTTGCGGTGGAGAAGCGTGATCCCTCGTTCCTGCCTGTTACGCTTGGATGAATTCCGGCCAGCGCTCTGCGCCGGTTTCTGACATCCTCGCGTCCCTGCAGGAGCAGGTTTGGATCAGTGGGCTCGTCTGGAGCACGGAGAGGCTCCGTTTGACCACTGCCTCTGGTTCCTCTTGGGCTGAGTGGCCTCAGCTAAAAATGAGCCTGAAACCACACTGACGTAATCCGTGTTTATGGACCTGCGAGGAAACAAATCATCGCTGGCAACCAGAGCCCCAGTCTGCTTGTCCCTCACACGAGGGGCGAGTTCCTCCTGCACTGGTGAGCCCAGTGCCCCTCCAGCTCCTGAGGCAGGCTGATGGAGCCCAGTCCAGCCAGATCCCCAGCCCTGTCGACTCTCATCTGCATTCCTTGGAAAGGATCAGCAAGCCAAGTCAATTCACAAAAAGTCACTCCCAGCTAAGTAGGTGATACTGAATTTTTGAACTCCTCTCGTCTCTTTCTCGTTTTTAATGGTTTGGTAGGAAGCTGGAGCCTGGCTGGTGCATGGAAACTCTAAACCAGTGGTGTAAGCTGGGTGTTTGACAGTCCTGTTGTTCTCCTTTGGAGCAGTGCTCTCTTGAAAAGAAAAACAACGAGCCTGTTTTAACGTATTTACCACTTTCAGTTGGTTTTACATGGAAAAACAACACCAACCCATAAATTCCTCTTCCTCCTCTGTTCCAGAATAACTCGTGAAAGAGTTTGAAAACTCTGAATTTCTGTTCAGTGGATGAAATCTTGTCCTTAATGAAGTGGCTGAAACTTCTCTGCTGGCTTTCAAGAGGGCAAAGCTCTTCAACTGAAGTGTTTCTTCCTCATGATTCCTCTGGGGCTGGAAAGCCCTGGAAATATTCTCATTGCTGATTCCCTAAAGCCTTAATTGCCCCCAGTTACTACAGCACTTAAAGGCACGGTCTTTTTCACACAGGAAGCAGCCACTGCTTTTTCTCTTGATAAAATTTCCCTTGTATGATCTCAGAGAATTTCCACTTTCTCTGTGTGGGCTCATCTTTCATAGAGGAAGAGACATGGGTCATATGCCTACAGGTCTCAGAACTCCCTCCTGCTCCATCTCTGGCCTCCTCCCAGACCTTGGCAGGCAGGAGTCAGTGAAGATTTTCTGTCAAGGTCTCCTGTCGTAATTCCTCGCCGGACCCGGTAGCTTCCTCTTGCTGGGGAATCCCACATTTTCTGGTTTAAATTTGAAAGGTGTTTTGGATATGATGGCATTTACAGCCAAAGCACATCACCTCTAATATTGTCTCCTTCTCTTGAAGGAAGTCAGGTGATTTCAACAGGCAGGGAAAGGGAGGAAAAGCCCAGCTTGCTTGTGGGACACACAGGATTGTCACTAACCCGGCACTGAGCAGCCCTGGGGGTGCTCCTCCCTTCTCAGCGCCACTTGTGTTGTCTGAAGGGAAACTTTCAACTCCAGTGTTTGAGTAGAGCTGGTTTAGACACTTTCTGTGCTACAGAAACACAGAATCATTAAGGTTGGAAACTTTGAAAATCATCAAGTCTAAACTGACCGATGCCCACCTTGTCCCCAGCCCAGAGCTCTGAGTGCCACCTCCAGGGACACCTGCAGGGATGGGCACTGCAAAGCTCCCTGGGCAGCCCCTGCCAAGGCCTGAGCAGCCTTTCCATGGGGAAATTCCTGCTGCTGGCCAAGCTGAGCCTGCCCTGGCCCAGCCTGAGGCCGTTCCCTCTCCTCCTGTCCCTGTTCCCTGGCAGCAGAGCCCGACCCCCCCGGCTGTCCCCTCCTGGCAGGAGCTGTGCAGAGCCACAAGGTCCCCCCTGAGCCTCCTTTTCTCCAGGCTCAGCCCCTTCCCAGCTCCCTCAGGAATTCTCCAGCCCCTTCCCAGCTCCCTTCCCTGCCCTGGACACGCTCCAGCCCCTCCAGGTCTCTCCTGCAGGACCAGAACTGGACACAGCCCTCGAGGGGCCTCTCAGAGCCAGCCCAGAGGGACAATCCCTGCCCTGCTCCTGCTGGACACACAATTCCTCATCCAGGGACAGAGGGAATGAATGAAGCACTTGGCTTCTAGGTGAACTAAATGTTACTGTTGTAGTGCTGTAATTACAAGGGTTTTAAATTAGGTATTGACAGCAGTTGAGAGCTGGTTCTCCACTGTGCTGCTGGCAAGCACTGAGATGTGTACCAGCTCCTAAGGGGAGCAGGCTGTGAGAACAACTCATTAACCAGTTACTCCATGGTGCTCTTACTCCACATATGGTGTGAGGGCTGCTGGGGGTCTGGAAGGCATTAAGATGTAGTCTGAGAAAGGGCTTGCACAGGAAAGGCAACAAATAACCCCACAGAGCCAGATCCCCATTCCCACACCGCTGCCAGGTACGTGCCCATGTCACCCTGAGCCAGGGAGCTGTGCTGGGATCCAATTCCCTCTCCCTCCTGGGGTGAGCCCAGATAGCTGAACTGTGACTGATGGCACGTGAGGGGAACCTTTGCTTGGCCACATCCACGTGGAGCAATCCCTTTACTGTTAAGGAGGGTGAATATTTGCCTCCTCTTCCATGTGCTTTTGCTGCACAGGATGGGCTGAGGGATGCTGTTACACATCCGTGTTTCCAGAGGTAATGAATGCTACGGGGAAGCGGACGGCGGTGAGCCCATTTCCTTCACAGTGGGAGGAAAGTAGTAATTCAGGAGACCATTAAACATTAGAAATACCTCTGCGAGGTCCCTACAAAGACACACTCCATTTAGATTAAAGTCCCATAGGGCCAATTACCTGGGAAGAACATAAGAACTTAAACAAAAGCCGAGTTAGGTATGCTGCCCACCAATGGCTTCGAGCAAGAATGGATGTGGTGAGGAAACACTCGTGTGTGTTGTGAAAGTGAGAACACTGAGAGTAGGTCTGTGTAATAACCCACTTTTACTGTTCCCCCAGGATCAGCGTGCACAGGAAATATCTGTGGCATGCTTGCTTTTCCTGGAGATGACAGCAACCCTTTGGCAACCACTTTGTTTGATACTTTTCAAAACGCTGGGCTGTTGTTTTATGAATGCGTTCTGACTTTTTGGCTGCCAGAGCCTTTGTGCTTGGCTTTCTACCCTTCCTAAAGTTGCCCATTCCCATTCCAACCCTGGATACTTCTCCATGAGTGCCCTTAGGTAGGTGTGATGATGCCTCTGTTTTTCTCCATGTCGCTGTTGGGATGGGGCTTGAAAAAAAAGGGAAGCCAACAGAAGTCCCTTAAGATCCTTGTGTGAAAATAACCTCTCTGGCCTGTGCTTGCCTGTGTGGGTGACTCTGGACTCCTGGAGATGGAGTATTCAGGCAAATAAATTTGAAACACTTCATTTCTGTGAATGTTTCCTAAGAGTGGGCTGAGTATTTTGCACAAGATTACAAGGCAGAGTTTGATCCCAGCACTTGGGTTAAAACCTGCCTTTGCTTCGGCTGCTAGACCCTTATTTTATTTGAACATTTAGCTATTTACAATTAGACCTGAGCACCAGAGTGCACTGATCCTTCAGGCAAGGGATTTTGAAAATGAGTCAGTTTTAAGACAGTGGAGCAACATGTTCCTTAAAGTGTTTACTGATGCAAATTGCTGCCTGGTCTTGAAATGGCCTCCTCCCTTTAACATCATAAAAGAGCCCTCTTAAGAGAAGACACAATAAACAGTCTGAGGTCTAATAAGTGAACAAGCAAGGCTGAAAGGTTTTAAAATACTGCTTGCTTAAATAAGAGTCATTAACATTGTAACTGATAATGAGAAAAATGCTCATGCCATTAGTGGTTTACCACTTTGGTTCTGAGAGGATAAAAACAGCTTCATAAAAGAGACCGCAGCCTGTCCATTTTATGCCTCAGTGCAGGGCGAACGCTTCAGGAAAAATACAAACCCCATAATTTAAAATAATAATTTAGCAGTTGTGTTTGGGAAGCATGCTCGAAATGCCTTTTGAACGCAGGAGAGTGTGGTGTTGTGTGAGCCCCGGCACTGGGTGTCCTTGCCTTGGTGCCATGGTGGGACATTGGCTCATCCACCTGCTGGGAGCAGTGCAGGAGCAGCCTCTGCCTTCCTTTGGTATCCCCATCTGCATGGGGAAAGCTGAATTTGCATTTTGCAAAGTAGTAAAGTACCTCAGTAGGTACATGAGGCCATCCTGGGGTCCTTCCTGCAGTGGCCTTGCCATTTCCTGCTGCAGAACTAGGGAAGTTTTTGGGAAGTGGTGAAATTTCAGTCCCAGCTTGGCTTGCTGGTGGAGGGAATAAAAGGTGCTGGCTGTGGGAGGCCTCAGGGCACTGCTGGGACTTGGTGGCTGAGGAGCAGTGGCAGCAGCAGTGGTGGGACCTTGTTTAACTTGACCTCCTGGGACAGGTGATCTCTTCTTTAAGGATGATTCCTTCTTCTTCTGCACCTCTTCCTCCTCTGGGCCCTGTCTCCTGCTCCGTGTGTGGGGCCTTGTGATGACCTCAGCCAGGACTTCAACAGTCACAGAATGAATGAGTTGAGTTGGAAGCAACCTTAAAGATCATCTTGTTCCAACCCCCAAGAAAGCCTGGTGTTTCGTCCGGGCAAAGCAAAGTTTGGGACTCAGAGTGCTGCATTCCTTGTCTTTAGTAAGGAACTAGAAACGAGGCCAGGAGGAGGCTGAAATGTGTTCTCAGACTATCTTTGGTTGTAAATCCAACCGCCCTGGGTTTTACCAATGCCTCCTGCAGCCCCGCTGCATCGAGCACGGGCTTTGCTCTTACGTAAGGACGGAAAGTTCCCCCAGCTCCCCCCATGAAAGTGACTGCTGTGCCTTATTCAAAATGAGAACTCAATCGAGGCAGGAGCACAGCTGGGCGAATGACAAGAGAAACACAGCGGTGCCAGGGTGAATTTTTATGGAAATGCTCTCTGAATAGTATTTCCATGAAAAGACAACTTACTTGCAGATGGAGGCTGCATTGCATGAAGGAGAGTGTGTTGTACCACACCCTGAATCTGTCAAGGTCTATAAACTTTTCACATATTTTAAGTACAGGCAACAGAGAGGCAATATTTAAGACACAAAGGTTTTCTTCTTTATGTCAGTGTAATTATGTTATCCCCAAAGGAAGAAAACGTAAGCCAGGGGAAAATAAAAAGGGAAGTTTGTAGAAGAAAACATTTCAAATATAAAGTAAAGGTCAAATATAATTTGAACTAGAAAGTAAATTGATCTACGAGAAAGGACACTTTTCAGGATCATGGAAAGATCCTAATTTGACATTTCAACAGCATCCTAGAGATAGCAATGATAGGTCTTTGTCAGGGGGTGTGGTGGTCCTTTTAGAGAAGGGGCATGAGTGGCTTAAAAACTGCAAAAACTTTGCCCTGTTGATGGCAACGGCACTTTTCTTATTCACATCACCAGAAAAAAAAGATGAGAGGAACTGTATAAAAAGCAAGAAATGAAGGATGGTTGATATTCAGAAGGTGGAAGAGGGGAAAAAACCTGAGCCCAATCTTGAAACTGCCACACTTGGATTTACTTAAACACCTTTCTTTGAGTTGTGGCCTTCTCAAGGGGTTGGTTTCCAAACTGCCTGACTGATTTCATTGCAGATTTTGTGACTATCAGCAGAGCTTCTCCAAAAGGTGACTTTTGAAATGAGTTAATTTCCCATTGTTTCTGGGACTTTTTCATGTCATACCAATCAAGTTTGAAATGTGCTGAGAGAGAAGTTCTTGAGACAGCCTTGGATTTTTTTTTTTTCAGCCTTTCCCTGTGTGTAGCTTTCTGAAATAAATGGGAATGCATTTTTTAATTTATCATAGCTTATAACTTGATGTCAGGGCTGTTGTAAGAATAATAATCAAGGGTTGTTATACTGACTTGATTGTTTACATTTCCTTTTGGCACTGCCAGTGATACGCCAGAGGTAATAACACTAAACATACTCCTCTGTCATCCTCCCAAAACTTGTCACCACATGAGAGGATGACTGTGCCTGTGTTCTAAAGCTGAAGGCATTTGTCAGATCCCATAATGGCCTCAGAAAGGTCTGCAGTGGAGATGCCACTACAAGGAAAACTTGGCTCTGGGAGCTGGGAGTAGAGATGAGTGACAGCCTTTCTTAAACTGCTGGATTTGAGAAAATGGGAAAAACAAACCAAGAAGGAATCTCAGCAGGGGACTGTGAGTTTGTGAGCGGATTTGGTGGTGGCACAGCGGAGTCAGGAGATGGGCTCTGTAAGGGGCTGTTGCTCCCTCATTCTCATGTCAGTCTGTTCCCTGCATCCCAGTCAGATACGGAGTTGGGGATCCGCAGTTTTTGAGGAATTGACAGTGAAATGACCAGGAATCACCTGCCAGCAGCACCTGGGAGCACATCCCCCTTGCTCAGTGACAGTGGGACGTGTCCTTGCTGCTCTCCCTGAGCCCCCCAAACCCATCTAATAAATGCAATAAGCCAGGCAAAGGCATCAGTAGCAAGTGCTGACACAGGGGGAACACCCCTGGGGATGGAGCAGGGGATCCTGTTACCCCTGTCCAGCTGCACAGAATGGATGTTAACCCTTTCAAAGCTCTCCTGGTGAGCAGAGAAAGGCAGGAAAGTGCTGCTGACGTCCCTGAGGTTTGGCTTTAAAAGGTTTGTGTCAGCACAGAAGGGCCACAGGGAAGCCCAAGTGGCTCAGCAGATCTTGGGGATGGCCAGGGGTGGTGAGGACAGGGCTGGGTTCAATCTGCCACAGGCAAAAACTGTTGGGGCTGTGCTTTCATGCCCTTACAGCCTTGATTTCCAGCCTGCTCTTTAGCTGGGGCTCTTCATCATCTCTCATGTCCTTACAGGCACATCTTGCTACAAGAAGCAAGTCAGTTCTTCTCCTAAAAAGAAGAAAAATCCATTTGCATCAATGCAGGACTGCCTTCTGTCTCTGCTGAACCCCACACACCCACAAACGTTGTCATGCACCACTTACTTTGCACGAGAAAAGGGGATATTACATCTCCAGGTTATTTCCCCAGTACTTTTATTGTTCAGCCCACTACAGGAAGGGTTCAGGGAGTATATCCAGAAAGATGTTTTTGTTCCCCCACCATGGGTTTCAGTCCCAAGACTGCCAATTAAATTATCCCATAAATCCTCCATTATAGGTAGTAAAACCTAATTTTAGATTTCCTGCCCGCTCTAGTGTCCTGCCTGATTGCTACCAGTTGGAGAGAGGCTCAACTTGTTAAGCAGACAATTGCAGTGAATTGACTGTTTCTTTCTGTGCCACATGTGGAGACCTTTTTAATATCTGGCATTTGGTCATAATTCTCCCTGGTTATTTTCTACCTTTTAGTAGCTCAAATGTTGGAGGTTTTTTTGTTGGGTTGTTTTTTGGGGGGCTTTTTTTTTTTTTTGGGGTTGAAAAATAGACATCTGCAATTTATTCTGTTGTCAAAATGTTTGTGAGGGAAAAGCTTGCTATGCTGTAGATAAGGAACAATGTTATTCTGACTTCACCACTAAAATATTAATAGTTTAAAATAATTTTTTACATAATTCTGTCTAAAAGCACTATGTTAATAGAGCTAACACACTTCTGTGTAAGCTGAAAATGTCTCAGATTATCTGAATATTTTTTCATTCTTGTTCAAATACAAATACATTATTTAGCTGTGGTGCTGATTTTCTTGAGGGCAACTTCTGCTAATCAAATTATTATGAAAGAGCATTCATTTTAAATGCAATCTTACTAAAAATGCGTATTTTACTCTGGGTATAGATGACTTCTTTGCTTGGTATTTTTCTTCCTAAGATTTACTGAGGGCAACTAATAGATAAATTTGTCACAAAAAGTGGGTTTATCATGTGAATAACGTGTAGGTGCCTTGGTCTTTGGACAGAAAGACATTTGTGTTTGAATATCCCTTTGTCTCTGAGATTGACATAGATTCATGAATCTGTGAGGAAAACTGGAGCCTAAAACACTACAAAAATTCATATTATTTTTTTTTTTGTGTAACTTTGCTAGACTTGTTGTTAACCTTGTAAAATTCCTGGCCAAATCACAGCTGTGGATACTGTGGAGGCACCTGTGGATATTTTGTACCTCCACAAAGCACTGCCTGTATTTCCTGCTTGGATAAACTGGTGATGTTTTAACAACTCTGTGTCAGACCAGGAAGGTGTGTGACAGTCAGGAAAGGACTTTTCCATCTCCAGAGTACGGTGGCAGGAAGATTAATTCAAGATACTGGGTGTGTATAATCTTAGAGGTGTTTGCAAGAGGGAAAAGTATTGCTAAGAGACCTCATAGAAGGAGCAAATGCTGCTTCTCGTAGAATCGTGGAATGGTTTGCATTGGAAAGGACCTTAAAAATCATCCAATTCCCCCCCTGCCATGGCAGGGACACCTTCCACTGTCCCAGGCTGCTCCAGCCCCAGTGTCCAACCTGGCCTTGGGCACTGCCAGGGATCCAGGGGCAGCCACAGCTGCTCTGGGCACCCTGTGCCAGGGCCTGCCCACCCTCACAGGGGACAATTTTTTCCTGATATCCAAACTAACCCTACTCTCTGTCAGCTTACAGCCATTCATATCATCTCACACTGAAGTAACAGAGGCTGGACCAGGAATTTGCTTGAGGTCCAGCTTTATTGATCTGTCACCTTTAGAATCATAGGATAATTAAGGTTGGATAAGAACTCCAAGATCAAGTCCAGCTGCTAACCCAGCACCACAAAACCAAGTGCCACCTTGCTGAACACTTCCAGGGATGGTTGTTCCACCATCCTGTTCCCATGCCTGACCACCTTTTCAGTGAAGAATTTTATTTCCTAATATCCAATCTAAACCTTTGCAGGTGTAACTTGAGGCCTTTTCCTCTTGTCCTGCTTAAGTCCTTGCCTTGCCCAGCTAAACTTCAGCTGAACCTGCTGGTGACAGCCCCAGCACGTGGTGGTGGTGCTCAGAGGGTGGCAGGAATTTGTCACTTAGGAAGTGTCCTTGCTGATGGGCAGGACTGTGGGCACAGAAAGGGTTTTGTTCAGGTGGGCAAATCCATGTTTTCTAGTGATTTGTGAGCTGCAAAAGGAATCAGCCCCTTTCAGCAGTGCTGCCCTGTGTGGATTCTCTGGTGTGCTGCTTTTCAGCTTTCCCCCTCAGCAGGGCACCAACTCTATTTCCTTGCCTCACCCAGCTGGTTGCTCCCCTCAGTCTTGATGGAATATAATATTTTCAAGTCTATTAAACCCACTTAAATTTGGGCAAAACCAGGCAATGATTCCTAAGCTGATGGAAGAAAAAGTCAAGGAACACTCCTGTGTGTGGTATCTCAAGTCTCGTTCCTTGAAGAATGAGGCTAAAAATGGAACCCTTGTGTTCTCCTTGCTAAAGGGATCTTCTCCACCTCGCTTTGTTTATTGTACTGTGTCTCAGTGTGGGGAGATTATCATTTCTTGAGTGGTGCCTGAAGCACTGTATAAAAAATAAAACAGACACAAAACTAACAAAGAATGGAGGAAAGGAATTTAGGCCTCCTAGTCACAGCACTGTGCCTGTAATGGTTGATGAAATATTATGTGCATGTTTTCAGTTGTGTTATTTGTCCAGTTTAGGAACCTGGAAGTATGAGGAATGATCACATCCATGCTTAGGACAGAGAACAGGCAGAAATTAGGAAAAAATCTATGCTTTCTGTACAAGTTAAGTGCAGGAGTGACAGGCAGGGCCTTTTGGGGTGCAGAGCTCTGGGAAATGCTGCTGAGCTGCTTGGGTGTAGGTGACATTAGGAATCAGCAGAATTGTGCTGAAAAATCAAAATTTCAGATCCCCAAAGACAGTGCCTATAAAAGAAGCCTTGAAATGACTTTAATGCATGACTTTGAGCATGTTTACTTTAATGCATGTGACTTTAATGCATGTTTGTTGTACTCTAAATTACTAATTTAGATGTAGCAAGAACTCTAGGATCATAGAATGGTTTGGGTTGGAAGGATCCTTAAAGATCATCTCATTCCACCCCCTGCCATGGCAGGGACACCTCCCACTGTCCCAGGCTGCTCCAGCCCCAGTGTCCAACCTGGCCTTGGGCACTGCCAGGGATCCAGGGGCAGCCACAGCTGCTCTGGGCACCTGTGCCAGGGCCTGTCTGCCCTCACAGGGGACAATTCCTTCCAATATCTGACCCAGATTTCCCCTCTTTCAGTTTGAAGCCATTTCCCCTTGTCTTGTCACTCCAGTTCCTGATGAATTGTCCCTCTCCAGCTTCCCCATATCCCCTTCAGACCTTGGAAGCTGCTCTGAGGTCTCCACACAACCTTCTCTTCTCCAGGCTGAACAGCCCCAACTTTCCCATCCTGTCTCTATAGGGAAGGTGTTCCTTTTCAACCCTTTATCAACCTCATGGCCCTTTCTGGGACTTGTTCCAACATTTCCACGTCCTTATGAAGGACACCAGAATGACCTTTCTTATGAAAGACATGGAAAAAATGAACACAATTTGATCCCCATCCCAGTAAGGCTGAGAGTTCTACACTGATTGATTGCACTGGGCACTTTCGTACTTATCTCATTTAAAAATATTTGCTTTTTACACCGAGCTGAGAATTTTGCTGAATATCCAATATCTTGCATGGGAATGCTCTTAATTCCAGGTATCCGGCTTCAGAATTTGAACAAGGCTTGTGTCAAGCCTGTGCTGTCTTGAATATGCTACTGTTACCAGGAAAAAGTCTCTCTGGTATGCTAAGAACAGGGGACATGCTGGGGTTTGCAATTTTAGCATTACAGATTCTTTATTATTAATAGATTAGCGGGGATTTTTCCAAAGACTCCTATGAGTCAGAAGAGTTCCTGTTACTAAATTTCATATATTCATTTATTTATACAACTATACATGTAGCCTTATGGTCTTTTCAGCCCCGAAAGAGCCAATGTACTGTAAGTGTAAATGCAGTTTATTGAGTCCTGGAAATCATAAATATCTCCTTTAACATCTGATTTATCTTGAACTATGTGCATTGAAAGAAGTGTCTCAGCATTAGGAAAGAAGGGGCATTTGCTGCTCTTTTGGACAGCCTGTGTATTCATACCTAGAGCAAAACTTTGGCAGAGAGTGGTTGGAATTAAGCTGTCACCACCAGGCCAATTTTACTTTATATTCTGTGAGGTTATATGAGTTTTATAGGTTCATTTATTTTCCTGATTAACAGTCCAGTCCTGCTCCTGACAACGTCTCCCAGTTTTTTTTCATTCCTGTGGCTTCCCCAAGACGAGCAGAAGAGATAAAGTCTTGGGCAGGGGGAAATGTGAGGAGAGGAATTTCAAGGGAGGAAATTCACTCTCCCAGCATAAATTTGCCTGGACTTGGTGACAACGTTCTGGGTTTGTACCATGGAGAAATTGTCCTGCCAGATCTCAGCAATGGAAGACCTCAGTGTACAAGGGAGCCAGCTCCAGACAGCGCCTCGTGGAGCCTCTGCCATGCTGGTAAATCATGGAATTATGGAAAGGTTTGGCTCGGAAGGACCTTAAACATCATCCAGGTCCATCCCCCTGCCAAGGCCAGGGACACCTTCACTAGACCAGGTTGCTCAGAGCCTCATGCAACCTGACCTTGAAAAAAATCAGTATATATCAGATATATCAGAGATATATATCAGATATATCAGATTATATATATATATAATCTTTTATATATAAAGATAATGATATTATCTTTTTGTTTCCTTGCTGTCTCACCAGTACAGAAGTGAAATAACTGGTAGATCCTGTTTTCTTGGAAACTAAAGCTGATTAGGGAATGCCTCTATTTTATTTCCTTCAACAATAATAAAATAGAGAGAATTGAGAACATTCTCAATAATTGAATGACTGTAATAGAGTGTTCTCAACAAAATGATATGCTGTGCTTCATTTTCCAGAAATGAAGGTGGTACATCAAGACATGCAGGTGATGGTGATAAAGCTGAGGAGAATTTACCATAAAAGTGTAAAATGCAATGACAATATAAAAAAAAAAAATCAGATGAAAATATATCTTGGGTTAAAATGATCAACTAACCTGGGCCTGCCATGAAATATTCCAAGATAGGATTTAAAAGGTCATAGGGTCATAATAACCTTTGGGCAGCCTGGGCATCCCAGACTGTGTGTGCTGCTGTCACTTTATCCCTGCAGTGAACTGAAGACTGGCACAAAGCAGGATATTAGTTATACTCCTTGATTTTCTGACAAAACATGATGTTTTATTCGGCTTTTCTTTTGCCATTATCTCTTCTTCTTTCCTGTGGAGAGCAACATCTCAGAAACAAGCAGTGTCCTTGCCTGTACATTCCCTCATATATATGAAGCTTTTTTCTTCTATTTGCCTTTTACCTGATGACTGTGTTAGAGGCAGCCTGTGTCCTGAGGGAATGTTAGATGAGCAGGAAAACTGGCTATGAAATTACTCCCAGAGTGATTTTTTTTTTCCCCAGTGATTATGGAAGATAACATCTTTGCATGGTGGGTGCACTGATTACCTGTTAATTTGTATGAGTGTGTGCAGGAAGAGCTTTTTGGCTCGTGGGGCATCACCTGTGCTGGTTTCCAACAAGCTTATGGTACCCCAGGTCTTGTTTTAAACCTGTAGTTCTGAATCCTTTGACAGTCAGTTACCACAAGTGTCCCATTTTTACCACAAGTGTCTCATTTTTCCATAGTTGGGATGAGAAGGGGGAGTATTTACAAGTGTAGGAAATTCTTTGTAAAGAGTTCTTGCTCCTAAGACCAAATTATTTTTAAATTCATTTCATTTGTTTCACAGACACTGTGGCTGTCCATAATTGTGCTATAAAACACTTAGAGTAGTAGTTTTTTTTGGTTTGGTTTTTTTTTTTTTTTTTTAATAAATTTAATCATAGGGTGGAAAAGTCTGTAGCTCCATGGTGGAAATACCTGGGAAATAGGATGTATCCATTCTAGTCTCTGCTAGGATTTTAACATCATCTGCTTCCATCTTGCTCACTTTCGATTTTAGAGGATGGGAGTGTGCTTGTATTTTTTAGGTAAATATCTTTGGTTAGATTGTCCTGCCTCAAAGCCAAACTCCAGAAAGAATTCCTTGGACTCTACAGGAGTGATCCCACAGTTTGCAATGGAAGATTTGCTGTTTATCCCCATGGAAGGGATTTTAAGCTAAGGCAATGCAAACTAAGCTGCAGAACAATTGCAGCTCCCAAGAAACTTTTATGTTGAGGCCAGTGCCCATTTTTATCCCCAGTGTGAGGAACAGAAGGCATCAATTAAATTCATTTTACTTAGGGCTGAAAGTTCATGTGCAGACCCTTCCTCCAGTTAACAGCATGACTGGAGAGGAGAAAGTGTTCTTTGCAGCCATACCTTAAATATTCATCTCCTTAAATGCCACTTCATTTTTTTCTTTATATTCCATGGCAAGAATTCCATGGGGAGAGAGGTTTCTAGATTAGGGAGAGAAGCTGCCCAAATGCAGCTATGATCCAAGCTGGGGATTTGGTTACTGTTTTAAAATTCTTTTTCTCCCCCCATTTAGTAGCTGTGATCCTGGCAGGGATGTGGGGCTTTGTGGCAGATGGTTGTTATACACACTGAAAGCACTGTATACTTCCAATATGCTCCATAAGCCATTAAATGCTGTAAAAGCCTGGCAGACTTTATAGTTTGCATCCTGCCATTAGAGTTCCCTCTGAAGTCTGTCAGAGGGATGTAATTCCACTCTAATTAAAGCTATTCCCCTTTTCCAAATGTGAAGCCCGCTTAATTAATGACTAATTGTTTCACAAATATAAACGAGACCTAATTGTTCCTTACCCCCTGACTACATGCCCTGCTTACTCCCAGAGCTGCTGTGAAGGTGTTTTATCTCCATTAAACTCCCCCTGGAGCCAGTGGAAAAGGGAAGATATTTGGAGCATGCCATTTTTCTGTGGATGGTGAGCATGGTCTCCCTGAGGGGGGATTTTTGTGGGTCCCCAGCTGCCCTCCAGGCCTCAGAAGTGGGATGAAGATTGTCAAATCCTCGTGCTTTGTGCAATTCTGGAAAGACCAGCTCGTCTCCTCCTGCCTTTCTGCCAGGAGAGGGGGGAAAAGGATGTTGGGAGCAGCAAGATGGAATTAATGGAGGATCTGTAATATCTGAGACTGAGGCAGGTACCTGCTGCAAGCAGTTCTGTGAGGTGTGAGCTGCTTGAATTATACACAACCCATTGTGGAAACACTCTTAAAAGTGAACTTCCAAGTTGCTTTGTTACAAAATCGTGCCACATTGCAACTGCAATAATCAGACAGTGAGTGGAAGTGACAGTACTGATTTGTTCTTATCATCCCAACTCTATTTCATTAGCACAGGGATAAGTCAAAGCTTGGAGTGGTGAGGACAGTAATTTACTTTCTTATTTCTACTGAAAAGGCAGAGTCACTGCTGTTAGAGACTGAGGATTGACTTTTATACACACCTGGAACATAAAAAAGGGGAAGAAATTTGATCTGCATTTAAAGGAAATATTTTGCATCACTGAGTTAAATTCTTTGAAGTTGGAGCTTGCTTTATTCCTTCTTTTAGGGTTGCCTTTGTTTAAGGGACAGCAGGACTGACATTACTGAAAACATAAATCTTTATCTACATGCTAACGTGCCTAATAAAAGATCTTTATTAGTGACATACCTGAGTTTTTCTAACAGTTAATAACTTCAGGGAACCCAAAATGAAGTTTTAGAGCTGCACCAGGGCTTTGAATCCTGCTAAAGCTGTGATCATACATTAGTTCTGACATGTCAAATCAGTGGTTTGAAGAATTGCTGAGGCCACCATGGCCACATGCCAATTTTTTAAATTTGGATGGCAAAAAGATATTTTAAGATGTAGGTGATAGGAGATACCTGTTTGGCCCTCAGAAATGGAACATAGCCTAATTAACTATTTTAATGGTTCATATGCTCTTGAAATAATGCCTTCACTTGTAACACCACACACATGTGCAGATGTACCCACAGAGAGGGACATTAAATCTCATTTTTTAGCTGTTCCAAATTGCTACAGCAGTCAGGTAGTAGCCAGTGTAGCAGTGAGGAAAGAGGTCAAAAACATGAATGAAAAAAGCCCAAATTTTGCAGAATAGACAAAAAAAATTACTATTATTACCATCCTTGGCTGTGTACTGGGGAGGTGCAGAGAAGACAGAACTACACTTCTCTCAGAGGAGAGCAACAAAGTCCAAAGGGCTGCAGTTTAACTGACAACAGTGGAAACTGTGACCAGGAATAAGAATAAAAACCAGATTGCTCTTAAGGGTGGCCACAGCTGGAACAGGTGGCCAGAGCAGTGGTGTAATTCATAGAATCACCACAGACTCATGGAATGGTTTGGGTTGGAAGAGACCTTAAAAATCATCCAGTGCCACCCCTGCCATGGCAGGGACACCTCCCACTGTGCCAGGCTGCTCCAATGTCCAACCTGGCCTTGGAATTCTATTCCAGCCTCTCCCCACCCTCCCAGGGAGGAATTTCTTCCTAATTCCCCATCTAACCCCCCTGTGTGTCAGCTTGAAGCCATTCCTCCTTGTTCTGTCACTACTGGTGCTGTTGGAACGGGTCAGAACGAGCACAGGAGGGGTTTGGAATTAAAAAATGCTGAATCATTTTTGGATTAAGCATTTCTCAGCTCTCATGGAGTATAGGGATGGGAGTGAGACCTGGAAATTGAGACTGTTTTAGACATCAAAAGCGAAAAAAAAAAGTGAGCAGTTCCTAGGCAATAATGAGAACTGGGGAAATGTCCTTCCTAGGTATAGTGGGAGCTGGGGAAATATCTAAGTGAGGGCAACAGGAAAGAGGAATGGGAATTACTTGTAGTATTAAAACATACTGATTGATCTTGCTTACAATTGCATCTTTGGGGAAGAGGGAAGAGGGGCTGAAACACAAAAAAAATGCATGGATGTACTTTTTTTTTTTTTTTCTAAACTCAAACTCTGCAGTCAGGTTTAGAACCACCATAAAATCCCAACATTATTATGTGTCTATGTCTCATATTTTCTTTCAGTAGGAGAATTTGAGATGGGATCTGTTGCTTTGGAGGGAGAGTACAAAGGAAACATGTTGATTATGAAAGTACTGGAAGAATCTAAACTATTTCAGGTTGGGTCTGTTGTGACAAGGAATCCAGTACATGGCTGGACCAAAATAAAGGGTGGATGACCAGCTTGGGGTGCAGTGTCTTGTATTCCTGTGGCAAAATTCCCATGCGGTGTCACAGCCCTCAAATATCATCCTAAAAACACCATTTTCATGGGGCAAGGCATTATTTGGGTTTTCCCTGCTAAAGGAACAATTGGAATGTTTCCTGCCTCCAAAACATCCCTCTATTTCTGCTGGTCCTGGGAATTAGTGATTTTCTGCAGCAGAACTCCTGGCTGGAAGAATTGCTGCTTCCTTCCAGGCATGGACCCCTTCAGAATGGGTGAAACACGTGTGTGTGCCCGTGCAGTGGTTGGAGTCTGATCCTTAGTGGCTGGAATCTGTGCTAGTTTTGCTCTTTGACAGCAGTGGGATGGAGCCCTGTGCTTGTTGGGTGTTTTTGTGAGCCCTCTTGGAAGGCATTGATTGTCAATAAATGGAGCAAGGTCAGAAACTCTGGCCCTGTTTCTGCAGCAATGGATCAGCCCATCTGCAGGCCGTATGTCAATAAAAACAGCTAATTACAGAACAACTAAATATAAAAGGCCCCACTGCTTAAGAAAACCCTCCTGTATCCCATTCCTGAGCTTCCTATTACATCTATGGAAAGTCTGGATAGTATTTGTTCCATTAAACCCTGATTTTGAATTCAAGCTAAGCAAGAAGGAAACTGCAGCCTTTTTCTTGCAAAGTTCTATTCATTCTTGCACAGAGAAGTTGGAGAAGCTGTGGATATTCCATTCCTGGAAGTGCCCAAGGCCAGGCTGGACAGGGCTTGGAGCAGCCTGGGATAGTGGAAGGTGTCCCTACCCATGGCAGGGGATGGAATTGGATGAACTTTAAGGTCCTTCCAGCCCAAACCATTCTGGGATTCTGTGATTCTATGTCTTTAGACTTTACAACTATTCCCATTTGATTTGGGGGAACTGCTTCTAAATGGTTGCATCTATATCTCTTTTCCATGCTGGGACCTTCCCAGGTTCTGCTGGAAAAAGGGGACTGAAACCTGCCTTAACCCTGGAATCACTTTTCTCCTCCAGCTGGAAATAAAACACATAGTAATTATAGTTAATAAAATAGTTAATATTTCTTTTTCACTTATCCACATGCAAACCCCTCTGTGCTGTTTCTGCTGCCGTTTTTTTTTTGCTGCAGTTTTTTTCCCTGCTGTCAGTTCAGGTTGGGTGAACTAAATACATTCCTCTTCCTTCTGTTTTTAGTGTGTGAAGAGGAACAAAGGCATTTCCTTTGCCATATATATAGAAATAATGAGGGGTTTTTTTTCAGTGTGAATTTTTTTTCTTTGAATTTCTAAGTGAAACTTGCATTTTTGCTTAAAAACTTGCTTTTTAGGTTCAGTAATGCATTACAAATTTAATACAACTGCTTTACACTCACTATTAGCAAGTACATTTAGATCCTTAAAATATTATTTTTCTAAACACTGGACTTTACAGTTTCATGGGTGACAGGTCGATGTTTCATCTAGCAAAGTATTTCAAAATCCAGATGCTGAAAATGAGTGTAAAATTATGCATTCAGTCAGTATAAGCTATTTATAGACATTCTTCAAATGCACTAGAAATAGAAAAATAAAAACAAATCCATGGAGGTCACAAATCAAAGCATTATTGGAGATGACTTATATCCTTCCAAGGTACTTTTTTTGCTAAGGATGTGGCATATTTCTATTTTTGTAATGCATTAACATTTTTTATTGATAAAGTGAGATTCAAGCTGTCGTGGAGGTGCCAGTCTTTCTGATCTGTATATTTCAACAGTTTTTGCAGGTCAACACTTAATGGAAGTCACTTATTTCTTATATACTTTGTGTTTATACAGCTGTTCTGTTTTGTTTTTTTTTTTTTCTTCTGCTTTCCAACATCAGAATTGAAAGTGCCACAAGTAAAAAGAGAAATTTAAGAAAAAAAAAAGCATTTTGTGCCAAAGATGTACAAAAGGAGTAACAAAGCATTTAGTAACAGAAAGGAGGATTAGTCTGAGGAACTTCAGAGGGTGTTCAGTTTTGTTCTGTGGTCAGATGATTATTTCCACTGGAAGCTGGCTGTATTTACTAATATTCTGAAGAAGGATCACCACAAGTATTTACACTTTGTCTTAAGAATACTTTAAGGAAAAAAAAATGGTGCTGCCAGTCATTTTGTTTGTGTTAATGTTCCCTGTGAAGGGTGGAGCTTCAAAACAACAGAAGAACCCTGCAGAGGGATTGTGAAGGAGCTTCCATGCTTCTGTCTTGTTAATTCTTCCACAGAGGACTTTTCATCCCTCCTGATACCCCACAAACCATCCCCGTCCTTCTGCCAGTGCAGGGGACACCCAGAGCTGCCTGGAGGAGGGAAGCAAGTGCCACAAATACTTTTGGAAACAAAGCTGTGCTGGAGGACACCTCAGCCAAGTGTTGTTTCACTTTCACTGAGTGTCCTTAGCTGTGCTAATACCTCAGGTTTGAGCTTTTCTGTTTCACATTCTGTGCTGCTTTAGTGTGCAGTTCTGAGCTTCATATTATGGGATGGTGAGCTCAGTTCACAGAGCAGGGAGACAAAACAATTCCTTCTCCAGCTGGGCACCAAGGACAAATGATCCAAAGCTCAGGCCCAGAAGCACAAACAGCGTGGGCTGGAGAGAGAAAAACAAGCAGGATGGGAGTGCATGGGCTAAAGCTGGAATGGGACAATGAACTGCAAGGTGCAAATGGAGCAGAGCTGATCCCAGTGAGAGCCCCCGGGAGCGCTCGTGCATTTTGGGACCATTTTGGTTCCTCTTGGCTGCAGCCCTGGCTGGGCTCTGGTGCTGCCCAAGGTGGATCCATGGAGGAGATCCTTTGAATAAATCCCTGCTTTGTTCCTTAACTCTATTCTAGGTCAGCCTTCACAAGGCTTCAGTGCCAGGCTTCTTTTCGGGAAAGTTTCCTCACATGGGACAATTTTCACACTCCATGGAGCAGCTTAGGTCCAGCTTAACTTCTTTTCTTTTAGGTCATGGCTGGGGTGTGCAGGTCAAGGCTGGGAAACAACATCAGTTTATTGTGGTGTCTTGGAAAGGTGTGGGTTGGAAGGGACCGTAAAGATCACCCTGTTCCAACCCCCCGCCATGGGCAGGGACATTTTTTATAGATCAAATTTCTCCAAGCCCCTGGCCTTGAACACTTCCAGAAATGGACCTTTCTTGGGACAGATTCCAAGGTGTTCACTGGAGCTGCCTCATGGGTCACTCCTCCAGGATAGGCTCTGCACTTTGCAGCCCCTGGACCAACAAAAGTGACTCCATAAGCAGAGGAAAAAAAAATTATATATATATATTTTTTTTTTTCATTAAAACAGTGATTTTCCTCATTAGAATGAGAAGCATCCCCAGAAACCAGGGGGAAGAAAAAGGAGGACAACTTTCCAGGGCAGATTACAGAAACATTTGTTGCATCCCTAAAAGTGAGCGCTTGCATGCAACAGATTCAGTGCCAGTACATTCTGTTCCTGAACAACATATACATTTCTTGAATATGACAACTGAAGAAATTTATTGAAAGCAGAGAAAATGTTAACTATTTTTTTTTCCATGCTCGTGTGTTTCTAAACTGTCATTATACTTTAGGTCTCCCTAAAATGAATTGAAGATTCTCCAGTTTTTAGACACTGTTTTTCATTGTAACAATTCAGGACTTTTCTGGGTTTGACAGAACTGTTGGATGATCTGCAGTAAATAATATACAGGTTTAATGTACTCAGTAATTACTGAAAGTGCATGGTGTATGTAATTTCTAATTATGCAAATTTAATCAAGTACTTATCCTTGAAAAAGCTGTGAGGTGTTCACACAGTTATTCATGACTTTTTCTAATTACTACTCTTTGCTTTTTAAGTCTGTGCCATCAACTTGTACTCCATGCTTAAATGTGGTTGAAAGTATGAATAGCTACATGTGCTGTGAAAGTTGTCCTGATTCTTTACTCCCATTTTCCATGGGATTATTAGAAACAGATCTTCTGTGAACAAAATTAAAACTAGAGGCAGAGGTATCTGACAGCTTGAGAGTCCCTAGAGGATCTAGTCCAATCTTCTGTACATCAGCTGCGTTTCAGGTTCACAGAGGAACCTTCCTTGTCTGGAAAATTCAGCAATCAGGATCACAATGCCTGCATTTGCCAATCCAGTAATCTTTTTTTAAAAAGTGGCCCTGAAGTCCAACAAGCACAAGCCAAGGAAGGCTGAAGGAGCTGATAACACGCACCATGGGATGGTGATAAGAGACCCCACCTGCAGAGCTGCCCCAGCCCTGTCCCAGCCCAGGGAGGAGCTGGAGCTGCTGCAGAGAGCCCAGAGGAGGCTCCAGGATGAGCAGAGGGCTGGAGCAGCTCTGCTGGCAGGAAAGGCTGGCACAGCTGGCATTGTTCACCTGCACAGGAGAAGCTTTGGGCTGAGCTCAGGGTGGCCTTGCAGGGCCTGGAGGAGCCCCAGGAAAGCTGGAGAGAGACAATTTCCAGGGGATGCAGGGACAGGACACAGGGAATGGCTTCAAAATGAAAAATTACAGGTTTAGATCAGATAATTAAGAAAAATTTCCTCCCTGTGAGAATGGGCAGGCCCTGGAATAGAATTCCCAGAGCAGCTGTGGCTGCCCCTGGATCCCTGGCGGTGCCCAAGGCCAGGTTGGACACTGGGGCTTGGAACAGCCTGGGACAGTGGGAGGTGTCCCTGCCATGGCAGGGGTGGCACTGGATGATTTTTCAGATCCCTTCTAACCCCAGCCATTCTGTGATTCCATGAGTCTGTATGTAATTTGTTACTATTGAATTGGATCTTGTTGTTTCACTTTCTAAAACATTTTTATTTGCATTTAACTTTCAAAAGGAGGTAAGAGTTTTCCTTATCTCGAGGTAATTAGTAATTCATTATTTTGCAAACAAAATAATGTGTTTGTGTGTATCTTTCCTCAGATGTAATTTTAAGTGCAGCACCAGGTAAAATGTTTGAAACAGGTTTGGGCTTTAACCAGTGGAATGAATGTAAATTAGAAACTGCTTTTTGTCACTGTATATCTCCCCTGATGTCATCCTGCTTTTCCACAATGTGATATTTTTCTTTGGAAAGTGATATTTCTGTAGAGAACTAAGGTCCATAATTACAACCTGCAGTCAGGAATAACGTGGTGGTTACCCCATGGTCTTTAGGGCTGACTGGTGCACACCTTCAGCTAAGCTGGGACTTGAGCTGTGTTTGAATAATTAAACACAGAAATCTGCCAGGGCAGCTCTAGCATGGGACAGAAAGGTGGGAAATCTGACTGGATCTCAGAACTGTGCTGGTGACCTTTGTGATTTTGCACTTGGAAGGGCACAAAGTCTTGAATTCTTGCCCTTGGCATCCCATGTGTGTGTCCAAGTATCCTGCAACAGGATAAGCATCAGGGAGTAATCATTATCAAACATCCCTGCCTGGAATTAAGACACACAGTCAAAATCTTGAGTTGTGGAAAGTGATTGGTGCAGTTAAATGTGTCAGACGTGACTCAAAAGTCTCCTTCCTTTCTGAAGATATTACTTCATTCATGTTAACCACATTTGTAAGTGGCCTGGGCTGAAGAGATAGAGTTTGGGGAATTCCAACCTCTTTTATATGCAGTTGGGAGTTTCAGGAATGGCTGCTCTGCATTCCACATTGATATATAATCCTCATTATGGCTTTGAATAAGAACATGGTAATTCGCCAGAAAAATAAATAAAACAAGTTATTGGTCAGAGGCGTACTATATAGGGAGTACTAATAAAACCAAATATTTTTGGCTGTAGTTCAAAGTTCCTACTGTAAATGAGCTAATTTAGGGCCGTATCCTGCCCTGAGATCATGGGCTGGAATGTGAGATAAGCAGTAGCTGCACAGGCACTTTTGGGTGGCAGCACAGAAATGTGCCTTCTCCATCCTTCAAGCGGGAGGACAGGGAATTTCTGTAGGAGAACTGACCCTTCCAAGAACAATGTACTCAGTAGAAAATCCACGTTCAGTGTCGGTGAACTGCAGCAAGGCCAGAGACAGACGCAGATGGCAGAGACATGTTCCCAGATTGCTGCATCCCTTTGTCCCCACAGACTTTAGGGACATGGGAGCAGTGCTGTTAGTGCAGAGCCAGCTAAACCCTGGCCATCTGTGCTTTTCCAGCAGGTGCTGATGGTGGCTTGTCCCTCAGTTACTGACTTGCTTAGGGTGATATTCCAGTTGTGGTGTCATGGTCAGCTTGAGCCCACAGCTGCTTCAGCAGGGGCAGGTCTTACCTGCCTGCAGCCCTGAGCTCCCTCCTGCCTTGTCCTGAGGTCTCCAGGGCCACCAGGAATCTCTGCATTCCAGCTGGAAGGGAATCCCACCAGAAGAGGGGTTTGCTGCCAGTTTGACCAGTATTGGTGACCTGAGTGACAGAAATAGTGTTAACCTTGTGTGAGGGACAGAACTTGTCAGCATGGCCGTGAAAACAAATCCTCGGGAGCTTTTCAGAAGGTGGGCTGGGTGGGGGAAGTTTTCCTTATTTCCAGAAAAAAAAATCTAAAAAACAAACAAAAATTTAAAAAAGAAAAAGGAGATTTAGAATCTCTTCTATGAAGACACACTGAGAAAGTTGGGGCTGTTCAGCCTGGAGAAGGGAAAACTCCAGGGTTAAGAGCACCTTCCAGTGCCTAAAGGAGCTCCAAGAGAGCTGCACAGGGACTTTTCATAAGGGCATTGGGGGACAGGACACAGGGAATGGCTTCCCACTGCCAGAGAGTGGGGTTAGATGGGATATCAGGAAAAAATTCTTCCCTGGGAGCATGGGCAGGCCCTGGCACAGGGTGCCCAGAGCAGCTGTGGCTGCCCCTGGATCCCTGGCAGTGCCCAAGGCCAGGTTGGACACTGGGGCTGGGAGCAGCCTGGGGCAGTGGGAGGTGTCCCTGCCATGGCTGGGTGGCACTGGGTGGGCTTTAGGGTCTCTTCCAACCCAAATTGTTCTATGAGTCCGTGATAACTTCTGGAGGTGTTTCTTGAAAGTGAAAAATCTGACAATTTATTTTGCTGCCAGAATTGAGACCAGCCCCACTCAGTTTTTATTTCTCCCACTGATTTTCTTAAAAAAATTATGCCATGTAATAAAAAAAATCCCTCATCCAAACTATCAGGGAATGCCATTCGAAAATTGCCAGAGTTACACTTCTGTTTAAATTGCTCTGAAGAACTAAGCACATCAGACAGTGCACAGCGCAACCAGTCTGTTCTGCAAGGTCAGAGTGAGTACTAAAAGTTATGGAAAAAAGTTGAAGAAACCTCCTGGCTTGGCACATCTTTTTGTAGTTTGGTTTTCTTGTCCTTTACTGTTTTATTTGTGGTATTCACTTGCAATCAAATCTTACCCTAACAGCAAATACTGACTGCATGTGAACAGTAGCATTTCTTGAGGATGCATTTCTTGAGGATGCATTTCTTGATCTTTATTGTTGATTTTATTGTTGAGGTTGTTAAAACGCTGAGAGGTTACAGTGAAACAAGAAATTAAAAAAAACCCAAAAATTGAAGTGGTTATACCCAGCCACAAGTTAAACATAAAAGCTTTCAGCTTGTGTCGTGCAGCTCTGCTGTATCATAGCTCCCTGCCAGTGGAAGAGTTGTGGTGTATCACACTTATCTGCTTCACAAATGTGAATTATAAGCATTTCTGTGGCCTTTCTTCTCTAGACACTGCTGGAGTCTGCACTTGGAGCCATTTTTTCCAGAAATCTATGCCTGCAGGCACCGAGGGGCTGGGGCTGCCTCAGCCCCTCCTGGGGCAACCCTTGGCTTCTTGGCAAGCCCCAGGTGCCAGCAGGAGCTGCAGCACCTTCTTCTAAACCTGGAAATATTAGAGAAGGGAAGGCACAAACTTACAGTACCATGCTGGGCAGGAAAGTTATTTTGTTTGCTTAGCACTTCCCAAATTGCAGGCTTGTAAGGCTCCTGAGTTTTGCCCACGTCAAGAAAGGCAGGGTGGGTGACTTATTTATTTCAGTTTATTTCAGTAGATGAGGATTTCACCTCTTACTTCTTATTCCTGTTAAAGAACTTCATTAAAAAAATAATAACAATGTAATAATTTCAGTAAAGCCCTATGGTTTGAATAAAGCAGCAGCACAGGGGAAATAAGTGCACTCCAGTTTTCTCTTGGTGCATCCTTGGATGTGTAGGCTGC
The DNA here is from genome assembly GCF_024509145.1 of Vidua macroura. Classification (NCBI taxonomy): domain Eukaryota; kingdom Metazoa; phylum Chordata; class Aves; order Passeriformes; family Viduidae; genus Vidua; species Vidua macroura. The sequence continues at coordinate 3,263,261 of NC_071572.1, read as the reverse complement.
TTCTAAAGTGCAGCAAGCCTAAATTTGGTTTAAATTCGCTACACGAGGGTTCCCATCATAACTGGAATTATTTTAGGGATCCAGAAAGGCTGAAAATCACATGCAGCATATTTATCTACCTAAGAAGTGCAGCTCTAACCTGCAGCAACAGGAGCTTATGCTGTTTCTTCACGTCATTGAGAGCAGGTTTATAATGCTCTGCCTTTGGAATATCCCAGCCTTTCTCTCTGGTACACACTGTTTGACCTGGTGGGACCTAAGCACACAGAAAGAGATTTCCTGACAAAAACAATCCAGCAAGGGACGTCTCAAAAGTTTTCCAACAGCTGAAAAACATCAGTTCTTTAAAAATATGTGATCAATCCAGTTGCATGACGGTGTGAGGGGGTCTGAAAGTCCTGCTGGCACTGATTTGGGATATTCTGCATAGCTGCTCAGGGATTCACCTCCTGTGAGTAATGGTAAACATCCCGAGTCATGCTGGTAGAAGTTTGGTGTGATGCCAGTGTGGTTATTCACCACAGCAGAGTGTGCACCCCTGTGTGTGTGTGCCAGTCCCAGTGCTGGCTGCCTGCCACAGGAAGGGGGGCTTTGTGTTTGATTATTCTGTCAGTGCCACTCAGAGCTGTTCTCCTGTCTGCTATTCACTTCTCAGGCAGCAGGAATACAGGATTCCTTGGAGAGAGCCTGCAGGCAGAGCTGTGTCTCCCAGGCAGCCTGTGCTTGGATCACCATTTAATCTTGTCCTTGCTTTCAGAGCACCAGGAGTCAGGCCCAGCCATTCTGGCACCTCGTTTGCTGTTGATTAAACATCAGCCAGAACTGTTCATCAGCCAGAATCGGTGACAACTGTGGCTGTATTCTGACTGTTATTCCCTGTGCAGACAAATACTTCTAGCTTGGGTAAAAAAAAGGCTAAAGAGGGTAAAAAGAGGCTCATGGGAGCCTCTGCAATTCCCTGACAGGAGGGTGCAGCCAGAGCAGGGTCAGGCTCTGGTCCCAGGGAACAGGGACAGAACAAGAGGAAACAGCCTCAAGCCGTGCCAGGGGAGGCTCAGATTGGACACCAGGAGGAATTTCCCCATGGAAGGGGTGCTCAGGCCTTGGAAAGAGCTGCTCAGGAAGGTTTGGAGTGCCCATCCCTAGAGGTGTCCCAGGAAAGGCTGGAGGTGGCACTCAGTGCTCTGGGACAAGGTGAGCATTGGGCACAGCTTGGCCTCAATGACCTTGCAGGGCTTTTCCAGCCTCAGTGATGCTGTTACTTGTGATTTGGGCCACGTTCATTCCTGGCAAAGAGCAGCACAGGCCGTGTTTCTGTTTGCTGCAGCCCCGCTCTGCTCCACGGGGGCGTCGCGTTGTCGGAGTTCGGCCTGGAGCCCTTTTCTGTCAGCCTCGCTCACTGCCTGGTCATCCCTTTGGTGCAGGGTTTAGGACACATCAAAAAGAACCTGCTGAGGTTTTTAGGTGGGCACAGCATGCCAAGTCACTGAAAATGCACCTAATGTGAGAAAATGCATGAGAGAGGTTTGTATTCAGCCCCCTTACAAAGGGGATGTTCAGCCTTAGTAAGTTGGCAATGTATGTGTCCATTAAAAAGTTTGATCCTCTTGATACATCTATAGAAAAGAAAGAACAATGCAGTCACATCTGGTGAGCTGTAGATGTACATGATTCCCCAACCCTTTGATGTATTTACAAAACTCCCCAAATGTGTGCTCAGAAAGACAACAGGTTCCAGAGCTTATCCATCTCCTCCTGCGTGGGGTAGCACTGGTACAGCCAGCTCTGGCTGGTTTTGTACAAGAATTTGTTTCTATCTTGATATTTAAATCTGTCCTGAGCATCAGAGGGGAATTCACATCTCCTGTCTCAAATATTGCTACTTCTCAGTAGTGGCATCCTTCTGTGTGACACTTTGGGTGTGACAGAGGATGGAAACCAGTGCCAAAAACCTGTGCTGCCAAAGGTGGATTAGTAAATCTTGACTCAGGATGCCAGGAGGAAAACCTGCTCTGTGGCTACAAATTTATCCTTCTATAGAATCACAGAATGGTTTGGGTTGGAAAGGATCAACTCATTGCACCCCTGCTACATGCAGGGACACCTTCCACTATCCCAGGTTGCTCTGTCTTGTCCAGGATATCCTTCCAGGATAACCCTAAATCAGGAAGGCTGTTAAGCACGTGTTTAACTTTCAGTTTGTGTTGTAATAGCCTTGTTCCAGTTTCCTGGAGAGAGATGTCTCAGCACACCAGGCTTTAGTGTCAGTTTTGGCTCTTGTTTAGAGTCCTGCTAATTTAGGGGATGCAGGGCAAACCCTATAGCCACAAGTAGAGCTTGTCACAGACCATCCAGCACAGACATGACCAGCATGAAATTTGGGGTGGGGGTGGAGGAGGGTCTGGCAATAGTTACCATCTGCTTCAGCAAGTTAGTACCAAATGTCTGGAAACTTCTAATTCCAGCCTGTAAAGGTGGAGCCGAAATAATGAAAACTGTATTTCTGTTTGGAACGAGCAAGGAAAACTGTCACAGATTTTTTTTTTTTTAGCCATGATTTCCAGAGGTGAAAAGATAAAAATCATATATTTTGCATACAAGGACTTATCCCACTTTAGAGTACCAAGACTGGAATATCCAGGTGAGAAGGAAGAATACACTGCCAAAGGTTGAGTTTAAAGCGGAATTCCCACTTTTAAGTTCATAACAGTACAAGGGAAAAGTCAAATGTCCAGAGCTGTTGCATACTCATTTTTCTAACTCATATTGGACAACATTTGCTTGTCTTTGATTCCCATTCCTTGTGGTGCAGAGTTGCCAACTGGTTTGCAAATGCTGTCGTCTTCTCTTCCATAAAGGATCCATCTTTTGGGGAAAAGATGTGAAATGAGTGGTCTGGAATAGCTCAAACAATTTCTCTTTAACTCTGAGAGCTTCAAGACTGAGCTCTGAGAGAAAGATCTGGTTTGAGTGTCACAGGGCATTTTTGGGGATGGAGCTCAACACGTATTTTCTAAGCTTAGGTGCTGTTGGAAGTTGAGCAAAGCCTTTAGAGAGACCAAAATAAATCTGGGTGTGGCGCAAATCCCCTTTCCTGGGTGGGCTTCTGTAACTGGGGGCGAGGTGCAGTTGTGGCATCACAGTGCTGGGAGTATAAAAACACTGAAAGCATGATCTAACGCTGGATTCAAAATGCTTTTCTGCCCAGTTTATGTGAAACTTCGCAGTTTCCAGATTCTGTGTGTGATGTTTCGAAAGCTTCAAATATGAATCCCATAAATCCAGTGAGGATGTGGCAGGCATGGATTTACTGGGGAAGGGAGGGAATTAAAAGCACATCAGTGCTGTTGGTGTTTCTGTCTGACTTCAATCTGAACAAAGTTGCTGGTGAAATTTTGCTTTTACTGAAAAAGTATCTCTTGCTTTTGAAGTTCTGTGGAAAGAAAAATCTTCATTTAAAACCATGACGTCAGTATCCCATTTGATAATCCCCAGATAGCTGGGAAAAGTGGACAAAATGGGAATTTGGCTTGTTTAGGGATTTCTTTAATAGGCCTTCAAATGAAATACTTTATTTTCATGGATTTGAAGGGGGAGAAGTTGGCTTTTTAAAGGAGTAAGGGGGAAGTGTGCAAAAATCTAAATGGTAATACCTTTAATTGCTCTGTTTAGTGCAATTTATGCAAATTATGCTTGAATAGTTCATAGATGGTCCCTTCTGTTCACTGTCTCTGGGGCAAGCTGCAGCTCAGTGTTAGTCAGGCAATATTTACCTAAATCAATAGGTAAAAATGCAATTTGATTTTCAAGTTAGTGTAAATGTGAGAGCAGATAATGAAATAAAAGAGCTGATGCTGAGGAAAATTACTCTTTCCCTGATAGTGCCTTGCTGCTTTAAAAGCTGAGTTCAACATCATGGGCAGAAGGAAATCTCTTGTGTGAAAAATGGAATTTTCCAGTCTTTTAAGGGAGAACGGAGAAAAAGACAAGATTACTTTAAATGATGCTCATGTTCCCACATTTTTCCACATTTTCTGATTTTTTGGATGCATTTATCCCAATTTATTAGCAGTTATTTGGTGTTCAAGTTACTGAGTAGTACTCCACATTGTTTACATTAAAAGCTGTTGTTATTTTAAAGAGCTTTAATGGTTTTCCACCCCCTACACATGCAAACAAATGCACCCCACCTGCCCCAGCCCCTCTGCACTCCATTACTGGACATGGATAAAGGATTCCAGAACATCCCTGCTCTGAAGTGCTGTTAATTGAGGGTCTGGACCAGATTTGCAGCTCTTGTAAATGGGCACAGCTTCAGTGAAATGGTGCTTTTTTTCTATCAGCTGCAGATCTGTCCCAGTCCTGCTGTGTGTTTCTAAATTGGGAAGAATGGCTTGTGGAAATCTCTGATATCTTGGGTGGATAATGGGGCTGGGCAGGGCAGAGCATGTCCCAAGCTCTTATTTTGGGAAAACTGTACATTGCAAATAAAGAGCATTTTTCCATGAAAATTTCAGGGCTGAGTGTTTTCTCCTGCATGAAATAAATCCTCAACAGACCCTATGGAGGCAGAAGTGGCTTAGAGCTTCAGCTGTGCTGAGTCTCGAGGAGGTCTGGGGAAGGAAAGATGCTTATCAGTCTATTAAAAGAGATTTCTATTGAAAATAAACATTTGAAGTACAATGATATGCCTTTTGTTTCTCTGGTTATGCAGCTGCTTTGGGATCTGAGCTCCTGGTGAACACGTTGGCCTGTTAAAGGACATGATTCAGACTGTCCCCGATCCAGCAGCTCACATCAAGGTTAGTTTCCTGTTTATTGTGAGTCCTCAGATGTTTGGAGAGCCATAAAATTAGAGAATATCTACACATACCACAGCTTTTCTTGCATGTTTATAAATTGTGCTACTGCCCAACACGGGCTTTTTTATTCCTCAATATTTACGTGCTGTTGTGTGAGTCAGCCCTGCAGTCTTTGTTGCTGACACCTGTGTGATCTGCTCTGAAGCACGTGGATATTTTAAAGATAACTTTTTCTAAAATTAACCTTCCTTGATCATCCTTTAATATTTGGTGTGTTTGATAAAATGTACCTCCTTGAAAAATACTGGATTTCTGTGTCCCTGATTCTGCTCCACGACATCCAGTGGCAAACGTTAAATTCAAGTGCAGAAGGAAAATGAACTTAATGGAAAAATTCAGATCCAAACAAGCATCTCTTACATATATTCATTGCAACATTTAAAACACCTTAAAACCAGAATTGGTGTGCTGTGTTTCAGAAGGAAATGTTTGGTTTTACTGTATTATGAATATTATTATTATTATTATTAATATTATTACTGTGGTTTTCTTATCCTTCTTTATGGAACCTTTGAGACCTGGCAGATGCAGCTATTGAAGAGAACAAGTAATTTTAGGGAATTGCACATAAATTTCATCAGGAACTGGAGTGATAGGACAAATAGTCATGGGTTCAGACTGAAAGAGGGGAAATTTAGGTTGGATGTAAGGAAGAAATTCCTCCCTGTGAGGATGGGCAGGCACAGGCTGTGGCTGCCCCTGGATCCCTGGAATTGTCCAAGGCCAGGTTGGACACTGGGGCTTGGGACAGTGGAAAGTGTCCCTGCCCATGGCAGGGGTGGCACTGGATGACTTTTAAGGACCCTTTCATTCTTTCTGACTGCCTTTCTGTCTGGTTTTCTTTGAAGTTGTATTTTCTGCAACTCCTTTCATGGAGTTTCTCCTCAGCTGGCTGCCATCTACCAGTCAGCAACTCGCTGTAGAAAAAGCTCCACTGTACAACTTATTTTTAACTGAAGCACAGAATAAAAATGAAATATTATTTTAAACAACTCCCTTTTTCTGTAAAACTCAGTGAATGAAAGAATCTCTCTCTCTCTATCCCTCTGTGTTGTTTTTGGGTCGTGTTTAGTTACTAGGATGAGTTGCAGTAGTGGGAGAGCTCGTTCTTTCCCCCTCTCCAGGTTTTCCAGACCCAGCACTTCCACAGCCTTCTGGTCCTTAGTTGTTTTTGTGGAAAGAGCAGAAAAACAAATCCTCCTCCCTCAAAAAACTGATGTTTTGCCTCAATGTTGGTTACAACCAGTAACACTTGAAAACACTGAAGGGGATTTAGTATCTCTTCATGCTGTTTAAATGCCCACAGCAGCAGAAATAACATAAAGAATAACTCAGTTCCATGCTTTCTGCCAAAACTGGTGCCCAGAGAAGGTTTTTGTAACCACAGGAGTTAGTGGGAGAGGGCAAGGCTGGGTATGAAAGTATCTTATTACAGCAAGAGAGCTGCATAAAAATCTCTGTAATGGTGTGTTCAAGGGAAATGGAGGAGCCTGTTCTCAGCAGAGCATCACCCCAAAGTTGCTGTTTTATTGAGAAAGGGTGTGAGGAAGGCAATTACTTTAATGCTGTGTTTGGGACAGGAAAGCTGGCCAACTCCACTTCAAATCCTTCTGATTTCTGTTTATGTCATTAGGGCCTGCTGTGGTCTAAACACATTCTTTGGAAAGCAGCCATGGATGCTCGGGTCATTTCGGCTTTAAAAGTGGACATAGCTGCATTCTTTAAAATAAAAAAAAGGGATAAAGTGGTGCAGGGGATGTGGGAAAGCCACACTCTTTGGTGGGGTGGGCTTTTCTGTCTGCACTGGTCACAGCTCTGGTGCTCCCAGCATGGGAAGGACATGGAAACAAGTCCAGAGGAGGCCACAAAGTTGATAAGAGAGACTGGAGCACCTATGGAGACAGAATGAGAGGGTTGGGATTTTTCAGCTTGGAGAGGAGAAGGTTTTGTGGAGCCTTCACAGCCCCTTCCATTGTCTGGAGGGGCTGCAGGGAATCCAGAGAGGGACAATTCATCAGGAACTGGAGTGACAGGAAAAGGGGACAGCTCCAAACTGGACCAGAGGAAATTTCAGTGACGATATTAGGAAAAAACTAATTCCTGTGAGGGTGAGCAGGCCCTGGCACAGGGTGCCCAGAGCAGCTGGGGCTGCCCCTGGATCCCTGGCAGTGCCCAAGGCCAGGCTGGACACTGGGGCTGGAGCAGCCTGGGACAGTGGGAGGTGTCCCTGCCATGGCAGGGGTGGGAATGGATGATTTTTAAGGTCTCTTCCAACCCAAACCATTCCATGATTTATGATTTAATGATGTTATGATGCAGAAGAGACAAAGTGGGTTCATGACAATCATCCTTGATAAGGTTTTGCTTAATTAACTGTATTCTGTCACATGGTGGTGTTTCTTTACATCCTTCAACAAGCAGACACAGCCTCATCCATGCACATTTAGAGCTGGAACTTTGAAAATTCACCTTCTGGGAAGTGTCTGGATTCTTAAGATTTGGCAGATTTCAAGATGTAAGTTTTATGCCTGAACATGTGCAGAAAAAATAATGCAAAATGTACAATAACATGGCAAGATGAATGCTCAGAGATGTCTTTTTTTTTTTCAGAAATGGGGATTTCATGTGCATCATGTGAGTTTTGTGTGTTCTGTTTGAAATCAGCTTTTTCTGGTGCCAGAATGAAAATGTACCAAATCTCAATGTTCTTGTGCTCCATCCCTGAATGGGATAAGAGCTGGATTCTTACCCAGGATTGCCCATTCTGCACCCAGGTAGATCCTGTCCAATTTTGGGAATGTTTGGACAGCCTCAAAGTGCGTGTCCTCCTTCTGTTTGGGCAGCTTCATTCCAGAGATATCAAAGATTAAGCTTTGCATTTTTCAGCTTGAGTGAAGCATCTGACATTGATCTGGTGACCCTGTGGCTCCCTAATGTGTAATTTCACCTGAGTCACGACCTTGTGTTTGGTCCAAGCGCAAAGGAAAGAAACATTTGATGTGGACAAGAAAAAGGATGGATGTTCTCAGATTTTCATTCCCAGTTCAGCAAAATATGGGGAATTCTGACCCTGATCTTTGGGCAGCTTCACAAACTGAGTGCCTGTAAGAGAAGTGAAATAAATAAACCTTCTCACACTGATAAAATGGTGGTTTTGTATAGGCAAGACTGTCGTTTACACATATTTAATGTGATTTTTTTGTTGTTCTGTTATCATTAAACTCCAGTTCTTACAACCATAGTCAGAGAAAAGCTCCAAAATGCTGCCCAAGATTTGCATATTTTGTTTTTAGGGATTTATGCTTTGTAAATGCTGACCTTTAAATAAGCCTTGTATTTTTTTATGGGTTAAATTCTGGTTTCAAAAGAGGTCAGTTGTTTGTTTGACTTTAGTTAGCTTGTGCCATCACTGTGAGGGGATTTTGTGGAACCAATTCTCAAAAAAAACAAGTTACTGCTGTTCCTTTGGGCCTCACTGGGAGAGAAGAATCCAAGGCATGGTGTAGGTAAAAAAAAAGACTGTATTTATCAGTAATGGTGTCTATCCTGGGACAATGGGTGTGATTTTCATTGAATCAAGGCTGCTGGAAGATTTGGTCAGTTCACATTTAATTGGTCTGATTTTTCTGTTCTTTGGTGATGATTTTGAGATGTGGGATGAAGAGTTGGGTGAATGGCAGCAGCTCTGGTTTTTCATTGCAGAAGGTGAAGAATGGGAACAATTTACACCCTAGACAGCTTAATCAAAGGGGACATTCTTGCTAAAAAATACTCCAAGGGCATCAAACATTTCAAGCCAAGCTCAGCTGGTCTGTGTCTCTACAACCTCATTTATCCTGTGGATGTAACTGAGGTTGTTGCCTCTGAATCTGTCAGTTTTGGGTTATCAAATCTGGAAGCTGTTCCTGATACTACAATGAATGAAAACCTGGTTTCTTAGAAGAAATAAAAGAACTATTCCATAGCAGTTTCTGAAAACCACTCCTGAATTTAGCACTTCTCTGCTGGGATTGTGGTGGCAAATCCACATTTCCATGCAGAGCATCCCATATTGTTGCTGGAAGTATCACAAAACCTGACCTCAGAACTCCTTTTTTGGGCAAAGAATATGTTGGATTTCAAATTGTGGCAGTGTAGAGATGCTGCTGGATGTACCTAATCTGTTGTGTTATGGTTAAATTTGACTTTTTTTTCTTTTTTTATTTTGAAGTTGTATTATTTGTTAAGGAGTATATTCTGGGTCTGATATAATCTATTATTTTTCCTGGAATTGTAGAGTCTCTAAATAGGATCCAAGACTTTGTTATGCTGGGAGTTTTGTATGCACAGTACAGTCTCTGCCTGAACAGGCTGGGGGACAAGAAGGGAAGGACAACACAATTATTATTATTATTATTATCATCCTCCAGGATAATGAGGATAAAGCCTGGCTTTTACCCCCACCTCTTTTTGGGGTCTTGCCTGAGCCAGAAGCCTGGTCCTTGTGGATTCTTTGCATGGCTAAAGCACTTCTTTCATTGCTTATGAAGTGATATTTGGGCAGCTCAGCTGGGAGTGAGAGCATGGAAATCCGAGCCAAGGATACAAAGAGCTTGGCCCAAAGCCCCACGTGAGGGAAACTGAGACCCGCTGCAGCCTGCATGAGGAGGTGATCCATGTGGAGCATGGAGTTCTGCTGAATCACAGCCTGCCACCAGGTGATAACACACTCCTATCCCTTCCAGAAAATATGGAATGTCTGCTCCTGAGAGCAGCTGACTAATGAGCCAACCCTCCAGGTGTGAATCAGTGATGACCCCATGGGCAGAAGTCCTGCAGGGGCCTCTCACTGGGAGAAGGTGCCTTCAGCCTCAAGGCATGGAGGTGAACAAGCTCCTGGATGTTACCTGGGCTGCAAATTGGTGCCTGGCAGCTCAGGGATAACTGCTTCCTGCTTCATGATAGATGTGGAAAGGTTTTAGTGTCAGCAGCCCCCAAAGCTGAACAGTTGTAGCTCCATCCCCTTTTCTTACCTCTCACTGTGGACTTCATTCGTTATTCTGGTGAAACTTTAAAAGCTCTTCCTCTGTTTTAGCACTGACAGGGTAAAACCACGCTTTGAGTTTCACTGTTCTTCTTTCTCATTGTGCTGGATTAGAGCCCCTAAATCTTGTTTGAATGATCAGCACAGCTTACTCTGTGTCCTCAGAAAATAAAGTTTACCATGGATGAGTTTATACACAGCGTTTACCGTGGATGTGGGTGGCACTCCTCCCTTCTCATGCTCATTCAGAGCTCCCACACTGCCAGGATTCAGATTTGCTGTTCCATTTCCCTCCTGTGTCAGCACACATCAGTTACCTTTAATAATGCCAGAATCACTACTGGATTTGAACTCTAGCATCCCCTCCTAGGCAGAAATTGTGATTCACTTCTCAACAGCTTAAAATTCTGGATGCTAACCAAATGATTGCCATAGAGTTCCAGTGAGTAAATTCTTCCTGCTTTTTTTTTTTTTTTTTTCTTTGCTCTTGAGTTCTACCTCTTCTGTCTGCCTGAGCAAATACCTCCTTGCTAAAGGAAAAGAGAGATAATGGCTTCTGTGTGCTATAATTGATGAACTTTCAGCAATTCGGAGCAAATCCAAGATTGCTGCCAAGAACCAGATGGAAAACAGTGTTAATGACATGTTCAAAGAAGAGTATGTTATTTTGATAGGGATGGTCTAGAGACTTTAATCTCTATTGTTATAGGGACTAATGGCATGGATAATTCCTTAAGTGGGGCCATTTTTAAACAAAAATTATCTTCTTCATAAGCAGGAAAGAGCAAACTAAAGAGTACCAAATGCATTTTCAGAGCTCTGGCTGATAGATGTGCTTTACACGAACCCTTTGTTACATGGAGTCAGACGTGTTTAAATCTCATTTCTGCAGTCTGCCAGACAGTTAAAAAAGTCTGGACATTTCCACTGGTGATGGGTAGAAATCATAAAATGGATGGTTCTGGAAAGCAGAGCCAGGGTGGGAAGCTGAGGGTGGGGAGATGCTACAAGAAGAAGTTGGGAAAGATGGACAGGACAAACTGCAACAGGAACAAAACTGGTTATATGTTGGGGACCCTGAGAAAGAAGATTCTCCTGTTCCTATTTCTCTGCTCTAGAGCCTGGAGTGGCACTGAGGGCTCCCCATTCTCAGCCTGTAAAGGTCTCTCAAGCCCACTGCCAAAATATTTGTCCCCTCTTCCTTAGGTCCTGCCCACCCTGGCATGTGGGGTCAGCAAATCCATGAGCCCAAGTGTCCAGTGCTGTTTTGTGCCTCCAAGGCTGTAATTTTTGTGTGTGGCTTCATGGAGATCGCTGAAGGGAAAGGGTGCAAGGAAGTCTGGCTCTGGAGCAGCTTTGGGACTCTCTAAAGGACTGTGTCCTTCTTCCTTGAAAGCTGGTTACAGAAACCACCTGCCCTGGACTGTCTTTGCACAGGTCTGCAGAGCAAATGCCAAATATGTGTGGAGATGATCTCTGAGCAAGTCAGATTACTGTTTAATGGACACTGCATTTGTATTTTGCCTTCATCTGGCCACAAATATCCCAAGCAATGGGACATTTTCCACCTTTCCTGAGGGATGATTCCCCGTGACTCATATTCAGCTACTCTGTAGGGATTCAAACTCCTTAATTTCACACTGACTTTGCTCCTCCTCACCCTCCTAAAGAGGGAGATTTATAGGGTGAGCTGAGGGGAGGTTGCCAAGCACATCAGTTCTGCTCAGGGTCCATTTTGGGTGGTGGGGATCAGTCAGCTTTGCCCCTCAACTCTGCATCCAGCCCTGCTTTCAGCTGTCCTGGTTGTTTGGTCACAAATGTGGTCATAAATGACCACTTTGTTACACTTCTGGTAATGCCTTGTAAGGCTGAAAGGCATTTTCCAGGAGCTGCTGCTCCAGCAGCCCAGACAGGGATAAATGATTCCCTTGGACTTGGTGATGTGCTTCTTCTGTTCAAAAATGAATCTCTTGTCTCCCTCACTCTCTCTGCTCCTCCTCTCTCTCTTCCCTCCCTTTTTAGAAAATCTCATATTTCAACTTGTTCTACGCCACATCCTCTTTAAATCTCAATTTTTGCTTCATTATTTCCTATCCATGTTCTTATCTCCTCAAGACCTTTTTAGATTATTTCCCCAATCCTGTTGGTGTCCCAAAGCTGACTTTGGGGTGCAGTATCTTTGGCTGATGTGTTGTTTTATCCTCTTCTTTAGATTGTTAATACAGACATTACCTCATAAACAGTTATGGGCATTTGATTAGATACCTTTCACCAGCTTGCTATTTTATCATTTGCCATAAATCTTTCCCTGTTGTTCTGTAGGATATTTTCGGGCTCCCAGTGTTCTTTCCCAAGACAATTCAAATTCTTGTTGTGGAAAATCTTCCTTGGCTCAAGTCAGTAGGGAATATTTGGATATTTCCATACACGCTTAATTAGAAAGAAGAACTGATTCTGTGTAATATGTGTTTTCCTGGTGCAATTTTGTTTATTTATCAAAAAAGTATATCTTGTCCTCACCTAGAAGAGCAGGAAGGGTAACTGCTGTGCCCCTAAAATCCCGTGTCTGTGTGGCCAGTGAGTTCTGTTCCCAAGAGGCTCTATAGTACTTTCTTCACTACCATGTCCTCCTCAGAATTTCAGCTTTTTGCTGCCTAATAACCTGTAAACCCCAAGTGTTGCCCTCCAGATTTACAGCAATATTTAAATTCAACTCATATGGGTGACTTTTGCTGTAAGATATAAAATCCCAGAATGTTTTGGGTTGGAAAGGACCTTAAAAATCATCCAGTGCCACCCCTGCCATGTCAGGGACACCTCCCACTGTGCCAGGCTGCTCCAAGCCCCAGTGTCCAAGCTGGCCTTGGGCACTGCCAGGGATCCAGGGGCAGCCCCAGCTGCTCTGGGCACCCTGTGCCAGGGCCTCACTGCCCTCACAAGGAAGAATTTTTTCCTAATATCCCATCTGACCCTACTCTTCTACATCTCTAGGGCCATGCTTCTGTTGCTTCCATTTTTTTTTTTTTTTTTTTTTTTGTGACACGAAAGGGATCAATTTCTTCTGCTGCTGAGGCTTAAAAGAGTGTTTGGCATGTGTGTTGTGTGTTGTATATTCCATATCATCTGTGATTGCCTTGGATCAAAGAGATAAACTTGCTGGCAGTCATTATCACCTCCTTGAACAGCAGTAAATGTTTGGTCAGACGCTGTAACCTGCTATTGCAAATTCAAATTACACTGGGAGGGAGGGAGGTAAATCTGAGGTGTGCTGTGAGCCTTCCAGGGTGGGCTGACACAGGTTTCTATCCATCCTCACTTGGTCACATAGAGAGATTTTCCAAGATCCCAGAAAGCTGTCATGTCAAGACTGTGAATGATGTGGCAGAAATCCTGGCACAGGTTACCCAGAGAAGCTGTGGCTGCCCAGTTCTTGGAAATACCCAAGGCCAGGTTGGATGGGGCTTGGAGTTGCTGGGATAGTGAAAAGTGTGGTTGATAGTGAAAAGGGGTGGTTGGAACTGGATGGTCTTCCCAACCCCACTTTCATCAGTATCTGGGGTCCCTTTTTAAAGAAAGGGGGAGACCTGTATTAGGAAAGGGTTAATTTCCCTTGGGAAGCACCTGTGTCTTTCCCCTCTTTCCATGGTGAAGTTATATTAAGCACAGGGGGACTTGTGTTTAGCTCTTTGTTAGATGGAGTGTTCAGCCTGGAGAGGAGCTCCAGCTGAGAGGGGCCTCAGCCCTGGCTGTCCCTGTGTGTCCCTGTGTGTCCCTGTGTCTCCCTGGCTGTCCCTGGGTGTCCATGGCTGTCCCTGTGTGTCCCAGTCTGTCCCAGTCTGTCCCAGTCTGTCCCAGTGTGTCCCTGTGTGCAGGAGGGCAGAGCAGCCCCAGGCTCTGCTCCAGGCCCAGCAATGGCCCCAGAGCCACGGGCAGGAGCTGAGCCCAGCAATTCCCTGCACAGGAGGCACAACTTCTGCCCTGGGCAGTGCCCAGCCCTGAGCAGAGCCCAGAGAGGCTCTGGGCTCTCCTCCCCGGGATATTCCAGAGCCATCTGGACACAGCCCTGTGCCCTGGGCTCTGGGTGACCCTGCTGGAGCAGGGAGGTGGCACCAGTGACCCTCTGTGGTCCCTTCCAGCCTGACCCATCCTTTTGGGACACAGTTGGCACACATGTCCAGGTCTGGGACAACAGAGCTTCCCTGCCCAACAGCTGGACTAAAAGGCCCTCAAAATGAACTCAGAATGAACAGAAAAGTGGCTTAAAAACCCAAGTGGAGGCCAACTGAGGATTCAGTTAAGGGAAGCCACTGACTCCTAAATTAAAGCTTCAGAAAATCTCTCCAGCTCCCCCAGAGCTGTCCCAGAACTGCAGCCAGCCAGCTCACAGTGCCTCAGCCCTGGCAGAGATGTTATTAACTGAGACAGAGAAAAATATACTTTCAGTTATTACATGCTAATAAAGCACAAACTAAACAAATTTAGGCAACAGGAGCAATTATGCCATTAAACATTTAACTGCAAGATTGATTTTTAAATTACTAATAATCTAAACCAAAGCGTGCACACACACAAAGAGGAAGGGGGAGGGAGGGGGAGGAAGGTAATTTTACCAATTGAATCTAATCAGGGCCTCAGTTCAAACGTGTGGCTATAAATGTCAAAATATGTAAGATCTGATGCAAGAGCAGAAGTGGAACCAGGATGGATGAGCTTTCCTCACTTGACCAGATTCTTCTGGCTGGGAGGAAGTTAAACACATGGGGTGGGGAAACTTGGGGAGCTGGGTTATCTCCAGAGCTCCCTTTGGATACTGCTCTGTGTTCCTTTTGGAATGGGCAGGGAGCAGTGAACTGAGGCACAAACTGTGGGCTCAGCCTCGTGCTTGCCTGAGCCCTTCCACATTCTGCTGCTGTCACCTGCAGAGCAGGATGAGCTGGATCACTCCTGAACTGGGAGGGAATGGAAAAATTCCCATCTTCACCTGGAAAAAACCTGTTTTTTGTTCCTGGGCTGCAGCAGAAGGTGGGTTTGAAGATCAAGGTGGGACACTCTCACAGCTCCAGGGTTGTATTTGTTTTCAGAGTTTATGGCAGGGCTGCTCCCTTCGAAAAAGGATAAATCTTAATCAAATAAAACTGATGTGCTGCCATATTTACCCAGTCTCACTGGTTGTCCTACATCATGTTTTAGCATATAAGTTACATGACAGAGTTATCCAGGGGTTGCCAGCTGACACAGAAACAAACCCTCATGTTAAATTGCCTGCAGATGTCCTCTTCCAACTCCTGTAAGGAGCTTCTACCAGTTCTCTCCCCCCCCCCCCTTTTTTTTTTTTTTTTTGTGTTAAATAAAAGCAGCAGAAGAAGGGGAAAACAATCTCAGTTGAATCTCTGTGCTGGTGCCTCTGTTTGCAGGACAGGAAGCCTTTAGAAGACAATGCAATTTATAGGCAGGCGCAACAAAAATCCCTGTAAGGATTTCCATGAGCCTTAGTGGACCAAACGAGTCGTGGTTCTTTTGAAGGCTGGAGCTGACTGAATAATGCCAAGTCTAAGGCTGCCAAGGTGGGCTTTTCAAAAGATACAAACCTGAGGAGGTGAGAAGATCTTTATGTTCTGTTGGCTGTAATTTATCTGATTACTTGAATTTATGGTTAGAGTTTCAACCAGGCATGCCTTTTGTTTGGATATTAATCTAAAGAAATCAGGATTTTATCTGATGGATTTAAATTCTTGCTCTGTTTGGCAGAAATCCCACGTAAGGTTGTGACATTCTTGAAAACATTCACTGTTTTCATTTGCATAATTAGGAATCTTTGTTTTGTTTTCATTGTATGAATTTAGTGGAGTTTGTGAACTATTTGCCTGGCTGTCTCCCTTGGTCGGGGAAATCACAGAATGTTGTTTCTTTTCCCTGGCTGGAGGAGTATGGGCTATTTATGCTTAGTTTTAAAATAGACTTTTCTGTGAGTGCTTGCACTGCTCTTTGCAGTGGGATATTTCTGGAGGATCAGCCTGGCCAAAAGCAGTTGCGAAAGGTTAGAGGAGAGCAGAGCTCCCGTTTAAACACCTACGTGGAGGAGCAGCCCTTCAAAAGCTGGGAGTGCCAAACAACTCCCACTTGGAACAATGGGAGCTGCTGAGTGCCGACAGCTTCCGAAAATCTGCCCTCACGTGGCTTCAAAAGGAGATTAATTAGCAAGTCCAGCTATTTTTTTTTTTTTCCTGGTCTTACTTAATTCTGCATGGTGAATATTGCACTTGAAGTGTGCTCAGCAGGTGGTGGACGTTTCTCCTGGGAAGGTGTAGTTCCAGGTGGGTTGGGAGGCAGGCAGGGAGCTGGGCAGGTGTTTCCAGAGTTTTTTTTTTCAGGAGAACTTCAGCCTTGAACTTTCAGGAGTGTTGAACTTTGCTGGGCAGGTAGTAGGAAAGCCCTGGGAAGCTCCCTCTGTAACAACCCCACATGGATTTTTTTTTTTTTTTTTTCCCATAGTTTTCCCGTTTGTCTTAAACTGCTTCGGAAGTGACATAAATGAAACCAGAAAAGGCCTCTCTGGCATTACTGAAATAGGGATGTCCAGATGGGAAATTACAGTAATATCACTTGTGCATTCAGACTTCACGTCCTGTGCAACTTCCATGTGTGGGCAAAGGAGATAAATTTGCTCTCTGGAGCTACACGTGTGTTTCTCTCTTTTGATTAAGCCTGAAACACATTCCTCTTCCCTTTCTGTGATCATGGAGTGAGGTCTGCAGGAAAAATAGGATTAGAAATTCATGTTTTGGGGGCTGTGTTTCCAAACTAAGTTATCCTTCTGGCTTTCTGTAATGTATTTTCTTTTTTAATTATATTTATCACAAATCACCAGCCATTTTTCATTAATGCAAACCAAGAGCAACAAGAGTGTGCTAAAACGAAGGAGGATTACTTCTGAAAATCAAATAATGAGTTGTGGTTATTGTTGCTTTTCAAACATGGCAAGCAGGTTGGCGACCAATATGTTTGCAAACGACCTAAGTCTTCCCTTCCAGTGGTAATCCGTATTCTTTTGAAAAGCTAATAAAAGTGGTGTATGAAAGAAATTCCTGGGGCACTGCAGAACTCACCCTCCTAGGGAGAGAGCCAGATGTGCTGGTTAATAACCTTGCAGGCATTCAAAGCCAGGGCAGTAACTTGGTATCACCTAAGCCAGACGTTGTGTGTTGGTGCAAGGCAATATCACATCCTGGTCACATTCGCAGCAGAGAGCTGCAAGACATGTGGAGCCTTATTAAAGGAAGGGTGGAAAAAAAGAATGAGGAAAAGAAAAGGAGGGGACAGGCAGAAGGA
Organism: Vidua macroura; assembly: GCF_024509145.1. Classification (NCBI taxonomy): domain Eukaryota; kingdom Metazoa; phylum Chordata; class Aves; order Passeriformes; family Viduidae; genus Vidua; species Vidua macroura. Next base: position 3,246,047 of record NC_071572.1, on the reverse strand, counting down.
GAGGGAGACATTGTGTCTGTCCTGAGAAGCAGCAAAGGAGCAAACACACTGCTCCACATGTCTGTCAGCCTGGATTCTGCTCTCCAGATGTTGGGGTGGATCCTATGGCAGGGACTATGGAGGAAAAAAGGATTTTAAAAGAAATCACATTTCAGGGGTGAAATTAACCTCTCCAGGTTTTGCAAAATGCAGCCTCTCGGTGTGATTTTTCAGAAGCGCTTTAGCGAAATAACGAATTTTAGATTTAATGGTTTTTACAGGCTTGCTTGGCAGCGCCTCCTCCAAACACAAATGTTTGTGTGCGAAACTTGTCAGTGGCTTTTAGAACCAACATGCCTCAGAGTGAAAAGCACATTAAAGCTGTTCTCAGACCAGTCCTACTGAACTGAAAATTGTTTGTGGCGGGGGTCCCAAAATCTGATGGATCTTTCTCAAGGCTCAATCTCTCCGAATCAAACCCTCTGAGAGCTTTGGCCATCACATCAAAACGGTGCTTGTGCATAACAAAAACATCTATATTTGCAGTGGCAATCAGAGTACATCAGCGTCAAGTTAAGATTTTTTTAAAAAACGCCAAATTTGCTTTCCCAGGCGCAGCAGAAAAATAAATCACTTATGGCGTTTATGGTATATTTGTAATCCGAAACTGGCGGCTTCGTGTTACCGGGCACGACGTGTGCGGCAGATAAACAAACACTGCACCAAAAAAAAGACAAGTCCCAGCTTTGTCTGCCTGACACTTCACCTCTGTGACCAGGATCCCACAACCAGGGCCACATGTGCCTTTCTGCTGAGCTCGTGTTTAGGTTGAGCCAGGCTCAACCCTGGGCTGGTCCTCGTGGCAGGACTGGGGTGTTCCACGGGACACCAGGGACAAGGTTTGGGACTGGCCAGCTGTGGCCATTGTGAAGGGAAAGGGAGAACTCCTGTGGGTAAATATTTATGTGAATGCGTTAAACAATGATTGTTCTTGTCTGAAGATCTTTCATAAGGCCCAGGAATGCAACACCAATGTGAAAAGATGGTGATACACAAATATTACCAAATGTCACGTTCATGACATACAGAGTCACTGCTTTCAGCTGTTGCAGGAGTGTGGATATATGAAAACTCCAATCATGGATTTGCAATCATGTTGCAAATAGAAATGAGGCAATTTTATGTCAATATTAGGACAGAGCACTCTGGAAGCAGTCTGGATGTTTTCATACATAATCATGGCTTCAGTAAAATTGTATATTTACAGAGACAGCTGGTGTGCCTTTTCCCGAGCTGGAATAGGATCAGCTGAGTAGGGCTTGTGATAAATCTCAGTTTGTAGTTTTGGTAAAAGCCAGAATCACAGATAGAGATTTCTTAGTGGTATTTTGCTGTTGAATACGATCTTGACTCTGTTGGGAATCCCAAAAATGAGTGCACCTCTGCAGTCCTTTCTCGCATCCACCACACAAAGTGCATGGGGAGGTGCAGCACCATTTAGCCAGGGTGAAAATAATATTTTCCTTCCTGATACAGCCAGGTGGCATCTCCAGGTGTGCCCCACACACCTCAGATGATGTGAGGGCTGCTGGGGCTCTGTGAGTGAGAGCTTTCCAGGCTGAGCTTTCCATCATCACACACTGGAGTTTGTCACAGGGAGAGCCTTGGAGCTGGCCGGGTGTGATTCATCCCTCCCAGCAAGGCCTCTGAGGCAATCTGACATGATTCGGACTGATATCATTAATTAATGAGGGCTGGAAATTATTCTTAGACACTGGATTGAGTATTGGGTAGGGAAGCCTATGAAAGGGCTCTTTGATTTTGGAAATTTCCTACAGCACTGTCAAATCTGCTAACAAAATTAAATCATCTGCCAACTTTCCAAGTTAAGGAGCACATCCCTTCTGAAATCTTGACTGAGTCTCCTCGGTGCCTTCTTGGGATCAAGGGATTTTGGGATTTATATTCATGCCAAACGAAAATGATAGATAGCCTCCAAAAACCAGTCTTATTAAATCTACCAGGCAGGCTTTGGAGAAAGCATTTCTGTTGGTTTGCTGTAACACAGATTTGATCCTCCCCCACCTTTGTTTTTGGCTGTACTTGGTTTAATGTGCTCAAGATAGAAAGGAACCAAATCCCAGAGTTTTTGTGGAGTTGGGAGTTGGTCACTGCTTCATGCCTGGGCAGTGTGACCTGCAGCCCCCCACCATGTGCTCATACAGCTCAAACAACTCCCAAATTTAATGGGGTTTCTGTTTGGAATCATAAAACATGCTCCAAAGCAAATGTAGGAAGCAGATCTCCTTGCTACCAGTGCTCCCACCTTCGGTGCTGGTGCTGCTCTTCTCTCTTGCAAGTGCTTTTCCTGCTTCTTTTCCTGACTGGCTGCTCCCTGAATGGACCCTGCAGGTGTCCAGAATTAGCCTTTGCAGGCCTCTGGCAGCAGATTTATAAATAAAATGCTGTCATTTCAACCCAGCCCCGGCAGGGCTGGGAGCGCAGGAAGCGCCGTGCACATGTGGGGCGGTCACACATGGATCCCATTGCAGCCCTAATAACGCTGGGATGGGGGGAGAGGGCTGAGGGGCTGCTGCCAGGTCAGCTCCCTCCCTGCTTCATCTGTCTCCAGGATGGTGACTGTGTCACCAAGAGTCCTTCTGGAACAGGGTTTGGACCTAGGGGTGCTGGTGACAGGGGCTGGACACGAGCCCAGGGGTGCCCAGGGGGGCAAGAGGCCACTGGCAGCAGGGCTGGGTGAGGAATTGTGTGTCCAGCAGGAGCAGGGCAGGGATTGTCCCTCTGGGCTGGCTCTGAGAGGCCCCTCGAGGGCTGTGTCCAGTTCTGGTCCTGCAGGAGAGACCTGGAGGGGCTGGAGCGTGTCCAGGGCAGGGAAGGGAGCTGGGAAGGGGCTGGAGAATTCCTGAGGGAGCTGGGAAGGGGCTGGAGAATTCCTGAGGGAGCTGGGAAGGGGCTGAGCCTGGAGAAAAGGTGGCTCAGGGGGGACCTTGTGGCTCTGCACAGCTCCTGCCAGGAGGGGACAGCCGGGGGGGTCGGGCTCTGCTGCCAGGGAACAGGGACAGGAGGAGAGGGAACGGCCTCAGGCTGGGCCAGGGCAGGCTCAGCTTGGCCAGCAGCAGGAATTTCCCCATGGAAAGGCTGCTCAGGCCTTGGCAGGGGCTGCCCAGGGAGCTTTGGCGACCCAAGGAACACCTGGATGTGGCACTCAGTGCTCTGTTTGCCAAGGTGGGTATCTTCACAGGTTGGGCTTGATGATTTTGGAGGTGTTTCCCTCTGTGAGTGATTCTGCGGTTCCGTGATTCCACGCTGTGGATCAGGTTTGTCTCTCAGCTGTAGCACATTGTGCTCACTCTCTGGGATACGTGTGCCTGCACACACACACAGCTGGGAGCAGAGCAGCAGCCACCTCAGCTGAATAAAGCATGAGAATGTTCACTACTTGGGAGAAAAAACAGATCTGTTACAAATTGCGCTAATTATAAAGAGCCTTGGCGTGGTACCGTACATTGGGCAGCAGAAAGACCCGAGTTATTTGGATCCCCCATTTGGTTTGGTGTGGCTCACATCCATGAACCAGACTCTAATCTCCAGTTCTGGCTGCTGGAGGGAGGAGTTTTTTTAGGGATGTGTGTGTGACTTTCTGTAGATATCTGCTCTAGAGGCGCCCTTAAAGCATTTTGCTTCTGTTGCCAGGATCAACAGACGAAGTGCTGGAACAAACTGATAAATTAAATAGCAACAAGTTACCCAGACCTAATGGTATTAATCCAGGAGTTTTGAAAGGCTTGAAGAATGAAGTGCCTGAGCTGCTCACAACACAAATGTATGGACTCAGGGGAAGTGGGGAACTTAAGTGTGACAGTCTTTGTACTTAACTTCTAAAAACAAACACAAGAGCAGAGCTGGGAAGCACCTCTAAGCCTTACTGCAGGGCAAAAATAACACCTAACCAGTCGCAATAATAAACAATGGCAAAGTATAAATACACCTCCTCCATCAACCATATGAAATGGGATGTATTTTCTAAAGGAAAATTGGAAGTCTTTGTTGTAGCGCATTTTTTAGGTCGCACAAAAAAAAAAAAGCTGATTTGAAAGAACGGGTTTATTTTTTAAAAAAACAGCTCAAAAAGCTTTCTTGTCAAAAGAAAAAGTGACATTTGGTCAGCCATTAAAAATGGATAGGAAAGAAACAAGAAAAAATAGCAAGGAAAAGCCATGAAAAAAATAGTCAAAACTAATTTTTCAGGCTGGTACTCAAGATCAGTAGCAGGGTGTCTCAAATCGCATCCTAAATCTGGCGTTGTTAATCCATTTGGTAATGAGCTGGAAAACAGGAAGTGAGACCCCAATCAGACTGGAGATTATATCCATGGTCATGTATTTTTTAGGTTATTCAGGACAAACTGAAGGAAATGTTTCACCAAGCCAAGCAGAAAGCGCTGTGCTCTGACAAATCCATCTGAGAAAGTGATGTAAAAAAAAACCTGTGCCATTGAATAGCTATCACTGCAATTAAAAATCACTGAAAAGCATTTTGAGACACTGCATTAATCTTCTCCCATGCTGAAAACTGGTCTCTGGCTCTCTGTTTATCAGGTTCTAATTTATAGTGAAATATGAACCTGCATCCTATGACAACCATTTCTCTTTGATAACCATCTTAAAAGTTTTTCTGCACAAAGTCCTAAGCTTGTGGTACACTTGTATTCTGTCTGGGCCAGGCAGTGATCCATGTGGTGCAGTGGCTGACAAATGACAGGGGTGGTAATTAATACCATAATCAGCTTTTGGAGCTGCTGTGATGGAGTAAAAATGCTTGGGGGGGTTTGATTTGTATTAGAATGACACAATCAAAAAATGGGTAAAGGGACCACAGAGGGTCACTGGTGCCACCTCCCTGCTCCAGGAGCCCAGGGCACAGGGCTGTGTCCAGATGGCTCTGGAATATTCCAGGGAAGAGAGCCCAGAGCCTCTCTGGGCTCTGCTCAGGGCTGGGCACTGCCCAGGGCAGAAGTTGTGCCTCCTGTGCAGGAATTGCTGGGCTCAGCCCCTGCCCGTGGCTCTGGGGCCATTGCTGGGCCTGGAGCAGAGCCTGGGGCTGCTCTGCCCTCCTGCACACAGGGACAGACTGGGACAGACAGACAGGGACAGACTGGGACACACAGGGACAACCAGGGACACACAGGGACAGACTGGGACACACAGGGACACTCAGGGCTGAGGCCCCTCTCAGCTGGGGCTCCTCTCCAAGCTGAACAGATTCCAGAAAGAAATAAATGAAATATAAAAACGAAACACAGAAGAGTAGGTGGTCAGTGATGTATTAGAAATCCATTTTGTAAGTCTCTCCTGGCCAAGGAAATGTCACTTGTTCAGTGACTGTGACAATAAAGGTCTCTGGCCATACCATCCTTGGATAAATGCTTAGAGGGAACCTCGTGGTTAGCTGTGGTCTCTGCAAGTTGTGTTAGGCAGTGAAATTTCTACTCAGGTTCCATGCCTACATTTGCTTGGAACTGGGCCCTGGGAAGGGACTGATGATCCCTCTGGCCTGGGAGAACAGTGTGGAGCAGGAGGGATCTGTGGGAGCATCACCTCGAGCACATGGGTGCCTTCAGGCACAGCCTCAGATATTCACTGCAGGGTGAGGGGATGGTGTGGTCCCTGTCCCTCGAGGAAGCCTTTTCCTTTCCAGAGGAGACTGCCAAGGCCTGGCTGTGACCTGAGGTGTGGACAACGCCGTGTTTTGTTGAGCCAGGCCTAAACCCACTGCTAAATAAGCACCTGCCTGCTGAGCTGGATTTAAACCGGTGGTGTGGATGTCCCAATTCCTGTTTACAGCTTCCTCAGCTCTCAGATATATCAGCACTTGGGGAGCTGCATAAAGCACTGGCCACATGCTTCATTCAGAGTTTCCATCAGTACCAGCTGAGCAGAGGGAGCCAAGCTGATTTCTCAGTTATGTCAGTGAGATCCCAGGGTGCCGTGAGCTCCCTCAGATCAGGAGCTGCACTGCCTGCCCAGGGCTGTGTGCTTTGTAGGATGTGTTTTCTGCCTTCCCATCTCTGATTATTTCTGCCTCCTGGTGTCCTGCAGGTGAGGCCAGTGAAGCCCTGCTCTGAATTCCATGCCATGACTGTCACAGAATCCCAAATTACTTGAGATTGGAAGGGATCTCTGGAGATGATCTGATGCCTTGTGAAGGCTGACCTAGAACAGAGACTAGGCAGAGCTAAAGAATAAAGTAGGGATTTATTAAGAGGCTTCAACAGATCCACCTTGGGCAGTACAACCCAAAATGGCCACAAAAATGGATGACCAGTCACAGGGTCTCTCACTTTTATATAAATTGTGCTCCATTTGCACCTTGCAGTTCATTGTCCCATTCCAGCTTTAGCCCAGGCACTCCCATCCTGCTTGTTTTTCTCTCTCCAGCCCACCTTGTTTGTGCTCCTGGGCCTGAGCTTTGGATCATTTGTCCTTGTGCCCAGCTGGAGCAGGAATTGTTTTGTCTCCCTGCTCTGTGAACAGAGCTCACCATCCCTTAATATGAAGCCCAGACCCACACACTAAAGCAGCACAGAGAATGTGAAAAATATAAAAGCTCAAACCTGAGGCATCACATCCAGTCCAACCCCCTGCCAAGGCAGGGTCACCTGGAGCAGGTGACACAGGAAGGTGTCCAGGTGGGTTTGGAATGTCTTCAGAGGGAGACTTCCCTCCATAGAAAGAAATTCTTCCTCATGCTGAGGAGGAACTTCTTCAATTTTAGTTCATGGCCAGGGCTCCTTGTCCTGTCACTGGGCACCACTGGAAAGAGACTTTATGTCTTTAGGATCAAGATCCATCTCCCCTAACTCTGAGAGCTAAACCTGTCTTGAGAGCTCATAGAAATTTTGGCATATCCTGAGGGTATTTAATCCCATTTTAAAATAGACTTCAAAGGAGCCTAGGCAATAATTTTAATCTAGATGTTGAATTTTTGGGCAGCTAAGGTAAAGATAATCTCACTAAAGGATTTGCATACATTGCTGTTTCTTGAGTCTGTAGTGGAAAGGACCATTCACAGCCTTGAAGAGTTCCCTTAAACGTAAAATAAAATTTGTATGCCAGCTTTATAACCATGAATCAGATGGAACAAAAGTTGTGCCAAATATGCTTCAAACAGCTGTCTTGGGTAGTTTTAGCATCCAGTTAAAGGTGTCAGAGGTACAGGGATTAGCAATTTGGATTTACAAATTACTACTTTCTTTTTTTAATGTTTTCTGTGTGAGATAGGAGGGACAAAGTCTCTCATGTGACTGTGATATTTTAAAGTTTCATCATTCCCTTCTGTATATTAATTTTCTTTTCATCAGTACTTGTAGAATTACATATAATTAAAAAAATATATTTAATCCTGTCTCTTTAGGAGCTCAGTGAAATGTTTTGCTTTAACATTTTGTGTCTGCTTGGCTCTCCCTAAAAATTAAATAATTTTATCTTTATTTTTTCTCCATGACAGACAATGTCCTTTAAAATAGGTCCAGGTGCACAACCCTCCAACCATGGTATCATTCCTAGCTAGGATCCCCGTGCCTTTGGCAGGTTTTAGCTTTTCCTGACAAGGAGGTACTTTATTCCTGGCCATTTGCACCATATGGTGAAGAGCTGCAGCTTTTATCTTGAAGCAATCCCTGAGTGCTTTTCAGGCAATTTTTATAGGAGTCCCTTCACTCATGGCTGAAGCGGAGCCAGTGCTGGGGGAGGATGTGGCAACCACTCAGAGGAAATGGTTGCCAGGTCCCTACAGCCCCTGGAAAAGTCTGCAGCACTTCTGCAAAACTGGGACCACTCTGCAAATTGTTGGTAATTGTGATGGTTGGTCACAGGAGGCCAGGCCCTCAGTGTGAATAAACAAGGTATGAATAAACTGCAGCCCAGGCAGGCTCCTCACCCTTCTCACTTCAGGATGAGGGGAAGACAAAACAGGTTTGGTCTTGGCTTATCCTTGCAGCCAACACCAGGTGGAGGTAACAACCCAGGTGGGCTCTGTTCCATAGAAATAAGGAATATTCTGAGCTGGAAGGGACCCACAAGGAATTGAGTCCCACCCCTGTCCCTGCCCAGACCCCCAACAACCCCAGCCTGGGCATCCCTGGCAGTGCTGTCCAAAGGGCTAACCCTGGAGCTCTGGCAGCCTCGGGGCCGTGTCCATTCCCTGGGGAGCCTGGGCAGTGCCAGCACCCTCTGGGGAAGAACCTTTCCCTAAAACCCAATCTAAATCTGCCCTGGTCCAGCTCCCTCGGTGCTGTCCCTGTCCCAGAGATTGGAGCTGTCCTCAGGAGGAGCTGCAGATCCCAGGGAGCTCTGCCCTCAGTGTCCTCTGCTCCAGCTGGGCAGACCAAGTGACCTCAGCCTCTCTCCTCTCCTCAGTTGTTCTTCAGACAGATGCACATCTCTACCTGCTGCCTATTCCATCCTGAGCTCTCCCTCTGCTTCAGTCACCTGCTGTGCAGTGAGGAGATGGCACCTGGCCAGCAAAGGAGGCAGAAGCATTTTCCCACTTCATGCATCCTTTAGGAGGATGAATTTATCAGGAAAGGAGATGCCACATAGACGCAGAAGTTAAAAACACAGAACAACCAGAAACACTTCTGAGGTAAACAATACAAAATCACTGGATGGAGGAGGTTGGGAAGGCCCACAGAGGGTCACTGGTGCCACCTCCCTGCTCCAGCAGGGCCATCCCAGAGGCCAGGGCACAGGGCTGTGTCCAGATGGCTCTGGAATATCCCAGGGAAGAGAGCCCAGAGCCTCTCTGGGCTCTGCTCAGGGCTGGGCACTGCCAAGGGCAGAAGTTGTGTCTCTTGTGCAGGGGAATTGCTGGGCTCAGCCCCTGCCCGTGGCTCTGGGGCCATTGCTTGGCACCACCAAGAAGAGCCTGGTGCATCCTCTTGTCACCCTCTTGGATGCCCAGTGCTAGAGATCAAAGCTTCCTGGTGTAATTTAAGATAAATCAAGTTAATAATTTTCCTTTGTGAAAGTTTCTGAAAGGAATTTCTTTTTTCATGCCCCTCTGAAAATCCATGGGATGTTTGAGTCAGGGCTGTCGGGTCAGGCCTGGCATCCATTGCCCTTCACAGCAGAGGGAAATCTCAATCTGAAGAAATGAACCAGCAGCTTCAAAATGATGGGTTTTGTCTTTAAAGGGTGCAAATTCTCCGGATCTTATAAGTACATGCCTTAAGTAGAGGCTCTCCAAGACAGGTTTAATGGGAACACTGGGATCTGGTACTGCAGGACTTCCCACAGCATCAGCTGGGCTTTTCTGAAAAAATATGATAAAAATGAGGGCTGTGAGAGCCTGGGTGGAGCTGTGTGAGAGAGAGCGTGTGGCAGACAGCATTTTTCCAGGAAACTGGACAGTGGGCCTGTGATTTCAGATGCTTTACTAGTTCCTGATGAGCAAACCAGGCTGGGTGAGGCTCAGATAACGCCTGTCCCCACTGTTACAGACTTTCATGTGGTTTAGATATAGAGCATTTAAACTGTTTTGGATGAGAGACTTTAATGAGAAGGCAGTTTTGGAAGTGCTGGCTGTAATAGCAGCACTGTTAATATTACTGGTTTTGGCATGGCAGACATGAGAAAAGTATTTTTAGAGCCAGACATCTGAGAGGCTTGACAGGGGGTAGCATCTTTCTCTCTGTCTTGCTCTGCATGTGGCTGTAGCTTGAAACCATTATTCCCTCTGGGCCAGCAAACAGTTTTGGCTAAAAATTGCCTTGGATGTGGGAGACAAGGATCAGCTTCACACATGTGGGCAGAGCCCACACATCTCATTCCTCCCTCTTCCAGAGATAAGCTGTGAGGGAGTTTCCTGAAATATTTCACTAGACGGAGCAGAGGAAACGTTTTTTGAAGGGAGAGGTGCTTTAAAGAAAGGAAAGAATCTGTAATTACATAACTTTCATTGCTGTCAGCCTGCATTTTAATGACTTTGGTTTTCAGGTAGCAAATCAGTAGAAATCCATCCTCAAATCGTCTGTTGGCTGCTTTACTCCAAAGCATAAACATGTTTTCTTATCCATTCTGTATATTTATATTCGGGAGCAAAACTCTCTAAGAAATATCTTTAAAGTTTTTTGGTTTTTTTTCTAAGAAGCAAAAGATTATAAATCCTTTAAAGAGACTGAGGATATGAAATTGCTGTTTCAAAGGCAGATATTAATGAACCCACTGTCAGGAAAGCAATGCAAAGTGTTAAACTTCCCTGCTTTGAAGAGTTCTGCTCTCTGAAGGGAATAAATTTGAAGTAATGTAGGAGAATTACCTTGGAAGCTGGGATGATTGTGAAAGCTTCTTCCCACCTTGATGATGATGGTTGGTGCAACATCCATGGGTACCAGGTCTCAAAGGTGAAATTTTGCAGCACGTTCCAGATGGACAGAGCTGCAGACATTGTGGATGTGGCTTCTGGTTCAGGGCTTTGCAATAGAGGTTTACCAACAGGAAATGAGGAAAAAGCATAATTTTTTAAGAGCTGTGTGAGACCTCTTTTTTTCTGCCTGAAACTAGATATTAGACTGATATATGGACACATGAATAGAAATAATTTCGTTTTCTGACTGAAGCTTGGTAGCCCCTTTTGAAATCTGGGCAAGCCTGAACTTCACATCTGAGTAGGTGGCTCCAGAAGGAGCCAGTCTGACCAGCCTGGAGCTTTCAGATAACCAGCACAAGCAGAAATATTTCCCCTAAACTCAGCTTTAGCCTGGTAGGCCAAAATATCTCCAAACTGACAGAAGTAGTTTAGTTTCGACACTGAGACTGTTTTGAAATCTTGCCCTGCTCACACACACGTGCAGTTTGGCTGCTATTTATCACTTTAAATTGTCCCCTATCAAATATGAGAAGTGTTATGGGTAGCTGGGATGAAGTGCAGGCTCTGAGGAAGACAGTGATGAAACTCCCCTGGCTTTAACAGAGACAGGATTTAACCCTCACCCTCTTTTTTTTTTTTTTTTTTTTTTTTTTTTTTAAGCTCTCTGTATATACTTGTATTGGTGCTGAACTGTATCACTCCTTGTTATTTTATTTTGGCAGGCTTCAATGCAAGATAATAGCATGTATTTTTAAAAGTCAAGTTGCTAGCTTTGTAAAAGGAAATGAAATACTCACTTCTAAGCATATTTAGTCTATTAAAAAAAAACAAAAAGGAGGTAATAGAGTCATCCGGGGGAGATGACAAGATAAACTGGTGCATAGAGCTCTTAAGGCCAAGTGTTTGAGTATATTGTAGCAAGCTGTTTAAGTTCTAAATATTGTCTTTTTTTTTCTTCCATAATTATCCATGGACATGGAGTTATTTCCTGCATATTTGTACAGATATATACAGATATTATTTTGAAATAATTCACACATTGAATCTGTCCATTCATAGCTTGAGCAATCCCCAGCCTAAATTCACTAAGTTGATTTAAAAACCTGTACTCAAACTGTGGGACTGGTGAGCTCCCTGCATTTCCTGTAGTAGATTTTATTACTGGATGATCGAAATGGTCCAAGTTACGGGCCAGAAACAAATCCAGCAGGGCTCATTTTGGAATCATTCTGTGCAGAACTACCACAAATAAATACTCAGTGAAAAATCACTTGTGTCCTCAGCCTGCAAAGCATCACAGCCTTGCCATAATTTCACGTCAGTCACTTCAAAACATGCCACATCAAAAACTAAAAATATTTACTTTTTTTACAACAGTAGAGCATACGGATTGGCTGTACTTATTTTGGAAGGCTGAGGTGGCACACAGGCTGGTAATTCCTTTTCTGTATGGAGTTATAAATGCAGTCACTAATTGTGCCACATTTCAAAGGAGTGTGTAGAAAATTCTCCTAAATTTTTACTAGCAGTGTTTATTTACTCTTGAAGATAAGTGATTAAAAATAAGCTTGTGAAGTGTCAGAAATGCCAAACGGTAAATATTTTTTTTTCAGTATGCAAATGCTTGCGTGCATATTTTGACACATAATGATAAAGCATTAATGTGAGGAATACATTATACAAAACCATGATAATCACCAAGGTTCTGTAACATCTGTAACCAAAATCCAGCATGTGCAAACTTTGTTAAATTAGTAGTGATGTAGTTTGACATATAGGAGGCTTGGGAGGTTTGGATGAAAAGTGTTAACCCTGGCACTTGAGATTTGTTTGTTTGTTTGTTTTTTTGAGGGTTTTTTGTTTGCTTTTTAAAGAAAATGTGTACACAAATTAATATATCTTAGGGTTTTTTTAAGGTTTCATTTCACTTGCCTTCAGACATCTGTAATGTCTGCATTTAAACTATTTATCTGAGGCTCTTTTGGGGGAATCATAGTCCTTGATGTGGGAAGAGCCCTCCAGGATCATCCAGTGCCACCCCAGCCCCACCAGCATCACCCCAAACCCTGTCCCCAAGGGCCACATCCAGACTCCTCTGGGACAATTCCAGTGACTCCAAACCTCCCTGGGCAGCTCATCCCAAGGCCTGACCACTCTGCCAGGGAAATTTTCTTTCCCAATCTCCACCCTGAGCCTCCCCTGGTGCCATTTGAGGCCATTTCCTCTCCTCCTGTCCCTTGGGACACGGCAGCAGAGCCCGACCCCCCCGGCTGTCCCCTCCTGGCAGGAGCTGTGCAGAGCCACAAGGTCCCCCCTGAGCCTCCTTTTCTCCAGGCTCAGCCCCTTCCCAGCTCCATCAGCCTCTCCTCATCAGATTCATGTTCCACCCCTTCCCCAGCTCCATTCCCTTCCCTGGACATATTCCAACATCTCAATGTCCTTTTTTTCTGAAGTGAGGGACTTTCCTCCTCCAGTGGGAGAGAACCTGACATTTCTAAGGACAAAAATAACCTCAACTGAAAGCAGTTGCTGCAAACGACCCAGGAAACAGGATTCCTACAGGACACACCCTCCTGATTCCCTGCACGGATGCTCTGGCAGTGGTTTTCCTCTGTTTTTTCCCCACCTGCAGGGGTGGGAGGCCTTTGGGAGGAGGGCAGGGTTGTCCCGGGGCGGTGGCCCTGGAGAAGCGGAGCTGTCCAGCACCTCCAGCTCCTCAGGGCAGGGCTGCTGCTCCAAGAGGGGACAGGAGAAACTTTCACCATTCTCCCAGCAAACACTTCCCTGCTCCACAGCTGCTCCCAGCATCGCTTTTGAAGCCTCCCTGTTGGCGGGGGCTCGGGGGGCACCGCGCGTGGCTGACATCATCCACAAATGTTCAGCACAAGTGGAGCTGGGCCGGCGGAAGCTCTGCTTTGGAAGATGCTCTTGGAAGGCTGCAGCCTTCAAAGCTGGCTCCCGAGCCCTGCCCTGTGATACACGGCCTTTGTTTTGCATAAATGTTTGTTTTAATGAGGTAGCGCAACGCAGATCGTCCAAATGAAAAACATGTGATGCACCCTAGGCAAGAGAAAGGCAATAACTACACAGATTTTTGAGGGGGGCTAGTCATACCACAGGCTACCATTATAACTGAAAAAACAACAAGAATTTTAATATAGCTGTCTGGCCAAATATATTAATTTAAATTGAATGGCTTTTTCTGATATTATAGCTGTGAGGCACAATGTTCTACTGGCAGGCATCTTCAAAACCTTTTTTAGAAGATTTGCTTCAAATTATTTCTGTGCACCAGATCTTGATGGTATGTGCATTTCGGAGTCTGACCAAAGGGGGAAAAGAAAGCTTTTGATTAAATCAATGACCTTTCCTGGAGGTTGAAAGAAATGGAGATTGTAATACAAAAAGCTGCCTCCTCCAACAGTGTTTTCTTCAAAACATTTACTCTGAGCTCTCCTCCATTAACTTTGCCCTAAGTTTTTCACAAATGTTTGTATCCTTGTGCCAGCACAGAAATATTATTTCCCACCAGCAAATCCTTTAAAATAAATTTTAGTAATTTCCATTATTATTTCCCCAAATAATTTCCTGACCACCAGTTTCCATTCTTTGCCAGAGAACCCTGCTGTGTTTCTCCAAAACCTGGCAAAACTGGTTTCCCTCAGCTAACTGGATCTCTTGGCAGACTAGAGACATTTTCCTGCCTGCTCGGAGAAGAAAAGTGTGATCATTTCTTAATTATTTTCTGAATTGATTTCACTTGATAAAAAGTAGCATCGACTTATCCCGACAAATATCTTTGAACTTTGTAATTATTCCATGAAGCAAAGCTCTGGGAAGCCACTGAAGCTGAGAACAACGTGGAGCATCCTTCCCCAGTGGTTGATGCTCATGAAAGTTGAGTCTCACAAGGAGACCAGAACCTTGTAGAATATTAGGTTGCCTATTACTGGATTAGAATACAAAGCCATCACAAATTTCACCAAAAGACAGAGGCTCGATAACAGCTCCTGTGTGGAGCTGCTGGAGGAGAAACTTTGCTTTTGTGCTCACCTGGGTGGTTTTCATGTGGCTGGGACAACCAACAGACAGCCCTGACACAGCTTGGAGGAGCCTCTCAGTGTTTCTTCTCACACTGTCAGGGGTGGATTTTGGTCCTCTGCAGCCCAAGTTTTCTTTGAGAGCAAAAGAAATCTGAAGTGACCCTTTTTAGGGAACACACTTCTGTTCTGGTTTTTTTGGGTTGTTTGTTTTTTTTTTTTTTGTTTTTTTTTTTTTTGGCCTGTGGATGTTTGATATACCATAAATCATAGAATCCCAGAATAGTTGGGGTTGGAAGGGACCTCAAAGCCCATCCAGTGTCACCCCTGCCATGGCAGGGACACCTCCCACTGTGCCAGGCTGCTCCAGCCCCAGTGTCCAACCTGGCCTTGGGCACTGCCAGGGATCCAGGGGCAGCCACAGCTGCTCTGGGAATTCCATCCCAGCCCCTGCCCACCCTGCCAGGAAACAATTCCTAATTCCCAATATCCCATCCTTAATCTTAAGGCAATTCTCTAATTACTAATTCCCTAATGACTATTTCCTGTTTTCATATGCAATTTTTGATGAATTTGTCTACTTAACCTGAATGTTTATCTGAATTTCCAACCCTACCATTGGAGTGTTTGAAGTTTTTCTTCTGAATACATGCACTTGATTACTTGAAGCTCAGAGTTTTGGAGGACTCAGTGCTGTGGTTCAGCTGACAGGGTGGTGTTCAAAGGTTGGACTTTATAATGGAGATTTTTTCCCAGCCATAAAGATTCTTTGATTCCACATCCAAGCCTTCATTGCATTTGAGCATTTCCCTGAAAAAAAAAAAAGTTCTGGTTTATAAGCATGGCTCTTATGGAACAGAGATGATTTTTCTTTTATCTGTGCCCTCAGGTGTAATTCTTCCAGGGCTGGACCTGGAGAGGTGCTGATCCCTCACGACTTTGGGTGGGAGACTACTTTTCTGCTAGTCCTGCTCCTCATTTTCTGGAAACTTTCTGTATAATAATTAACATTTTATTAGCTCCCCATCTGAGATTTTTGTTTCGTCCACTGATTCCTGCAGTTCCATGTATTTCTACCTGCATTTACCTACCAGTCTTGGATTCAGGAAGCAGCCAAAGCACATGCTTGACTTTGAGGATAAGCTTAAAATTCACCAAGTGTCTTGGTTTGAAAAGACAGGTGTCTGCTAAGGAAAGCAGGAGCCTCCCTGGAAATGGAAAATGTAAAGCTCCTCCTCTGAATTACTACAATTTTGACATTAAAGCACTCTCAGGCAAAGATATGGGAGTAGGAATAACAGTTCTTTACTAGGAAAGTTAAAAATACAAATGCAATAGTACAAAAAAAACCCAAAAACAGCAACAACAACAACAACAACAACAACAACAACAAAACCCCAAAAAAAAACCCACCAAAAAACAAAACCCTGCCAGGGTCAGAGCAGGCCCTGGCAGGCTGTGGGTCAGGGAGGTGGCAGCAGTGCCATTCCATGGGGGCTCAGCCCTCCTGCAGTGCCAGCTGTGCTTCTGCTGGAGCAGGATCCTGGACAAGGCTGGAGTTTTCCTCTGCAGCTCCAAGGCTGCTGGAGATGGGCCTGGGCTCCCTCTGGGAATGCAGTGGGGAAGAAAGCTGCTCCTCTGGGAATGCAGTGGGGCAGAAAGCTGCTCCTCTGGGAATGCAGTGGGGCAGAGGCTGCTGTGGTGTTCCCCAGGTCAGATTGTATCCAGGTAGGAATGCTTGGCTCCTCCCCTGGGCACAGCATCTCCCCATGGGATGATGGAATTTTCTCAGCCATGCAGGGACACTCACTGGCCATGAACAGGAGATAATTAATAATTAATGGCCCATGGACAGAAGAGATCTCCTGGAGGGAGGATTGGCTGTGGGAGAGATAAAGAAAAAACTGCCCAGTGAACAGCAGAGAACTGCCCCAGCTCTGACAGATGGAAACAGAACACACACCCCCATTTCCAACCTAAGAGACCAAGTGCAATGGGGTTTGAGCATCTGCTTAGAGTGAAATCTAAAATTAAATGTCCTTCCTGAATAAAGATGTTCTCCTGAGTCAGCCCCTGCGTGCAGTGCCTTAGAATAGGCCCTGGCTGTCCCCCGAGTGTGTCAGACACGCCGGATGCTCTCAGAAGTGGTTGATCTGATGAAAGAATTCATCTCCGAGTCATAAAGAAACCACAAGTTTCCTTCACTTTCTGTCTGCTGCTTTGATATCGTTGGTCAGCAGTTCTCCTCTAAAACCATCCCCCAGTGAAGTCCCGTTCCTAATAATCTGTTTTATGCAGCCTGATTTACCCACGGCATGAAGATGTTTGTCACCCTGCTGTATCTTCTGTATCCCCTTCCTTGGATATTCTAAATATTTGGGAAAGGAGGGTCTTCCCAGGGAATCTCCATGTAATTGAAGCCTGAAATAACACGGTGATTAGAGCATGGATTTTTGTGTATCATTTCCATAAGGTACTTTAGTGCATGGGATTAATTTTAATAAATTAATTTTAATCTGGAGGCGTTCCAATCTAAAAACGGTTGAGTAACTTAAAATAGATAAATAAATTAATAATTTTTTTTAAAGTGTAGAAAAAAAGGCACCTGACTCAATAAGAAAATTAACCTGAGGGAGAAAATCCCTCCAAATGAGCCTTCACCTCTAGCAGCTGAACATTTTGTTAAGAGCTGAACACATGAAAATCATCTTTGTAATTGAAGAGTCAATTGTTTTGAGTTCTTTTGTACAGTATTTAGATTAATAACATAAATCACCACATATTATTTTGGATATTCATGGTGCACAGCGTTCTGTGGTTTGGTATAGGAAGCTTGAAAAAGCAATGTTTACCAACCTTACTTGAACTAACTTGTATCATCTTATTTGTTACCCCTGCAGTTCTTTTTTTAAAGGACAATTTCTGGAATGACAGCTGAGTAACATCAGCCTTGCTGTAACTTTTCTGTGTTTTTTTATATTCCTATTAGAAGCTCAAGCCAGAAAAAATACCCCAGTTTTTGGCAGTTGATTAGAACCACTGAGTCTCATTTTTGACTCTGCAATTATATGGTTCTGTGTCAAATAAGGCATTCCAAATTCTTTCCTTGTGGAGAGAGCTGTGTGGCTGGCAGTGTCTCCACGGACTTGCTTGGATCCTACTTGTGATGTTGGCAGATGCTTTGGTTCTGCACATGCTTGGCTTGAACAAAGCCTGCACAAACACAGCTTGGAGAGAAAATGCACTCCTTCATCACTTTATTCCCGTGTGCTGTTGAAATTCCAACAGCAAACAAAGCTTCCCTGACCCCCAGACCTGGGGCTGCTGATCTGCAGGACCTGGGGTAAGTTTGGGATTGAAGGTTCTGATTCAGGAAAGCGTCTGAGAAAGTGTCATATTGTCGTTCTGGTGTTTGCAATTCCTTCTGTCCCACTTCTCCCAGGAGAATTGAGGATCAGGGGGGAGGTTGAGCTCTGGAGGGAGGTACTGAGTGGTGAATCTTCTCCTGGCACTGCTGTGTTGGAAGTTCAGGGATGCAGATGATCCCAGTGCTGAGCCTGAGCATGTCCTGGGCTACTGTGGGCAAAGGATTGGGGGTTTCCTCCTTGAAACCTTTGAGAATCATCCTCTTTCCTTCCTTTGAGAATCATCCTCTTTCCTTCTTTTGCTTTCACCCTGAAAACCAAGTGTGGAAACCACTTAAAAGTACCAACTCGAGGGAATGCTTGGCATTTTCAAAGCCTGTGTTATTTTTTTTTCGGGCCTAGCAAGTTTGTCCTGAGCTAACAAATGTCTTCAGATGTCCCCAAAACCATTCTTTGGTAAATAACTGCATTGCCCATAAATAAATATGGTTTCACTGAGCTGTGATGGAAGAGATGCAGAGTGGTGAGAGGTCCTGGAAGGTCTGGAACCTTGGAGGCTAAGGAGCTCTGTGAGTGTTCAGGTGTTAAACCACCTGGCCACCCTAAATACCTGTGTCTACTTGGCAAAATAGGCTGATCTGCTGAGAAACTCCTGGGGCTGCCCTGGCTCTATCAGTAGTGTCAGCAGCTCAGGGTGGAAGGTCAGTTTTCCACATCAGGCAGGAAAGTCCAGGTTTTCTGAAATTTTTCTGCATTTTTTTCACCTGCTGTTTAAATCACCTGAAGCTCTGATGGCAGTGATAAATTTCACAGGTGACTGACTCATACTGGACATAAAACCAGTGGCTTCAATAATTTGTACATGTGGGGTGTTAAGGAACCTAACCAGGCTTAGTAACAGCTACAATGAAACATATCATAAAAAGTGAAAATTAAAAAAAAAATAATGCCCCAAACCTGTGAAACCACATCCATAAATTTGTTCCTTACATTTTATATAGTCTTCACTGAACTCAGTGAGAACGTAGCGTTGTGTAAAGATAAGCCAGCTGTGAGTCTTTGCAGGACTGGAGTTCATGTCTGTGGTGTTGTTTTCAAACCCAAAATGAGATCATTAGGAAGAAATCCAGCAGTTACAGTCACCAAGTGACACATCGCAGGTACCAGCAGTGTCCTTTGTTGAACCTAGGAACTGAAAAGCTATGAAATATTACCACTCAACTAAAACATAAATCTCAGTTACTTTAAAGTCTAAGGAAATTTTTTCTACTTTTTCTTTCCTGTTCTCTTTTTTTTTTTTTTTAAGTGCCAGATCATAAAAATAAAATGACGATGGCAGGAGTAACATTATTTCGGCCCTCCTACCATAACCTACTGGCCACTTACAAACCAAAATGGGTTGGGTTGGAAGGGACCTTAAAGCCCATCCAGTGCCACCCCTGCCATGGCAGGGACACCTCCCACTGTCCCAGGCTGCTCCAACCCCAGTGTCCAAGCTGGCCTTGGGCACTGCCAGGGATCCAGGGGCAGCCACAGCTGCTCTGGGAATTCCATCCCAGCCCCTGCTCACCCTCCCAGAGAACAATTCCCAATTCCCAATCTCCCATCCAGCCCTGCCCTCTGGCAGTGGGAGCCATTCCCTGTGTCCTGTCCCTGCATCCCCTGGAAATTGTCTCTCTCCAGCTTTCCTGGGGCTCCTCCAGGCCCTGCAAGGCCACCCTGAGCTCAGCCCAAAGCTTCTCCTGTGCAGGTGAACAATCCAGATTCTCCCAGCTTTTCCTCCTGTCTTGGTTGTTAATAGGGAATTGTGTAGGATGCTGGTTACACCTTCATGGGGGAAAAGAGGATCACCCCTCCATCAAGATTCTCACATCTTGCTGAAGGGACAGTCTGGGACAGACTTTTCCTCAAGGACATGCTGTCCAGATTTCCACTGCTCCTCTTGGGAAAATGCAGTAGGAATTTAGATCCAAATGTTTTAAGCAGTCTCTTCTGTAGACCAGTCGCTGTCCTGCGGTATGAGAAATTCTGGGCTAATTCTGGAGTGAGTGAAATCAAGTGATTCAAAGTCAGATCCAGAGAGGATCATTTGAAAATCCACCTTTCAGTTGAAAATAGAGATGCAGACACAGCATGCAGGTGCCTGCCACGAAAAATTTGGCATTTTCTAGGGCCAGGCCCAAAACACAGATCCTGTCAGAGTAAGTGCCCCATTCCGTGGAATCATGCTGCATACAGAATTTAATTCCTTTTCTACTGGATCCCAGCTAATTGTGAGTGGTTGTTGGGAAAGTCACGGGCTACCAAGGTAATTCAACACACATGTCGTAGCAAGCTTTTCACACATGTCTGGCAAGCCTCTCACAGTAGGAGAAGGCTTTAGGGATTCTTTCCCCAGCCTTAAATCGTGCATTAAATCCTATCAATTATTGGTTCCCTCCTTGTTTTCACTTCTGCTCATTTTTTGTTATTGGGCAGCACTTTCTTTTTACCTTGTAGCACGATTAACTTAGAGCCCTCTGAAACTCAGAATTTCCAGTTTGCAGAAAACTGGAATATTTTGTGTCACCTGGTTGAATTCCCAGTGGGTTGAAACTTTACTCCCATTGGAGCAAAAGAAGTTTTGCCAATCATGTTGGTGGAAGCAGGACACTGTCTTTCTTTTCATTTATATGTATTTATTTCTTGATACTATATTCTTATTCTATATTTATTTATTAAAACACTGTGTGACCTACTAAGTGCTTTAGATATGGGTAAAAAGGTTGTGGTGATGATGACAAATCCCAGGTCTGTAAAAGCTCTGAGTTAGATTTAACTTGGCAATTAACTATATTCAGTGTTCTTTTTCTAAATGCCCACAGTTTTTATCCATTAAAGTAAATGAGTAGTCCCCAGGAGAAAATATTTTCATTTATCATTGCCAAGTCCTTTGATTTCACTGTAGTACTTAAAGATAATAATCTCATTTTCTTATATGCTGTTGGAAATGTCTTTCTCTAGACGTACTGAGGTTTGAAAATACAGAAATCAGATCAGGTAGGACTTAATGTGGAATTTCTTGTGTGTTTGGAATAGTTGGTATTTGACACCAGGCCTTACAGATCCAATGTGATCAGAATTTTAATTTAATTTTGTAACTATTATAAAACCATGTAGCTAAGCAGTATTAGTTAAAAGTGAATTTTTAACTTTTTAAAAATTTTTTTACCTCACGGGGCATATGGTATTAGTGGGTCTTAGCAAGAGACAGAAATATCAGAAAGTTACAGAAATGTGTGAATTTTATCCTTTTTGGATCACACAGCCTGGTCTTGGGAATATTCCTAGAAGATGTAACATCACACTTCCCAAATGCTTAATTTCTAATGAGTTCATTGAATCTTATGGCAAAACAGAGAATTTCCCTTTGGTGGAGCTGTCTAAGTGGACACTGAGGAAAAACACTTGATGGGAAATCCATTTTTTTGCTGTTTTTCAAATATTTAAACTACACCTGAATTCACAATTAGCATAAAGGTGTTTCACAGTCCTGAGGGTTTCTGTTTCTGTCTGCTGGAGTGGGGATGGGCTTGTCCCTGAGTGTGGGCACGGACCTCAAGGTGCTCAAAGAGTGGCAGATTTCAGTTTTTAAGAATGATCTGGATTAGCCCTGGTCTTTCGGGGTCACTGAGTTTCAAACACTGATATCCCACATCTGTTTCTTGTTCACAGCCACTAACAAAGAAGTACAATATCAAGAGAGTCCCAAACAGCAGAGTGTGAGAGACACTTTAATAGGTTCCATTCTTGATGAAAATCTTGGAGCAGCCTCACTAATACAGGGTAGAAATCCAATATTCCAGACATATTTGCTGTGTGAAGTGGCCATCAATCCAGGGATGGGAGGACTTTGAAGGACACTGACAAATAACCACTTCAAACCATTGTGTAGTTCAGCTAAAATTACCTAAAACATTTGGAAGAAAGTGAGGAAAAATGTTGGCCTTTGCCCTAGAGGTTGCTTCTTTTTTCCGTGCAGAGAAGTTGTTTTTTTTTTTTTTTAAAGTATTTTGGTTTGGTGTTTTGTCTTGTTTTGGGGATTTTTTTTTTTGTGTGTCCTGCATTATCATTGTCACTTAACCGTCTTTAAATTAGCATCAAACATAAAGGTTTTCATATATATTTCATATTTCACAAAGGTTTTCATCAAATATAAAGGTTTTCATATCAGTGGCAACTTTGAGCTGAAAATTTCAGTGCACTTTAATTTATCAATTAATTAATCAATCCACACAGCACCCCTTTGGCATTTAGTGGTACAACTTGATATTTCAGAGGTAGGAAATTAAGGAAGAAAGGAAGGAAAATTTAGGTGAGATTCAGCTCATATAAGCAGAGTTATCCAAAAGCTGAGAATAGCAGAGGCTCCCTTTGTAGGGAAGAGAAGAGAAATACTTTAAAGGTGCAATTCATCTCATCTTTTTCAAGTAGCAGTTGTAGGTGAGATTGAACAAAATTATGAAGGTGGTTGTGTTGGGAATTGCAGAAATTTTGGAGAACTAGGGTAGTACTGACACCTGCATTTAAAACCCTTCAAGTGTGATGAAGTGAATCCCACTTTGGCAGAGAGGATTTCAATTCCCTATCTGCAAATGAGTGTCTGCACTTCCCTGTTATGAAGGACGTGCATTGATTGTTGAAAATAATTCCAGTGTCATCTAAACAAAGCTTCTGCTTCATTTCCCAGATCTGTGGTGTTTGTTTCATGTAGCCACTAAAACTGGTCTCCAGAAAAGGTGGACAAGCAGCGGTGTAGCCACCAAAAATATTTTGGCTGGTAAAATCTTAGGTAGCTTGAGGCACAGATGAAGAGTTGGTAAATGAAGTACTTTGATTTTCACTCATAAAACTTCCAGCGTTTCTTTTCTGTAAAGCTTTTTCTGTGGGAAAACAACCCGTTCTTGACTGCTGTTATTTCATGAAGCAATGTTAAATAAAAAAGGTGTCCCCAAGTCAGGTTCTCTCACATGTTTTCAGTTCTGCCAGTGAGTGAATTCATTGTGAGAGGAAGGAAGGTGGGGATGGGGGAAAATTCATGGAGGGATTGATGGTCCACATGGTTTGGAGCAGCTGAAGGGAAGCAAAAGTGGGAATGCACTAAGGACAACCAGCCCTGAGTGCAGGGTGATGGGGGGTGCCAGGGCAGCAGGAAAAAATCCTTTTTTAAAATATTCTCTTTACTGAAAGACATCAGTGCTGACTTGGGAAAGAGCTGTTCGTTGCCTGCAGTGGAGGATGCTCCTTTCCAGGGGCAGGGAGCACCATCTAGTGACCACAGGGCTGCCCACAGGGCAAGGAACAGGGAAAGGCATGAGGACATTCCCTGCTCCTCCTCTGTGCTTCCAGGGAGGGAATTGAGAGGCACAAAAGCTTGGAAGCAGTGCTGGAGGAGAAGATGCTTTTTGTGGGATGGAAGGTGTGTCGTCCTCGTGATCAGGTAGTGATAATTATTTTAATTATGTGCCTTTATGGGCTGGTGACGTCCACGTGGTGTTTGGATTTTGGGGAATGTGAGTGCCTGACTCCACTCACAGTGCCTTCCTCCTGGAGCTGACCTCCATCCCAGAGCTGGATCCCATTTATTCCAGGATGGAGTTTGTCCTGTGCCCTCAGACCTGGTGCTGCATCAAAGCCACTCAGACATGGGAAGAAGAGGTCCCTGCAGCAACCCCAAGGGCACAACATTCCCAGGGTCAGGGGAACAGAACCCATCATCCCTGAGCTGCTGATCCTGCAGCCCCATACTGGAATTGCTTTCTCTCCCGGGCACATGTTTGTTTCACTGTTAAAACCCTGGTTGTGAGAACTTCCTTTGTGGTGAGGGGAGATTTTACCCCTCTGTGAGCAGATTCACTGATATTTTCATCAGAGCCCATGGAAAACTGGGAATTAGAGGGAATCAGTCCAGCTGAAGGGCTTGGTAAGAGTGTACTTGACCCTCACACAGCAAACTGGGCATGGCCAAACCGATTTTGGGAGCTGCATTTAGGCAAAATGCTGAATTTTTTTGAGAGGATAGAGACCTTTACGTGTCTTCATGTGCCATGAAGTAGCAGTAATTTGCTTGGACTTCTTAAAATCTGCTTCCAAAAACTGCAGTGCAAATTCTTTTATTGTGCTCCAGTTTTTTTGCTTTGTAGCCTCGTTCTACCTAGAGGAGAGTGTCCTTTTTACCTGGAAGGTTGGTGAGAGGAAGAAAACTCAATTCTTTTCTCTGCTGTCTTCTCTTTTACTACCCTCATCTCAGACATGGTATGTACCATACCAAGCACACCATAAAGGTGAATGTGTCTCCAGTTTTCCAACTATTTACCCAAAGATTTTTGTACAGTTCAAGGGATGAAGGTCACCTTATTACCATAGAAGTGTGTGTCTCTAATCTCTTGGTCAGCCCAGAGCAGAGTTCTTGCTTTACCTCCTTGACAGCAACAAGGATTACAGATCCATTTACACAGGGAATATTGCAATGCATTTCCTTCATGTTTCATGGAATCCTGGAATGGTTTGGATTGGAAGGGATCTTAAAGATCTTCTAATTCCAACTCCCTGCCATGGCAGGGACACCTCCCACTGTTCCAGGCTGCTCCCAGCCCCAGTGTCCAACCTGGCCTTGGGCACTGCCAGGGATCCAGGGGCAGTCCCAGCTGCTCTGGGAATTCTATTCCAGGGCCTGCCCACCCTCCCAGGGAAGAATTCCTTCCCAACATCCCATCTAAACCTGCTCTCAGTTTGAAGCCATTCCCTGTGTCCTGTCACTCCATGTCCGTGTGACAAGTCACTCTTAGCTGAACCCATGTAAAATGCATTTTAGGTGTTTAGGTGAGTACACACATACTGAGCATATTTCTAGAACACCCTAGAAAGGATGCAACAAGCAAAGCAACTTTTCTATTTGGAATTTCACTTTCTTCATTTAGGACTCAGTCTGATCATTTGTTTTGCATGATCAAACCAAATCTTCAGGTTGTGTTCAGGGCTATTGTAAATGCAGGTGAACCTGGTGGAAAGAAATGCTGATGTCTGACTCCAGTTCAGAAGGCTGAATGATTTCTTTATTATAACTATGCTATAATACATTCATATACTATTTAAAGGAGATACTAAAACTACAAACCTACTTTTCTCACTACCAAATCTAACTCACAACTTGTGACCCTCTCTGAGAGTGCAGCCACAGGTGGGTTGGATTGGCCACCAGGCCCAAACAATCCTCACCAGAATCCAACCAAGCAATCACCCCAGGGAAACAATTCTCTAAACACATTCCACATGGGGAAAACATGGAGCAGAAATAGAAATTGTTTTCTCTTTCTTCTCTCTGTGCTCTTCTATGAAAAAATCCTGAGAGAGAGAAGACACACAGGGCCCTGTTGGTTTAGCAGGCTTAGATCAGCAGAGGTTGGATCCTTCATCTCCAGTTTGGAAAGATCTTCTCTTAAGAGGGAACTCTTGAGTCCTAAAGGTAGAAATCACTTCAAGCAGAGTTTAAGGGTGTTCAGGAAAGAGTTTAAGCACAGCTGTAACTCTAAAGTATGTGCAACTGCCCTGCTTTGATCAAAACACTGAAGCACGTGTTCAGTGTTAACACATGCTGGGGAATTTTACTGCTCCGTGGTTTCCAGATGCAGGCTGAAGGTAGGAGAATATTCCAGCTGAAAGGAGGCAGGACAAATTAGGGTGACAAGCTTCAGAGAGAAATTAGAGGCGAGCATTAGGTGACTTGTGTGGATTTTTTTTCCTGTTTTTATTCTGTTTGTGACCAAGTTTTTCAAGCTCACAGACTGTTGTTTCAGAGAATAACACAGAGTTGCCTAACAAAACAAAAGCATTTTTTCTTTCTATTTAACTTTAAAAAGATCAGAAAAGAGAAAAAATTATAGAAGTGTTTGTACTCTTTTTCTTTCGCAACTGGATGATGGTGATTTGATAACCCAATATTTTCCTTGCCTCACAGTACTGAGGCTCTGCTTACAATTGGATCAGCCTCAGCGTAAGCACTCAGAAATCTGCCTGTGGGTATTAGTTTGAAAGTCAAATAAACTTCACTGGATTCTTTGGCACAGAATGTGTACCAGCTTAAAATGGCAAAATCCTTACTGGGCTGTGGGCTCTGTAAAACTTATATAATAATAATAGAGCTCAGCAGTGCTCCTTATGCTTCCAAAATCCTTGTGTAAACCAAGAGGAGGTTTGTGTATATGGAGGTGGGATGGAGAAGAATCATTACTAAAAACTGCTTGTGAATGAATTTGTTAGATCCTCTCCACTGGGGAGCTGGAACTGATACTTGCAACCTCTTGATATATTGGAGGAAAAACCAAAATATCAGGGGCTTAACTGGAGTGGAAGTCACCCAACTGAAACATTATACAATGCTTTGAAATTTCAAGAGAAAGGTTCTAATCTTTTGGCTGTCTTGCTCATTGTTTGGAGATGAAAAGGGAGGAAATCAACATCCCCATGAAATACAATTACTATAAATTGCTTTCTTTTCATACTGTTCATAATGAAAATAAGAAAGTTACCTACTCTGCAGGAGCACTGTAATTTGGTGGATGTAGACTGTGAGAGCACATTCAGCAGTGGAACACTGCATTTCTACATGAACCAGCTAATGGAGAATATAAAATATTCTATAGCAGTGCTGACTCCAGATTGCTCTGAAGCCACGAAAAATAATCTTTGCAGTGGAAGAATCCAGACCTCCTTGAAGTGAACTCTAAAACCAAACTGATCTTGTGCAGGGAGTTGATCCTGTGTCCCAAAGATTGGATT
Source organism: Vidua macroura (assembly GCF_024509145.1). Lineage (NCBI taxonomy): Eukaryota > Metazoa > Chordata > Aves > Passeriformes > Viduidae > Vidua > Vidua macroura. The sequence continues at coordinate 3,219,457 of NC_071572.1, read as the reverse complement.
TGACCATCTTGGAGCTCTTTCCTGCCTTGGTGATTCTGTTTGTCACTGCTGCATCCAGGGATTCCCAGCTCTGTGCTCCCCATGGGACACCTGGAAATGAGAATTTCCTGGATCTGGCAGGGCCATTCCCATGAGCAGGGGAGGGTGGATGAGCCTTTGCTCTGCCCTGCTTTGGGGGAGATGGAGCAGCACCTGCAGGACAAATGAGTGAGGGGACTCTGTGTGCACCTCTGGAAAAATGCATTTTAACTTTCTTGGGTCAGGACAGGAGGGGCAAAGTGAACTGGGACTTTCTGCTGTCTTTGTGTGGAAAAACTGTGTGTTGAATGCCAGCAGTCACCACCAGCTACAGAACAACACTCCCATTTCCTTTTTTTTTCCCTAAGGAGCAGGAGAAGGCGGCGTTGGGAGAGGGTGAGGTCATCTGCTTCCACTAAATAATGCTGCAATGAGCCATTCACTATTTCTTGTTCTTTTTATCATACCAGAATCCCTGGTCAGAGGGCAGGACCTTACTACAGCTGGAATTCTCTTCCAGGCAACCTGTCCATGGTTGGATGTTGTCATAGGGAGCAATGAGAAATTAGAAACCTGTTAGAGTAGGACCAGCTTTATAAAATAGTTTTTTAAAAAGTGAATGAATTCTGACTTGTTCTAATTTTCCCTCTCATTTTTATGGGTTGTATTTTCAAGCTTTTCTCTTCAGGCTGAAAGCTCAGGATCTCCTGACACCAGGAATTGTATCTTTTATGAAAACACAAAAAACTGTGAGGCTCCTAAGTGTGAAAAGGTTGTGCCAGCACTGGATCCTGAGTGGAATACCCTGGCTGGTACTGTGGAAGCACTTTACCTTTCTTACTTTTTTTTTTTTTTTTTTTTTTTTTTTAAGATCTGGTCTCTTTTACAAAGGCCTGGGACAGGGACAGTGTTTTATTTGCACACCTGGGAATTCTGGGGTGCCCCATGACTGCCAGGTGCTCCGAAAGGACAAATAAAAATATAACACTGAATAAAAAATGGCCATCACACTCTAACTAGGAAGGGAACTGCCCATGAAACCATCTCATTTCCATTCATGGATAGAGTTGTGAATTAAGGGAAGAACATGGAAGATTTAAGAATGTTTATGGAATTCAGGCATCTGCTTTTGAAGTTTTATGTCATTTTGTGACTTCCTCTCCTCAGTAAGAGACATCAAAAAGAAATTATTGTCCCCAACCTATCTGCTTCTTCTCTAAGGAAAAAAAAAAAAGTGCTAAATCAGATAGGCTGGAAAGTGCCAATAGCTCAGGAATGCAGGAATGAGGTTCATGGACAAATATAGACGTGGAGTAAGCAGGGCCAGACCTCATTAACATATTTGGAGTTACACCCATTTTTACCCAGCCTGGCTTTGGCCCTGGATCAGCAATTCCCCAGTGAACAGCCTGCATCAAACCACTGCTGAATTTGGCCCATTTCATCTGACATCTGCATCCTGCCTCGAAGTGGCCTGTCACACTTACTGCACATCAGATCACACCTGCCCAGGCGGCCACGGGCAATTGACTTTTTTGTTTAAAAAAACACCAAAAAACCAACCAAAAAAATTTTTTTTTAAAAAATTCAGTCACATATCATCAAGAAAAACAACATTGTTTTAGGACTCTTATCTCTTCACTCCCAAATATCCTGTTTCTTCGAGCTGCGGTGGCCAGGACCAATAGAAACCTCTTCCTGCCATTGGCTGACTTCATTTCCCAGAGTTAGCACAATCTCATCCGCTCTAAACAACCTCATCAAAACTTCTTTCTGGTCAGAGCGAAGCAATAATTATTATTAGCAATTATTAGCGATCAATAATCTTGATCACATTATGGCAAGCACTATTAAGGTAAGGAGGGGGTACCTTTTTTTGTTGGAATTTTTTTCTCACTGGCGTGTTCTTTGGTTTCCTTTATCAACCTAGATAAGTTAGAATTGGGCAACACCCCCACTGCCACAATAGAGGACAACAAGATTTCCTTTGTACTGCCTAGTAAATTTCCTTTTTCCTACTCCAACCATCCGCAAGGCTTAAAAACTTCAAACTCGGAAAAAAAATTGGGTTTTTTAAATTCACTCTTCAGTGGTGTGGATTGCATAGGCGAAGCCCTTTTGTGAGAGCTTCTGAAATTTCTTGTAGGTATCCCTCGGACAACTTGGATGTGTTTGTGCTCTGCCATGAGGGGAGAGGGTGTGCACTGGAAGGAAAAACCGGGCTCCTAAGGGCACTAAACTTTTGGATACTTTGAAATGTTTCTCTTGCGGATGGGGACACAAATGGGAAGGAGAGGCACCAGCTCTTGTTTCTCTCTCTCATGCAGGTGTTAATTAATGTGCTTTTCTAGAAACTCTTAACCTTAAACTCGGGACCTTTCTGGATGTTATTTTAATGGTGGTGGGAAGATGTCACGGGCGTGTTCTTTTTTATGTTTTAATTTTTTGGACAATAAAAATCTCTTCTTGTTGCATAACTTTGATCTCGGTGCATGGTTTGTTGGCTTTGGGTTTTTGTTTTTTTTTTTTAAGAATGGCTTTGCTGAGTTTTCTGGGGCTGTGTCATTTAGAAAGTCGAATAAATCTGTCTGTAGTTTTTGTTTCTCTGGACAGCAATTACCAATAGAGCAATGACTGTGATTAATTGCAGAATGTAACGGTAATTAAGCGATTTGTGATAGTGAAACTAATTTTACATAAAGAGCACTGACAGGGAGGACTCTGCGGTGTTGTTCTATCAAGTTTGGGATCAAGGTATTACCAGATTCAGGACGGAGGTATTTGCTTTCTTTGTGGCATTGTCTGTTTCTGCACTTTTCTAATTATGTCAGAGATTTAATGAGGGGTATGGAATAGCCTGGCTGTTGGATAAGTAGGGCTGCAGTTGGATTTTTCAGTAAACTCTGCTCCAGTGTTTACATTTTAGAGATCATTTGATGCTTTTTGTTACGGTTTTGGGAATGTGACAGTAGTGCCCGAGGGCAGTGTGATTAAAAAGTCGAATGAACCTTTTGTTTTTGTAATCACTGATGTTTTCATGGGGCTATCAATAGAGACATAGATCTGACTGTCCTCTGCATTGCTGGCCAGCATCTGTTAAATGCTAAGTAGCTCCTGAAACTGAATTCCCTTTGGTTTTGCCGTGCATTTCAGAGCACACAGGACATGACAGGCACTTAATGAAAATCTTGAGTTTCAGAGAGTCAAGTTTTGGCTAAAAGGAGGGCTATGTACTGAGGTTTTAATGATGGGTTTGCTTCTATTAATCAGAATATTGATACAAAGTTTATTTTCAAAAATAATGGCACGCACAAGATCGGATGCCGTTTGCATTTTAGGTAACTCCTGCTGTTTATTTCCTTTATGTTTCATATTGAATGAATTTTAATAGGCTAGAAGATTGCTAAATGATACCTAATTGTTATTATTTGACCTCCGCCTTACACTTAGAGAACTGTTTTATACAGCCTGGTAATGCAATGTACTCAGCAAAATGGAAAAATGTACAATTCTCTCTCCTCATCTGGAGCGTGAATCTTGCAGCAGGTCCCAGACAACCCAAAATGTTGAGGATTTTGCTGCCCAGGCTGCTGGGAAGGCCTTACATGCTGTAGCAAGAATTAAAATTTTCTTTGTGCAAGTGCAAAATGTGAAATGACTGGAAAGAAATGACAGAATGACAGGTGCTTTGTACTCGAGGGGCAGGAAATGTGCTCTGACATGAGGCTGAGACAGTCCAAAGATTTTCAATTCCTCTTCTATGGGGAGTGGATAAAGAAGCTTTTTAACTGAAGGGCTTCTGAAATAAAGACCTTCCGTTTGAAGGCCAGGCAGGTGCTTGTTTAGCTTTTGCTAAACTGTTACACACACACACACACATTTATTTATTTATTTATTTATTTATTTATTTATTTATTTATTTATTTATTTATTTAATCATATAAATATTTAATATAATGGCTTGTGTTGTCTGCTGGCAGTGGGTAGCCCACCTCTCCCAGTGTGCTTGAGGAAGGTGGGGAGCCTTATCTGGGAATTCACTGCCTTCTTTAGGGAAGCTGTGGAATCACTGAATTTCAGAATTAGGATGTGAATGGGTCTGTATTTGTTCACAACGGGGCAGAGACTTCTCGGAACCTTCACCCGTGCACAGGTGACCTTCCAGGCAGGGTGTGTGATTGATCCTTTGCCTCTCACCACCCTGCAGCAGGACCCGTGGGACGCTGGGGCTCGGCAGGAACTCGGCTGCTCGCACTGGGGCTCACTGGGCTCAGGGCAGGCAAACCCTGCTGTCAGTTTTTGGGTGCTGTCAGTTTTTGGGTGCTGGGTTTGATGTCCTGAGCAGGGTTTTCCCAGGGGATCACTCTCTCCTCACCCCGTGCACTCCTCCTGCTGCCCCCTGTTCCTTTTTCCCCGGGAAGGGGAACGCGCCGTGCTGGGAGGTTTGTGCTGAAGAGGAGGAGGAGGAGGAGGATGAGGCAGCAGCACCTTTCCCCCAAGCTCTGGCATGGATAAATAATATTAATCCTGACTTCCCCACTGGACCATCCTTGCCCAGGCCAGGGATCTCTCCCTTGGATGGGGAGAGGTCAGTGCAAGAAGCTGTGGAGAGGAAGGTGGTGCAAGAAGGTGCCTGCCCAGCCAGGATTTTGGGTTGATATTTCATATTCCAGCACCTGGTGCACACTCAGCTGATCTCTCTGTTATGTTTTTCTGGCATTTTGAAGGATGAAATGTGGTTTTTCAAGTGGAAAAAGTCTCCTTAGAGTGAAGATTTCAGTGCTGACAGGTTCCCCTCTGGCTCAGGTGGTGTCTGACAGCTCTGCGGTGGCACAGCAGTGCAGAGCACTGAACATTATCAAATAAATGCAATTATTTATATTTATTAGTCACACTAATTACTGTAAATACAGTTTTGGAACATACCTGATTTAGGCATCAGCCTTTGTTTGTGTTTTGCCTTTTATTTTTAATAGAATGGAGCAAAAAATTATTTAAGAATTACCTTGAGGTGCAGTAAAAACAGTTAACCTGGAGGTCATTTTGGTGTTTTTTCCCATTAAATAGAAAAGTACAACTAGAATTCCAATTCCTTGCCATGTTCAAGCCTTGCTCTGTTTCTCTCTTTGCCTGCCAGTGCCATTGTGCTTATTCTTAGAAATACTCTTCAATAAGTTGACTTTATAATGATTTATTGGTTATACATGTGGCTATTTCTTTAACTTACACCTAAATATGCTCACAACCACTCATCATGATTATTTTCTGAAGTGATGTTCACATGGAATCTGTGATTTCAGGGAGAAAAAGTCTGTGTGTTTGATAAAGGACAGGAGAATCTTTGTGGTTTCTGAGGCTTGAGGGTGTGGATGCACTGATTAAAGCAGAATATAGGAGGCAAGATTAATTTTTTTTTGAGGAATCTTATTCCGTGCTTGTCTCTATAGCATTACTTTTCTCTCACTTTCTTTCAGAAACTCCAAGTAGTCACTCAAATGCTTCTGAAAGCTGGAGACAGTTAAGAAATAAATCTGTTCTTGGCATATGGAAATGTTTAAGGCTTTGTTTGGAGGATTGCATCTGCACTGAGTCCAGCAGAGCTGACACAGTAATTTGTACATTTGTTTCTTGCATTAGAAACAATTATAAAGATTATTATCTTTTTTTTTTTCCTCATCTCATTTAGCAGCTGATCCAATGGCATATTTAACTTGTTTAACTTTTTGACATATTTAACTTTGTTAACTTTATCAAAGGCTGTAAATCCTTCCCTTGCCTTTGGTGATGTTGCACATTTAAACATTTAAATTTGGTGATCACACACCTGAGCGCTCTGGTGAACCAGAGGCAGCAGCAGAGCCTTAAAGCACTTACCCTGATCCTCCACTCCTTTCTCCAAACTTCCACCAATTTCATGAAGGTTTTATCCCAATAAAGGCAGTAGAATCAGAGCTATAATCATTTCCAGGTAAAGCAGTATCTCTGACTCAAATACAAACGTGCAATTTCAAGGCAGAAATGAACAGAAGTTATTCTGGGGGGATTTTTGTGTTGTTTTCTTTTGCTTTTAATCAGCAGTCATTTAACTCAATTTGGTTTGTGTCTTCCTATGCCAAAACCAAGTGAAATGTAAGGCTTTTGCTTTCTAGAATTAAGTCCCCAGGCAAGGAACAACAGCTGGAAAATGCATATGTTTGACTGTCTGAGTTTGTTGGTTTGTTTGTTTTTCCTGAACAAGAACTACATTATCCCTTAAGAAAATGTTTTTCAGCAAGTTCCCCATGTTACAAAAGGCCTTTCAGAAATAATGTTCAAAGAAACAAGTGCTCTTAGAGAATGACTTGCTGAAAGATAAACACAGAAGCAGTTTTGCAAAATATGAATGCCAAAAAAAAAAGATATTTATTTTCCAAGAGACGCTTTATAATTCAATAAGAATGTATAATGCTGTTTACTCAGGAAGAAGTAGCCTTTGTAATGCAAGTTTCTAAATCAAGCCAAGAGAATTACTTAGAAAATCAGGGAAGAAAAAAGAAAATTTTATTTTGTATCGCTTGTGTTATGAATTTTAGCAAGGTAAGGGTGATGCAGTAGAAAATATCACAGTGCCAAACCTTGTCAGGGTAACTAATTCATTGACTGCAGTGGGATTTTTATCAGATCCATCTTTGAAAAATTAATTTCTTTGCATAGATAATTATACAGCCACCCTGCTGTTCTTGATATACATATATATATGATATATATTTGTGTATTACAGAGAAAGTTTTGCATTGAAAAGATCAACAAAAATAGGAAAACTTTGAAGCACTTCTGTGAAAAAGGCATCAGTCCTTTCCTTGAAGAATGGATGTGTCTTTGGGGTTGGAGGGATTATTTTAAATGTTTTAACCAAGCCTGGCTGAGGTTGGAGAGTGCTGTGTCCCTCAGTTTATTCCTGCTCCCTTAGAAGGACTGTATAATCCTGTAAATATTTTATAACGATGAACAGAGGGAGAAGTTTTAGGAAATCTGGTGAGATTTGGCTTGCAAATATTACCTTTCTCCTTGAAATGCATCTTCAGGCGCAGGGTTAGCAATTTTTACTATGCACAGAGAAAGATTGGACATTTCTTTCAGGAAAGGAATATTAGGGATAATAAATAAAATTCACTATGGATTTTAATAACTGCTGTGTATGAACCAGCAAATTACCTCTTCTGGTAATTATCATTATCCAATTCGCTTCAAAGTAAAGTGAATGAACTGCCAATTATTTGTCACAAGAATGTCATTGAACATTAAAAGTTAAAAAAGAATGGTGAGTAACAGGGAACTTTTTTTTAAGGGCTAGGCTGAGGGACTCAGAGTGGACAAGGGAAATGGTCTTTTGGGAATATTGGGTGAAAGGAATGCCTAGGATGTGATGTGTTCCCCTTGCAACGCTGTTTATTTGCAGTGTGCATCTCCAGCCCTGGGTGGGAAGTGGTGTCACCAGGCTGGCGTGACCTTGTCACCCTGAGAGAGGAGCTGACTTGCTTAGTCAAAGGTGTGTGCTGCCAACAGATGACAGGGACTGGCTTTATGCAAATACCTGCAGGAAGGGGTGGATCCCTATTTTCGGGAAGTGCCAGGACTCTTTAAAGCTACCTGCCAGATTTAACAGGGGTGAGATGGGGGCAGACAAAGACACGGTGCCACAAGTGGAGAAAAAAAACCCCAGGAGACTGGAAATGCTTTGTTTGACAAATCCCTCTTTACAGCAAGGAGCAGCACGTTAATTCTGCGTGGAAGGTTTTGCATAACTGCAGGAGGTTTTTTTAAGCCTCATTCTTCAGAGCTGGAAAACATCTTTTTTTAGACTCTCTGTTTATTACCTTGATAAACAGCAAAATGCTGCCACAGCAATTACCTTGATGATAAAGGGTCTGTAGACAGATACTTCCTGCCTTCATTTCCTACCCAGATAAGCTGCCAAAATCAGGGACTACCAATACAGGAAATGCTTTCAATAGGAACTTCCTATCTGTTAATATCTAATTCACTGAAAAGATCTAAGTCCTTCTTGTTTCATCTAAAGGTAATGCTCTACCTGATGCTATTTAAACACTCAAGCCCCGGTACAATGCATCTGTTGCTGTAATAAATTTCAAACTAATGCTGTTATCCTGGACTATGAAATATCAGTGTTTTTCTCTGCAGTGGTAGGAAAAGCGCCCCTGCATTTTATAATAATTGGGAATCAGGATGCTTCAAAATCCACTGTCATTCTGTCAGATGAAAAATAATCCTCCCTCAAACTCCGTGTTGCCTGAATCCTTTGCTCATTTCTGTACATCTCTGCTACATTTCAGTAGCAGTTGAGGTGGATTTCTCCAACAAATAGTTCAGAGCATGTTCTGGAGATCTTGAAGGTTCATGGCCATTTTTTGCAATCAATCCACTGTGCTCTACATATTCATCCAAAATGACTGAACCAGAAGTTTTGCCTCACTGTGCTGGGAAATTAAAACCATGACTAAAATGTGTGTTTTAACCTCTGCTAAGGAAAAGAGAAACTCAGAGCTAAGGGAAAGGAAATAAAGACAGAAAACCTCCATTGCTAATTGTAACTTCAGGGTAGCTTGTTTCAGGCACATGAACAGGATGAATTAGGCTTTATGAAACCTGGAGTGAAATTGGCCAAAATGAAGTCAACACTATGACTTGACTGGGGCCAGGCTTTCACTCAAGTTATTCAGGAGTTCAGCCCAAAATTTCTGTGTTGTTCTGCCAGTGATTCCGCTGGAGTCATTCCAGGTTTCTGCCACTGTGACTGAGATGGGTATTTTGGCCTTTCCCTGCAGAATTGAGAAGTCCTTTGCTGTTGTGGCTTCATTTATACCCCACCTTTTCATCTGGGATGAGCAGTCCCACATTCAGTTGTCTCCTCAGGTTGCTAAATTCGTGTTGTGCTCTGTATCTGGGGACTGAAAATCTGTCTGGGTTTATCGAAGCTGGGAGCCTGAGGCTGCATTCACAGGCTTTTCCAGACACCATGGTGAACACATCCCTTGGAGATTTCTTGGCTGTGGGACAGGAGGGCGGCTCCTGTGGGCACCTGACCCAAAACCCCAGGTACTACAGAGGGTTCTGCAAGCTGGAGATTGATTATGACAAGTGGCTTTCCCAAGGCCATGGGTGAAGAAGCGTTAGGAAGTTGCCCCTTGGCTTTGGACTCACAGGGGTGCTGGGGAAATGCACACTTTGTCCTGAAAGTAATGTTCCTCAGATGTGGTTTAGTCAACTCTTATCTGCTCACATAAATTTTTATTATTGTTAATCTTTGGCGTACCCACAGCAGCTTTCCTCATGCGTCAGGTATTCCCTTGGAAGTGCTCAAAACTGTTGCTTTTTACTAATCAGATCAACTCACTAAAGTGGTGGCCAGAGACATTTTTCACATTATTTCCATGCAGGCATTACCTTTTAAAATATTTCCCCGCGATTTGTCATCGAGGCATCGTTACCTCTGCTGTTTTCATGGAATTCAGAATCTGATTGTTTAGTCTACGTAAAGGGGGGAAAACGAGGGGGGTCCTGCGCCTTTAATGTTGTTTATAACGGTTGGACAGAGCTTGTCAGGTGAAGGTTAATTGCTCTCCAGTTAAAGCAGCTCTCTGCACAGATGGGTTATCAGGGCTGAACACTCGTTACAAGATTAATCTCGTTTCCGACAAGACTTCCCTTTCCTCCAACTGATTTTTGCTCAGCCATTGGACCTGTCACCAGCCGTTAAGAGAAGGGTGGGTTACCTCTGGGATATTAATGCCTGTGAGCAGCGAAACAATGCAAGAGCGTGTGTCATATCGGCGGGGAACATCTTTAGGAGACAGCACATTTCAGAGCTCTTCTGAAGGTCGAGATTCATAAACAACAGAAACAATCAGGAGTGTTTGTGTTAACCCTCCTCATGGACACAAACTCGTAGGCTCCTTTTTTGTGTCCCTCCTCATCTCTTTGGACTTGTTTTTTTAGGTGCAAAGGCATATTTTTGGGTGAAAATTTTAGCCAGTAAAGCACCCCTGGTGAGATGTGGAAGCCAAGATGCTTCTGTCCAGTCAATTGATGGACGAGGCCTTCAGTTTGTGCTTAAATGAGAGGCAGTAAACCATGGTGACCACTGAAAAAAACTCGACCTTTGGGAGTTCTGTCTTGGGCTCTAAGCAAACCTGTTGAAATTTCCTCTTTTTTTCCAAGCTGGAGTCGTTCAGAGGTGGATCCACTGGGCTGCAGAGGTATGAGATGGATGTGAAGTGTGAGGAGAACCAGGCGCATCATGTTCTTAGCACAATATTGCCTTCCTAGCCAAGGCTGCAGCAGCTCTGCCAGTCCGGGCTCATCCTGAGCGTTTGGATGGACTGAGTTCAAGGAGGCTGCGGCACGAACGCCAACGTCTCGCCGGAGTTTTTGGGTTTATTTCAGGAGTTCTGATACAACCAAAATAACACAGCTTGGCAGAAGGCTCTGGCTGCCAGGTTTCTGCCACGCAGCTTTAGTCAGTAAGTCCCGAAACACTAAACAAATATTCAAGGCAGCAAACAGGGTAGCTCTGATGTTTCCTTCGAGTTTCCTGTCCTGGCTTGGGATCAGCTCCATCCTGTCAATGGTGCTGAGTCTCTTCATTGACTTCTATGAACTTCTGGGTCGGGCTGGGTTGTCCTAGCCAAGAAATCCAGCTCTGTGGAGGGTCCTGGGCTGCGCAACATTCATTGGATGATTTATTTTCAATTTGTTTTATAAACATGCAACAAAGCTAATAAATTATATAAAAAAACAAGTTTTGTTTAAAAAAAAAAATCTATCTGCAAGTTTCTGACAATTTCTTAATTTTCTTTTTTTAATTTTCTTTTTTTAATTTTCTTTTAATCATCAAGTTGTTTAATAACGTTACTGTTGAATTCTTAGGGTTTCTCATACTAGCAAGATTAAAAATGCATTTTCCTTTGATTTAGAATCCACAGGGTTTAGGGAAATTTCCTTGCTCCAGTTAAAAAGCTGAAATGAAAGGTAGATAGGAATGTAACCTCTGGATGTCATCCTCTTCAGCACTGTGCATTCAGAGCCAAAGCAATTCAAGAGAGTGAATTCCATTACTGGTTCTAATAAGATAGGAAAAGTGCATAGTAAATCTTTACAATGCCAACTAAATCACTGGTGCTTTGTTGCCAAAGGAGGCGAGTTTAGTAGAAAGTTTTTTAATGGGCCAGGTTGAATTATTTTTAAAAGAAGAGAGTCCCTAAGAGGTTGTTAAATCTCTGCTTAGAGCCCTGAATAAGGATCTTGTTTTTCAAGATGCTGATCGAGTTGAGAGTTCCTGCTGTCTGTGCTCAGTGAGAATTCAGATGGTTTTGAAGAGGGAAGCTTACACACAATTAGGAATTGTTGTGCCACTTACCTGATGTGAGAAAACTCCTCCTTGTCAATACCACCTTTCTAGAAAAAGGAAATTGAAAGTGGTCAAATCTTTTCTTTCCAAGGAAAGATCTTTGTTTAGCAAAATAATGAAATCTTTTTAATGTGAGGGCAGTGAGGCCCTGGCACAGGGTGCCCAGAGCAGTTGTGGCTGCCCCTGGATCCCTGGCAGTGCCCAAGGCCAGGTTGGACACTGGGGTTGGAGCAGCCTGGGACAATGGAAGGTGTCCCTGCCATGGCAGGGGTGGCACTGGATGGTCCTTCCAACCCAAACCATTCCATGATTCTGAGATGATTTGGTTTTTTCATGTAGAACTGGAAGCTTTAGATCCAGGCGTTCAGCTACGAATTCCAAAGCTGTTTGTTGGGCAAGTGGGTTGCAGATTTGACAACTGTAACATCTTAAAAAAAAAATTAAATAGGTGTTGGAAATATTTTGAGCTAAAGCACAATCTGTGAAATGTACATGCAAGTTACTGACTTTAAACTCATTCTGTGTGAATTTTCTCTCTGCAAATGTGCCCAGATCCTTTTCAATCAGCATGAATGTGAAATCTGATAGAATCACAGAATCATTGAGGTTGGACAGGACCTCCAAAACATCCAAATCCGAGCTGTGCCCCATGCCCACCTTGTCCCCAGCCCAGAGCTCTGAGTGCCACCTCCAGGGGACACCTGCAGGGATGGGCACTGCAAAGCTCCCTGGGCAGCCCCTGCCAAGGCCTGAGCAGCCTTTCCATGGGGAAATTCCTGCTGCTGGCCAAGCTGAGCCTGCCCTGGCCCAGCCTGAGGCCATTCCCTCTCCTCCTGTCCCTGTTCCCTGGGAGCAGAGCCCGACCCCCCCGGCTGTCCCCTCCTGGCAGGAGCTGTGCAGAGCCACAAGGTCTCCCCTATTTGCTGTCTTCAAATTGACTTCTTTTTCCCCACACCTTCATCCCATCCTTAATGTAACCTTTTAGGACTCAGACCACACCAAATTCTGTTACAAATGTGTTTCTCTTCTGAGCTTGGGTCTTCATAAAACTGTTTTCCTTTTGTAGATTTTTTTTATTCGGCCTCTGTCCATCTCATCTGCTTCTTGGAAGGTGCAATTCTCGCCAGCTCTCAGCATTTTTATTGGGAATCTTGTGATATTTACCAACTGAGGGTGGCTTCCTTGAATTTTTGAACTTTTGAACATTTTTTGAACATTTTGAACATTTGAAATCTTCAGTGTTCACTGGCAAAAGGCTCTAGTTCTAAAAATTTCACCTTAAAAGCCAAGATACAGACCCAAAACTCATTGGGTTTAAGTACTTTTTTTTTTTTTTTTTTTTTTCCAAGCCCTGATCCAAAACTGTCTGGTCATGTTTCTGGTTTGTAAGCTGGGATTCAGATGTTTTCTTGTCATCAGGTTAAATCTTATTCCTGAAGGTGGCAAGAAATAAAGCTGGCAGTTTAGCCTCTTGGAGAAGTGTATTTGCTGTGTAGTAACTGCCAAAAGCTTCAGTCATATTTTAAAACAATTGAAAATATTCAAATTTTGCATCACAAAATTGTGATTATATAATCACAAGTAAAGAAAATGCATTTCTATTTATATATTTGTAGAAATGTTCCCTCCAAATATTGAAATGTAGGGGGCTTGAAGGCTTTTATTACACTGCAGAGGATCAATTAAAGATGCTCTAGGTTACTTGAGAAAGGTCAGCATTAAGTGGGGTCTGTGAGCCCCAAGGCTTTGTTTTTTTCCCCTCCTAATTCTATGTTTCTTTCCTTAGTGAAAAGAAGAGAAATTCAGAAGGTTGAGTAAGAAGCTGAGTTACAATGTTGCAAAAAGTTTTGTATGAAAGTCTCAAGGTAGAGGTAGAAGGCAGTGGGATGTGATACTGGAATTAAGGTGACAAGAAAAAATGTTACATTTTCTGACAGTAAAAATATTCAGAATTCAAAATGGCATGACTAAAAATAATGGAATTTCAGGGGAAAATATGTATATTGCTTGTCTTATCTGCCTTCTAATTCACAAATATTTTACTGAAAATGACAACCAACAGTGTTTTTAGCTGACTCCAGAATTTAGGTTCAGAGGGACATAAGGTTCAGTAAGATCATGAAAGTTGGCAGCCACCATTGTTAAAAAGGAAGCTTGATAAATCCTCAGAATTAACTCTTTGGAAATCCTAGATAAATAGGATTGGGATGATGCTGAAAATTAAATTTCTAAGCTTGATAAGGACACTAAAACTGGACTATCAGAAGGAGGAACTTGATTTAAATTTTATTTAAAACAATTTTCCCAGTATTCCATGAACAACTGAAGCAATTATCAGTGCCAGTCAGTGCTGCTAAAAAACCCAAACTAATCTGATAGGTGGGTAAACAAAATCTGTCGAGGAACTTCTTTGAGTAATGAAATGTCCTAAGGAGGACAAAGTTTTCAATTTTTTTGAAGCTGTCAGCTTTGTATTGGAGAGACACTGTCAGAAAAGAAAAACAAAGTCATTATACTGTGAATTTTCATGGCAGTCAGATTAAACTGTAATCCCCAGTGTTCCAGAGACCAGGTTTGTTTAAATGAGTGAGAAGGTGGCCAAGCAGAGGAGAACAGAGGCCCAAACATCCAATAAGAGTTTGGATTTTCAAACAGAGAAGTGCTATGCAAAATATTGCCTCAGTTACCTCTGGTTTCCCAGATTTCCTCTCTGACTGTTGTATTCCACACCTGCCCCGTGCTCCAGCCACCAGCAGAACTCTCTGGCATCACAGACTTCAGCCTGCTTTTCATCATTCATGGTCTTCCCTTCACCAGGTTTCTTCCATCTCATTTTGGACTGCTTCATCTCTTCCTCTGTTTTCTTTTTCACTCCAATTGCTGCTTCATTTAATCCTCAGCTGCCCTCAACTTCTAAACATACATTTCTGAAGGACAGAGATGGTTTTACACGGTTTGCCTCTCTTGGAGGGGGACTTCTCACAAGGGATGGGGGGACAGGACACAGGGAATGACTTCAAACTGACCAAGGGCAGGGCTGGATGGGATATTAGGAATTAGGAATTGTTCCCTGGCAGGGTGGGCAGGGGCTGGGATGGAATTCCCAGAGCAGCTGGGGCTGCCCCTGGATCCCTGGCAGTGCCCAAGGCCAGGTTGGACACTGGGGCTGGAGCAGCCTGGCACAGTGGGAGGTGTCCCTGCAATGGCAGGGGGTTGGAATTAGAAGATCTTTAAGATCCCTTCCAACCCAAACCATTCTATAATTCTGTGATCTCCACACAACCACCGTACACCCCTTTCCAGCAGAAACACAGTTCTCCCAACTGGTCAAATTCAGGTCTTGTTTAAATGTTTCTAACATTTGCTCATGAGGGCAAATCTTTCCCTCTGAATAATGAAAATAAGGGGGGGAAACAGTCCCAAATGTATCATCAGCAGCCTCTTGTTTAATCTTGTTGTTGCTGGATGGGACATTTTGGCTTTTTTACTTCCATGTGATGGGTGCTGACTCTGGCAGAGGGCTGGGAGAGAGAATTTTCAGTTCCATCCACACATCCTCACCATGATGTGAAAAAACCACTCTGTATTTTAAGAAACAGCTGGTTTATTTTCATGTCTCCATCTGAGACACTTTAATTGTGATTTTCAGAGTTTTTCCATTTCCCTATTATTTTCATTAATAGCCTTTAAGAACTTTTCATCTGACTGGAAATGGAACATTATTCTGCTCAGCTGCTAAAATTGCATGGGCTGCCACCAAGCTCAGTTAATGCTGAAGCAGTTCTGGTGCTCTGAGAAATATCTATTAATTAGATGCTCTTAGCTCTTATTTGCAAATAGTTCTATTTATGGCAATAGAAGTGCTCATATAAAAGATAAATTTGTAATGCAGGTTTTCTAGCTACCAAGTTTTAAAATGAGCAGTGTGCTTTTTGTTGCAAGGAATGATGATTTCACTGACACTTCAAAAATTCTGTAAAACTTAGAAAAATATCCTGAGAGATGTTCCTAGAAATACAGAGTCAGGAGCTCAGGACTTTGATATAAAAAAGAACTAATTTTTCAAATAACTGACTTAAAAATATTCTTTGTACATGTCAATGTAGTATTTTTTTGTTATATATTGGCACAATCACCAATATAATATTTAATGTACTCAGCATACAAAACCTATCTGTAGAAAAAAGTAGAATATAAGAAGATGTGGCAGGAATTTTAAATATTTCTAGCAAATGTTTTCTCCACAGTTGTATCTGAAGCCTGAAGCTTCAGAGGGTCATAAACAGCTTTAAAACACGCGTGGTCAGTGGTGAAATACTCCACATGAGGAAACAAAAACCTTACTGAAGCTTTAGATCTGTTTTCCATATTCTTACAAAAGAGTTGGTTTCTAAAGATCTGTTTTAGATTTAAGTCTCACTGGAAGTATCTTATAAGAAAGCTTTTATATGCTTAAAAGATGTTCTGAAGAGTCAGAGTTCCCTTGATGACACCAGTGAAGTGTTCTGTTAACTCTGATGGAGCAAAATGAATTTGCTAATTGTTTAGGTAACATTGGTGTGTGAAATCCTCAACAATCTGTGTTTGGCTGGCTGAAAAATTACAGTCTTGAGAAATTGATGCTTTGAACAGATGCTCAGTTCAGACATAGATGCCAAAAAGAAAGATGGAGAGGGACTCTACTAAGGCCTGGAGTGACAGGACAAGGGGGAATGGCTTCAAACTGCCAGAGGGCAGGGCTAGGTGAGATTTTGGGCAGGAATTGTTCCCTGGGAGGGTGGGCAGGCCCTGGCACAGGGTGCCCAGAGCAGCTGTGGATCTCCCCCTGGATCCCTGGCAGTGCCCAAGGCCAGGTTGGACACTGGGGCTGGAGCAGCCTGGCACAGTGGGAGGTGTCCCTGCCATGGCAGGGGGGTGGAATGAGATGAACTTTAAGGTCCCTTCCAACCCAAACCATTCTGGGACTGAGGCTGGACACCTCCATGTGCATCATAATTAACTCCTTGCCTTGCCAGTGTGTCAATCACACCCAACTACAGAAGCCTCATTACCTGCCTGTATTCCAGGTGAGCTGAATGATGTATTAATGAAAGAATAAGTCTTTTCTTGGTCAAAGTCCAATCTTTAGGCTGCCAAGCTCTCAGAGGGAAAACAAAACACAAAAGCCCCCCTTCCTGCAGTCATGTCAGGAGAGCACAGGGTGCCCAGAGTAGCTGTGGCTGCCACATCCCTGGCAATGTCCAAGGCCAGGTTGGACAGGGCTTGGAGCACCCTGGGGTAGTGGATGGTGTCCCTGCCCACAGCAAGGAGTTGGAATTAGATGTTCTTTAAGATCCCTTCCAGCCTGAAACTTTGCTTTTCCTTCCCCTTTCATTTGCTTTTCCTTCACCTTCATTCCACGTCTTGCCTGTCATGCGTAGTAGCCCATCATTATTTATTATTTTCTGGTCATTCAAATTGAAAAAATAACCTCTGGCACAGCTGTGGCAGTCACACTGCTCACACTTTAACTTCTGCTTCGTATCTGTTTCCCTCAGCTTGTGTCTCTTCTGTGTTAGCTGTAAGCATTTTCTGACAAGGTCTCTCTAATCCTTTGCCTTGGTTCTGTGCCCAAGAGAGCAGAATCCATTTATTTCTTGCATTTAGCACTGCGTAAAACTCACAGTTAGTAAATACTTTTGAGGCACTGGAAATATCCTTTTTGCTGCAGAATTGCAGCAGTTTAAGTAAAAGTGCACAGTAGGAAGTCAGCACATTGTGACATGAGTGTTGCCCCACAGCTCCCTCTCTGCAGAGTGCACCTTTCATGGTCATGCCAGGTCCCACTGACAAATGGTTGTGTTTGGGTTTTCATTGCACTGACTGCAACATCTGTGGCTTTGCATCTTTTATCAACAGAAGAAAAGAAAGGAACCACATTTTTCTCTTTCAATACAGATGTGTTTCTCCCTACCCAAAGGTTTCAAAGCTGGTCAGATTCTTGATTTCATGGATTCATAGAATAGTTTGGAATGGAAGGAACCTTAATAATCACCCAGTTCCAACTCCCTACAGTGGGCAGGGACACCTCCCACTGCCCCAGGCTGCTCCAAGCCCCAGTGTCCAACCTGGCCTTGGGCACTGCCAGGGATCCAGAGGCAGCCACAGCTGCTCTGGGCACCCTGTGCCAGGGCCTCTCCAGCTTCCCCATCCTCCCAGGAAACAATTCCTTCCCTGTCTAACCTAACTTTACCTTCTTTCAGTTTGAAGCCATTCCTCCTTGTTCTATCACTGCATATCTTCATCTTCCAGCACTCTTGGAGCCCCTTCAGGCACTGCAAGGGGCTCTGAGCTCTCCATGGAGCTTCTCTTCTCCAGCTGAACACCCCCAGCTCTCCCTGCCTGGCTCCAGAGCAGAGGGGCTCCAGCCTTGGGATCAACTTCATGACTTCCTCTGGGCTCTCTGCAGCAGCTCCAGCTCCTCCCTGTGCTGGCCCCAGAGCTGGGGCAGCTCTGCAGGTGGGCTCTCACCTGAGCAGGGCACAGGGACAGAATTCCCCCTTTCCTGCTGCCCCCTGCTTGGAGGATCAGCCCAAGGCACAGTTTTGGGAAGATCATTCCAATTGTGTTGATTCTACACTAGTTTTTTTCTTATTTGAATAGTCCTCATGGCCAGAAAGGCTGAAATTATTTGTTCCTTCCTTACTTTTATTCCCTCAAATACAGAAAAGGGATTTTAAAATGTCATGGTAGCATTTATCATTTTCTTTTATCACACATGTCTCAATTAATGGTTTTTATTCCTGTGGGAGCTCAGTCCATTTGTTTTCTTGGTCTACTGAATAGCAGGAGCATTGGAGATTGCTCAGGTGAGCCAGGAAGTAAATGAACAAACTCATCTGGTTTTCCCTTCATAGCGAACAACATCTATCATTCCCCTTTATTTAGTCCATGCTTTCATTTTATTAGATTGCAGAGAAGCATAAACGGTGTCTGTTTGCATTCCTTACTGATGCAGCTTTAAATGCTGACCAAGTATGGCTTGAGGAGTCTATAAAATGATGGGGTACTTTCTGCCTCTCAGACATGTAAAGGTGTTCCTGGAAGCTCCAGACGCAGAGTGCAAATCAGTTAAGCCTCCTCGACGATTTTGAAACCTCAAATCCTTTGAAATAGTTGGCAACCTGCCTGTTGCATATTTACAGTTACACAACTCACAACTCTTCCCCTCTGTGACTTCTAAAAGTTACTCCTTCCTTTTTTTCTCTAGGTCCCTTGGCAGCATCACAACAGCTCCTCTGCCTCCCTCCTGCTCTTCCCCCAGCCCTCCTCCCCTTTATCTCTCTCTCTCTCTCTCCTTAGTGTGGCACATTGTTCTGGGGAAATGAGTTGTTTGGAGTTCACACTTTGTTTTCCTGCTGTTTTTCTGGGAAGCTGGACGTGGCACGAAAGATATGGGAACAGCTTGTAGGAAATGGGTTTGTTTGGGGAAACAATAAAAGAGAAACAGCCTGCATACCTCTCTGCCTCTCCTGGATGTTGGAAGGCCTGGATTACAGTATGTAAAGACATTTTTTGGGGTCATTTTTCAATACAGCCCCCCCCAAAAAAAGCAAACAAAAATATATATTTTTAGCAAATCTTAAGCATTGCATCCACCCAGCTTCATTTCTTGTAGCAATGTGTATTGAACACTTGTTAGTGAGGTGTGGGGAAAAACCACCTTATAAAACCATCTTAAAGGTTTCTATTGCTGTGGTAAATGCAGATCTCACAGTTCTGGACAGGAGATTCTCTTCATTTGCATTGACATTCTCAGTTCACTTTTCCATCAATGGCAGCAGCTGATCTTTTTTGTCTTTCTGGAGCTGATGTTGGTGCTGTTGCAAAAACCAGTCAATGTCAGAGCTGCAGGGTCTGGAATTTGACTGATAACTTTGATAATCACTAGTTTGGAAGAAATATTGCCACAGGGAAAAGCTGCAGGATTTTTCTTGCCACCACATCAAAGATACTGCCACGTGCATTTTCCTTTTCTTCTTCATGTGTAAAATTAAAAATGGGTCACAACCTGTTTCTGCTGCATGTGAGATTCAGCAGAGAGCCACAAGCTCCTACAATCATAAAATGGCTTGAGTTGGAAGAGAAAGGTTAAATTTGTGAGGCAGATCTCTAAAAAAAAAAGGAAAAAGAATTAAACAGTCGAAAATTTTCTGAAGTAATTGTTAATATTTTGTGATTTTGAAGATTTTATTTAGAAAGACATTGCTTAAATGAAGTAATAAGAACTTAGTTTAAAAGCAAAAGCACAAGTGTAAATGGGATTAGATTTTTTTTACACTGTCACAAAGCAATTTGTTTTGCGTGTGTATGTGAGAGTTTCTTTTTGGGATGGTTCTGCTTTGATTTATTTCGGGACAAGCAAAAAATGTTCACTTTGTCTGCCATAGGTATGAAACAACATTTTCTTCTGATCCATTGGTTTGGCTACTTCTCTAAATGCAATATATCAAAAACAATATCAATTTCTTGGACTGATTGTAGTTAATGTTTGAGCTAAAACAACATCATCCTTACTTTATACTGCTTTAGCAGAGTAAATTAAATATCCATGAAGAAAAGCAGGCACTTTATTGCACTTAATTAAACCCTCTCCTGTGTTTGCACCTAAAGAAATTACTTAATGCTGCGACATTCAACCCTGTCTTAATTTCATTAGTCATGTTTTGTGGCAGATGACTAAAATAATGTGTGCAGAAGTATGAATCAAGATATTCATTATAAACAATTATAGGAAAGTATGCTGGGCTATACACTGCAAAGGTTATCGTGACAGGAAGTCATATTTTACATACACAGTGGGCATATTTGGAAAGTTCATTCTGAATTTAGAAGGATTACCCATCTGAGCAATATTCCATATGCTCCTGAAATGGGGAATACCATGAGAGGCATGCAATACTACACATGTATATATCCAGTGTATACATGGGAGCTCCAGAGTAAAAGGTGTCTGAGGAAAAGGAAGGGAGAAAAACATAAACAAAAGATTTCCTGCTGCAATGCTGTGCAAAGATGGAGAGCACTGTTAACAGAGTAAATTTATAAAAAGCAATATAAATTTGTGGTTTAATTCCAGTTGACTAATGTGGAGAAGTCAGTAAAATATATAGAATTTTAGAATCATGGAATGGTTTGGGTTAGAAAGGATCTTAAAAATCATCTTTTTCCCACCCTTGCCGTGGCAGGGACACCTTCCACTGTGCCAGGCTGCTCCAAGCCCCAGTGTCCAACCTGGCCTTGGGCACTGCCAGGGATCCAGGGGCAGCCCCAGCTGCTCTGGGCACCCTGTGCCAGGGCCTGCCCACCCTCCCAGGGAAGAATTACATCAAGACAAAATACACTTGGAAGCGAATAAAAACATCCATAGAAATAAAGATGGCTTGAGCAGCATTTCCAGAAGCTTTCAAGCAAGGAGAGTCACAAGAGTTGGATGTGGTCAGTGCTCTCTAAATAGCAAAGTGAAAGTTTTAAATACATGTGAAGGTGAACACAGGTTTAGTTGAGGTGTTGGACTCGATGGTCTTTAAGGTCTCTTCTGTGAATTCTGCGAACCATCTGAGATTTGCCAGCTGGTTGGACTTGCTCCCACACCCAGCAGAGGCACCCTTTTGTTTTCCTGTGATTTCCTTGGGGCAGGGGATGCTTGAAGCTGCCCTGTAAGTGCAGAATTTCCAGCAGGAAGACGAGTGACCCCCTCATGACACAGCCACGCTCACCCTCGTGTGCGCACGTGCACAAACACCACGCACAGACCCTGCAGGGAAGTGATGGGTCACCGAGCAGCTCAGCTCGTGGCCTCCATCCAAGTGCTATTTCCCTAATGCTCTCGGGCATTCCTAAAAAACGAAGCTTCACTGGAAAGGAAGCTTGTTTGGATGCCTTTTTTTTTTCAGGTTTCCTCAGTGCAGTGGCTGTAAAGATCTCTTCATTCCTTCCCATACATTTTTAATCTCTTTGCTGATGAGCTTGTCCTTGGTACATGCTATGCCTTAGGGAAATGTATTTTAACGCCTGAGTTATTTTTACTTTAAAATTTCCTTAGAGATTGAGGGTGGGATCGTCTAAAAATGTTCATGTGTACATATACTTAGGAGTGTGTGTATAAAAATATATATTGTATGCATATATATATATATAATATGTATATATATTTTAAAAATACATCTACATTTTTAGATACATATTTATATTTTTGTATGTGTATTTATGTATATTATATACATCTTTTTACATATTTATATATTTATATATTTGTAATATATATATTACATAGATATGTGTATGTATATATAACACATATATACATACAAATATATATGTCTACATATATATGCATGTATGTATGACATATATATATGTTTACATATATGTATATATATATATATATAAAATAGGACCATGTAACTATATATAAAATACATCTATGGTGGGTCAACCCACCACCATGAACAAATATTAAATGTAGCAGATCAAGTCATAAATGTAATGTATAAACCTTGTAATTTTCCTTAGATAGCAGAGAAGAGAGTTTCAAACGTTACCATAATACTGGGCAGATCTTTTGAATAAGGCTAAAAAATGAATGTTAAAATTTTTCTTAGTAAAGTTTCCAAACTTTAGGGAGGGTAGTTACTGTGTACAAGGAAAAGCTTTAATTCTGGACAGAGAATAACTCTGATTAACACAGTAATTCTTAAAGAAACCCCAGTTGAACTGCTGGGGCTGGCCAAGATGCAAAGGATTTAAAAAGGAATAAAGAAATGGATAAGTCTGATGGTCTAGAATGGGATCAGTGCCTTGTTTTGGGCACTGCTTGGTCCCAAGACTCTCTCCCAAGGTTCTTTCCTGATACCATTTTGATCTGTTAGCTCCTAGTAGGTGTGTGCAGCCTCAGTTCCCTTCCTGTTGGGCTCTGGGCCACTTTACAAACCTGCAATCTGCTTTGCAAAACAAATTTATGCTGGAAAGGTTGCTGAAAAAACACTCAAAATGTTTGTATTTTTAAACGGAGTAGATTGGCTGCTCCTTCAGATTGATACAGTCCTGTACTAGAAAAGCAAATTAGCAGAAACAGACTAGCCCTGGGCTGAGATAGAAATTCAAGGGTTCTATATCAATTTTTCCCCAGTTTTCTAGGCATTTTGAAGGCCTAGAAGTTAACAGCCAAGCATGAAGGAGCAAAAAACCTCAAGCTTTCAAAGTTTATAATTGACAATACTCTCAAGATGAAAAGAATGAAAAGTCTATTGTATTGACTGAAAAAAAAGTCATTCAAACGTTACTGCTCAAGCTCTTTCCATGGATGGAAGTGCTAAAATAAGCATACAAAGCTCCAGTTTCTTTAAAAATGCAATATATTGTATGCAATATACAATCTGCAGGATATATTTGTATTGTTTCCAGCCCTGGTGATTTAAGGTTGACATAATCATTCAGGAATACGTATTCTGATCATTGTGCTGCTGCAACCCTGCGCCTTCTTCGTTCAGCTCATGGTGCAGCTGATAAAACCTGGTGCTGCCTCAGTGTTTCAAATAATTTTCCAGCACTTTGCTCATGCAGGATGAGATTTTTGAGGTCCACTTTCACTCAGGAGCCCGCTGCAGTCCTCTGGTCATTGTGAATGGGCAGAGCTGCTTCCAAGCAGCTTGAAGCCCACTCAGGTGTTGAGATGGGCTGAAATAGGTGCAGGGTGGAAGTTTTCATCTCTGTGGCATCTATAAAAGAGTTTCCTACTTCCTTATTTTAAATCTTGGCTTGGTGTTAAACTATTTATTTGCACTTTGCTGACAGATAAAAGCTGCAGGTGAAATAATTGATTGTGAAGTGACAACTCTTTAAATCAGGTGCTCGTGCCTGCTCTGGAAAGGGCTCTACTCAGAGTGATAATTTTAATGTGTGAAATGCAGGGTAGTCCCAAACACAGCACACAGCTTGGCACAAGGGAGATATGTTTTCTAAGACCAATTTTTAGTAATTCTGCCCAAAGTTTCACCATCTGCAATAACGAAATGGTGATTTTTTTTTTTTTATTTTCTGAAGCACTTGCAGACGTGGAGTTGAATGGCTCATGCTGCAAATATTACCTTATGGTTTGCTGACATTTCAGGAATGACAGTTTATGAGAAATTGTGATAAGGCACCGGGGTCTGCATTTAAATTTATAGTATTTCAGAATTTGTTCATTAAGACACAAAATATTAAGCCTTTGGGCTTAGCCACGAGGCCTCTGCTCACGTTAGCGGTGAAGTCAGAGTTACGCAAAGACGGCTGCAGGATCAGGCCTCAAACATCTGCTGTTGTTTCCCAGAAATTAATCTGGCCTGCAATTCCATAACATCAGTTTGATGGATGCTTGGTTATTCCTTTTTTCAAGTGGGCCTCCAAACATCCTTGTATTTTTCTCAGCAAGAGGTGAGGAGAGCTGATAAGTGGCAGCACCGGGCCTGTGTTTGGATTAACACGGAGTCTCCAAGTGCTCCCTGAAAGGAGCTGGAGGATGTTGGCTGAGCTGGCAATCAGATTCTCATGGGTGGAGGTGAGGACAACATCTGTCTTTCCTATCTTGTACTTGCCAAGGCTTTTTGTTGTTCCTGAACTCTCCTCATGAATATAATATGTGGGTTTTTGTCTGATCTAATGAATCCAAGGCTCGGAGATTTAGAAGGAAAACATATTCCAGATGTGTGTTGCAATTCCTGACTCAGGTGACTGCATTTTAAGCAGTAACCTTTTCCAGTATGTTCCCCACACCAGATTGAATATCCTCCTTCTGCAAACGGTCAGGAGAGACTTGTACAAGCATCATGATTAATAAGCTACAGCAAGGCTAAAACATCAATCATTTGCCTTTTGTTTCACCCGGTTGCTGCTGGATGCAATGAATCCAAGGCTCAAAGGCTCAGCTTTGGAGCAGGACTGCAGATTTTGGCTCTTGAAGCAGTTCAACCCCAGCTTGTTCCCTCGTGCAGTGGTGCCTGTTGCAGACGTGAGCAGAGTCTCAGGCTGGAAGAGTTCCCACTGCTCGGGGAGGTTCTGGTGTCCAGCCTCCCTGTGCTCTCTGCTCCAGCCTGGAAATGACATTCCTGGCCTGTTTGGAATTAGGTTTTCACTCCAGATGAGCAGCTTCCTAGAGCATCAGAAGATGCAGTCTGAGGGAGGATAGGGTAGAAAAGCAGCAAGCAAGAAGAGTGACTCGCTCAAATCTTGTGCCCTCTGTACTCTCCTCCACACTTTCACCTGTCCTTTCTTTCAGTAACAGCTGTAATTCAATTTACAAACCTTCAACAACCAATGGTGTCAGGTATACAAGGGATACTGAGAGCACTAAAGCATGGAAACACTTAAGGAGCTAATTGCACGGCCTTGATGAGAACAATCTTCCCTCAGAAAATGCAGGCCCTCTCCAAATGTGACTGTTTATTAGAAAGTTTTAACATCTGCAGAACACACGCTGGTGTGTTACAATTAATCCTCATAATAAACAGTTTGGTGAAAGTTTTCGTATAACAGCTTTTGGTTTAATTTAGAATGAGAATGAGTTGCAGTATGTCAAAATTCTTTTTAGAACAGAGAGGTTTTTCTGACCTGTAGACATCTGAGAAATGATAAGAACCAGCCCATGTCTGAATGGATTGTGGCTGTGGGGAGGTCAAAGCTTGTGCTTACCTATGTATTATCATGAAATCAGATTAGAAAAGCAAAATGTGTTTACATCATTGAGGAGAAATATTATAAAACTGGTGTCAAAAAACAGATTGTATAAATGCAGTGCACATGGCAAAGTTAATTAAAAGTTCTTTATTGCAGTGTTGTTGTAAGCCAGGGGTCACAGGTCCTTTTGGGAGTCTGGGAATGCTGTCTGAAGAAGCAAAAAATGCATTTTATTTCTCTAGCATCTCAATGTACAATGAGGGGTTTTGGTGTGTTTGTGTCCCCTCACTCATCCTCCTCCGTG
Organism: Vidua macroura; assembly: GCF_024509145.1. Lineage (NCBI taxonomy): Eukaryota > Metazoa > Chordata > Aves > Passeriformes > Viduidae > Vidua > Vidua macroura. Next base: position 3,194,033 of record NC_071572.1, on the reverse strand, counting down.
GGTGAAGTTTTTGCCCAACCCCGTCCAACCTGGCCTTGGACACTTCCAGGGATGGGGAATCCACAATTTATCTGGGCTACCTGTCCCAGGGCCTCACCACCCTCACAGCCAAGGATTTCTCCCTAAAATAGAACATAAACCTGCTCTCCTTCAGTTTAAAACCATTACTCATGAAAAAAAAAACCAAACAGGTCACAGTTTAAAACCATTGTCCATTCTAACCCCTGGGTTAGAGTGGCCCCCAAAGTACTTTAAAATCCTGCTACTGTGTTTATTCCCCAATATCCCTCATCCCAAGCAAATTCTGCTGCACAACCAACCACACACCTTATTGTCTTGTGTAGCCATTTCTTAAGTTTGACCAAACTTTAGAGAAAACAAAACAAGTCTTTGTCCTGAGTTCCTGACATTGCATTTGAAGGAGAGGGCGGCTTGCATGTGCTTCTCATGATGGGAACTACTTCAATCACATTTCCTGTAACTTCATGTTTCTAGGCCAAGTAATCTTGCATTTGATTAAGTAAACACCTTTGTCCTAATGACTTTATGCCTACTTTAAAGGCGTTGCTGTACCTATTGTTCTACAGATTTGTCAGTCTGTTATTCTTTTTCTTTTTTTAAACTTATCAGTGAAGTGTAAGTCAAAACCAAATAGAGAAATCGTTTTGTTCTTTTATCATTAGTACAGAAAGTCCAAAGGAGAAGACAGGTTTTCCATAGTACAAGCAATTAAAATATAAAAAGAATATAATGAAGGAACACAGGTTTGTTTGGGTTTTGTGTGTTTTTTTTGTTCTTTTGGGTTTTGTTTTTTTTTTCTGTGATGTCATGAGGGGAAATATGTGGAGAAAGGAAGATGGAATAAAGAAAATTCATGTTCAGTATTGACCTCAAATACCAACAGCTCTGCTTCACAGGCTTGCATGAAAGACCCTTCCCACCTTCTCCTTTAAGCTCCATGTGTTCTTTTCTTCATATCCCTTTATTCCAGACATTAATTACAAGAAATTAAAGGCTTCATTTCTGACATGTCATGAGAATATGTTGCATCGTGTGAAATCCAGGAAGATAACACATTCACTGCAAAAATTATTGTCAAAAGGGTACAAACCTTTGCAAAAGTGAATGAAGCCTGTAATGCATCTGTTTTGTAATAATTATTAATGTTTACATTTCTTAATCCCACTTACGGCTTGATGTTGCCAAACTGCTCCAGAGACAGCATTAATATGGATGAGAAAAAGAGATTAACATGTAAATGAGTAATGAAAAGCATTTACTAGGAATAGAACTGCCATCCATATGTAATAAAACCTTGGCAAACATTGTCAGTATTAATAGCTTTGTTTACATTTATACGTGGCCAGACCATGCCTCTATTTTTTCGTGATGGTGAGTTCTGACAATTTTTATATTAGATTTGATCCAGGAGCTTGCATTTGTGATTATAACACAGAACAGATTTTGAAGTCCCTGTATTTAGGAAAGAGATAACCCACACTGCTTTCTGTCAGCTGTTCCAGGACAGCAGCTTGCTGTTGGAGCCTTCCTTTCAGAGCTCACAGTTTGGGGACACCATGTTATGCCCATTATCAGACATTCCTGTATAACTGAGAAATGCTTCCTGTTGCTGACTGCTATTTCCGTGCTTTTCTCCAGGATGAGATTCAGGGGTGGTTCTGCCAGGTTGGGCTCTGGTGGTTCAGCATCCCTGGCTCTAGCAGGGTCAGTGGATTCAGAAAAGCCTGGGCCACAGATCCTCATCTTTTAAGTGGTCTAAGTTGATCGCAGGGGCTAAGCTGATCCCTCTGGGGCCAGGCTGGGAGAGCTGGGGGTGCTCACCTGGAGAAGAAAAGCTCCAGGGAGAGCTCAGAGCCCCTGCCAGAGCCTGAAGGGGCTCCAGGAGAGTTGGAGGGGGACTGGGGACAAGGCCTGGAGGGACAGGACCCAGGGAATGGCTCCCAGTGCCAGAGGGCAGGGCTGGATGGGAGATTGGGAATTGGGAATTGTTCCTGACAGACTGGGCAGGGGCTGGGATGGAATTCCCAGAGCAGCTGTGGCTGCCCCTGGATCCCTGGCAGTGCCCAAGGCCAGGTTGGACACTGGGGCTGGAGCAGCCTGGCACAGTGGGAGGTGTCCCTGCCATGGCAGGAGATGGAATGAAGTGATCTTTTAGTTCCCTTCCTACCCAAACCACTCTTTGATTCTCTGATTTAAGATCACTGAGTGGAAAGAGAGGCTGAAGAGGACGTGAGGCTGATTCCAGCATGGGCCACGTTCTTTAGTTGTGCTGACTCCTCAACATCTTGGAAAGGCTTCCATGGCCAGTGCAGCTTTTGTCACCCAGGGAGGGGGGATCCATGTCCTGCTGTCCTTCCAGACAGGCCACCAAGACCAGGGAGGGTGAATGTCAGAGGATGTTGTGGAGTGCACATTAATGAGCCTCCACACAGGGCCCGACCCACAGCACACAATGCTGGCAGGAACTCAGTGATTCCTCCAGAGCCTTCCCAGGCCTGTCAGCGAGCACTAACTGATAACCAGCAGGATGGAGTACAGATGAGTGCTATTAAACCACAGCTAAACTCAGGCTGAGCTTGCTTTCTCCATGAATTTTCCTCTGAAGCGTGAAGTTTAAGTCTCTGGAGCTCATTTAATGTTTTGTCTTGTTTTGTATCCATAGTTGTAGATTTTCACACAGCCGTAGGTGATTTGGTTTGTATTTCCAGCATTTACAATGCTCGTCAGGAAGTTTAGATGTTTGCATTTTCCCTCTTCAGGCAACATAATGGACACCCATAGTACAAGCAGGGTTTGTTGTCATTAGTAATGCCAATAAATAGAAAACCCTTTTTTTCTTGTTGTTCTTTACATTTATACTTACCCTAAATATCTATAAATTAACTTATATTAGGTGGAGTCATTTTTAATAGGAACCAGAAGAATTTGCTTTGTGTCACTTTTGTGGGGGAGAATGAGAAATAAATCCATTATATAGTGCTTGATGCCTGTTTTGAAAAGGTCCATTAGCAAATGGTTTACAGAGTTTTAATGTTTTATTTACAATCTGTATCAGCTTTCTCCTCTATAATTCACACTTTAATGTATTTACTGGAGCTAACTCTTTCAAAATTAACATTTTGTTACGTGTTTTTCATCTCATGGATTGGGGCAGAAAAGAGGGAACTGTGCATTCAGTAGTGTCAGGCATGGGATACATTGCGATCATCTGGCCAGGTTGTATTTGTGTACACATATATATTTAATTTCAGGGAGTTAATTTGATGAAAAAATCTCGTGGACTGCTGAGAAGGAACTCTTTCTTTTCCTTCCAGTGTAATATCTTCTTTCTTTAGTTCTTGTTCCGTGATCCCTGCTACTTTATTATCCAAGCACATCAAGTTCCCTGCTGTCTCTCAGTGGAGCCAGGGAAGAATCCGTGGGGAGCAAGGCACCAGTGGCCATCTCCCCCCACATCTCCTTGGCCTGCAGGTTTTCTCAGAAAAGGCTCTTTAGAAAACCTTCAGACCACCAACAGCAAAGGTTTCTGGCATGAGAGGCATGACAAAAAGGGGAGGTGTTATCCTGGCATCCTTTTTGTCTCACAGAACCAAAGAGGCAGAGGAAACTGGTTGCAGGTTGGTGGGAGAGTGTGCAGAACACAGAAGGAAGGGTGGTAACTGAGAAGTCACTGGTGGCAGCCCAGTGGTGATCCTTGCACTCAGGTGACATCTGAAAATCAGCAGTAAAAAGGTGCAGAGTACTGCCTGAGCCCTGTGTTAGTGTTAGTAATTCAGTCATGAGTCTCAGGGAGCTTGAAGGCCTGAGATCCCACTCCCCAAATGCTGAGATTAAGGGGTGATCTCAATTTTCACGAGCAGTAAGAAGCTGGAAGTGATGTCCTCACCTTTGCAACTGCAGAGCAAACTATGAATATCAGCAGAGTGTACCCCAAGGGCTCACAAACCAGGTGGATAAAAAGGAGGAATGCAGAATCACAGAATAGAAACCCACAAGGATGAAGTCCAGCTCTTACCCCTGTGTAGAACATCTGCAAGGGTCACACCATGGGTCTCAAAATGAACAAACACTGATTTTTAGGGCAGCATGTGACTGCTGCAGCTCGGCAAAGCCCTCTTCCCAGCAGCCAGAGAGGGTGGGAGCCTGCAGACAACCACCCACCCTCCCAGAGCTGGGGAACTCCCATCCCTTTTCTCTTTCTCCCTTCTCCTCTGCTGACAGGACCACGCATTTCTGGCCGTCAGCAGCAGATCTGGCAGGAGCACAGCCCACCCACGCTGCCTCACGGAGCTCCCTGCCCCGAGTCTGGCTCAGGATTCCCCCCACTCCCTGATCCTTGGCCCCCACACTCGCAGCCATGGCCAGCTGGCCCAGCCTCCCCCTCAGCTGCCGTCAGCCCCTGGGCTCACACGGAGCCTCCTCGCCGGCCCAGGGCTGGGGATTGTCCCCACTATGGCAGGGAGGAGGTGCTGGGCTGCCCCCCTGCTCCGTTCCGTGCCACAGGGCCGGGATGGCAGGATGGAGTCACACAGTGGGTCACTACTGTCCTTTCACAGAGTCACCGAGGTTGGAAAAGCCCTCCCAGCCCACCGAGCCCAAGCTGTGCCCGATGCCCTCCTTGTCACTGAGTGCCACGTCCAGGCACTCCTTGGACACCTCCAGGGATGGGGACTCCAACACCTCCCTGGGCAGCCTCTTCCAGTGTGGTATTCACACTTCCAGTGCTTGAATTTGCACCCTTATGCACCTTGTCCCCCCAAAGTGACCCCTGGACAAGGTGGATGTCCTCAGAATTCTGCTTTTGGAGGGTGCCCCCTGAGCCTGTGCACCACCAGAGGAGATCAGGAGTGTGGCAGCCTAGACCTGCTCTCGTGGCTGGGGAGCCTCATCTCAGGTGGGATGTGTCCCTTCAGGGGTTTCAGCTCTTCCCACACTTCCTGCTGGACGTGCTGGCTACAGGCAACTGCCTCACTGACAAGACTCAGCTCCAGATAGCTCAGGGAAGGAATTGGCGCCAGCAGGAATGGTTGGCAGCAGGGATAGAGGGTCACTGTCCCTCCCTCTGGTGTCTGTCTGGCCTCCAGACAGATGTTATGACACAGAATCCCAGAATCACCAGGTTGGAAGAGACCTTCAAGACCATCGAGTCCAACCCAGCCCCAACACCTCAACTCAACCCTGGCACCCAGTGCCACATCCAGGCTTTGTTAAACACACCCAGGGATGGTGACTGCACCACCTCCCATTCCAGTACTTTATCACCCTTTCTGTAAAAAACTTTTTCCTAACATCTAACCTGATTTTTTCCTTGGTGCACGAGACTGTTCACCTCCCTGTGAGATGGACAGGGCCTTTTTCCTTGGGGAGCACTGTGATGTCTGCCCCGAGCCGTGGCTGCACTGACCTTTCTCTGGTTTGCAGGAAGCGTTATCGGTGGTGAGCGAAGACCAGTCCCTGTTCGAGTGTGCCTACGGATCACCCCACCTCGTCAAGACAGAGATGACGGCCTCCTCCTCCAGTGAATATGGGCAGACCTCCAAGATGAGCCCACGTGTCCCCCAGCAGGACTGGTTGTCACAGCCCCCGGCCAGAGTCACCATCAAGATGGAGTGTAACCCCAACCAGGTTAATGGGTCAAGGTAATGAGGCCGGTGGTGGCTCAGGAACAGGGATTTTTGTGATGGGTGTGGCTCAGGTGTCTAAATCTGTGTATTTAGCACCATTTTAGGTGCCTCAGGATATCCCACCCATCCCAGAAGGCTCCAGGTTGCCCTACCTTGACCTGCCAGCTGTGTTCAGGTGTTACAGAGGGTCTAAAATGGTGCTACAGGCACAGACTTCTCGTGGGCTTGTGCAACACCTTTCCTCTGACTGCTGATAATTTTTGGATGTGAATTTGCTTTGCACACCAGGTGAAAGAGCACATATTAAAGTTAATAAAACGGGGATTTGCTGTAGCCTGGAGCAGCATCATTGATCCATCGAAGGGTGTGGTGTGTGTGATCTAACAGTCCGTGGAAGTTGTCAAATCCAGCAATTTGGGCAGTTTTCTTTGCTCCAAAGATAACCAAACAGGGAAACACTGGAAGTAAAATCTTGTCATGGCAGAGGGAGTGAAGTGTTGATCTTTCCTTTTGTAGTTACTGTAAACGTAATGCCAAAAAGTGGAGCTGGATTTAAGAACTCATGCTGAAAAAACAACATAAATATGGAGGCAGGCAGGGGAGAAGAAAGGAACAGAAAAATAAATAACTCAACAGGCAGTAGCCACAGAAAGTCTGTGTATTGAGTGTTGTCTCAGGACATTTTTTGGGGAATGTCACTATGAGGGAGACTTGTATCAATTATTCTGCAAAGGTATTGCTGTGGATTTTTGGATATTGACTGATGGCTTTCCCAAGCTTAGGAGCACCCTGTGGGACACCTGAAGAAACACAATGAAGATTATTTTTTTTTTAAGGAAGCTATCCAAACAAGTGCTTTCCTGTTTAAAATGCCTGCCTGTCAAAACAGTTTTCCTTTGGTGTTGCTGAAGGGCAAAGGTCCAGAAGAGTCAGTTGCTGACAATTGTTGGTGAGGTACCAGTGGAGCCCGTGCTTCACTTCTCTCTGTCACAAACACCTGAGTTTTAATCTCATCTCCCAGGATCAGTTGTTCAGGAAAACCTCAGCCCTGGGCTCTGTGGTTGCTGTTCACACTTGCTGTGCTGATGTGATGAGCACCACAAGCAGGGCAAAGTGGTCTGCCAGCTTATCACACCTCCTCTGTTCTGTGGTGAGGATGGAAACTGTGCTGAAGTCAAATCAGAATTTCCAGTGAATAGTCAAAGATTTGAGATACATGGAAATAAATGGGGAGCTGAAGTTACCAAGAATTAGAAGAAGTCTTCTTGTAAGGCTGCTTATTCAGAAGTTCAGGTGTCTTTAATTTATTCCAGTGTCTTTTAAATTTTTTTCTTTGTGCTAAGCAAATGCACAGGTACAATCATAAGTGGTGTATTTATTCAAAATCAGTCTTACTTGCTTCCTAAAGTTGCCTCTGAAGTATTTGTGCTGGCATTTCAGTAAGAGAACTGATCACAGCTTCCCTCTATATATAAATTCTATAAAGTGCATTAGAGTACATAATCAGTGTTAATTGTTGCTGAGAGGTTTAGGCTGGGTTTTAGGGAAAGGTCCTTCCCTCAGAGGGTGCTGGCACTGCCCAGGCTCCCCAGGGAATGGGCATGGCCCCGAGGCTGTCAGAGCTCCAGGAGCCTTTGGACGCTGCCAGGGATGCCCAGGGTGGGGTTGGTGGGGGTCTGGGCAGGGACAGGGGTGGCACTGGATGATCCCTATGGATCCCTTCCAACTCAGGATATTCCATGATTCTGTATTTCCTCCTTCTTTTTGCTATTTTCTATTAGTATGTGCATGCACTGAAGCACTCAGGATGATGCTGTGGCTCCCTGCACAGTCAGTAGCAGGAGGTGGCTGCGGTTTCAGCTGCCAAAATTCCCCTTTGTGGATAGAGGTGCCTGCATTTCCTTCAGAGCTGCCTGCACTATCCTCATGAAATGCTTGTGCTTGTGGGGAGGGACCCTTCATCAGGAACTGGAGTGCCAGGACCCAGGGAATGGCTCCCACTGCCAGAGGGCAGGGCTGGATGGGAGATTGGGAATTGGGAATTGTTCCCTGGCAGGGTGGGCAGGGGCTGGGATGGAATTCCCAGAGCAGCTGGGGCTGCCCCTGGATCCCTGGCAGTGCCCAAGGCCAGGTTGGACATTGGGGTTTGGAGCAGCCTGGGACAGTGGAATGTGTTTGTTTATTAATCCTGATTTTTTTTTCACAGCCTTCCCTGTTGAAAGATCAGTGCAGAGTTCCTCAATGGAGATAGCAAGGAAAATTTACACTTTGATACATTTCCTAAGGCATGACTTGCTGAAAAAGAAAAAAAAATTGCTTACAAGCTATTAAAAAAAAAAGATTAGCAGAAGAACAAAAAATATTGCATGCTCATACTATACACAAAAATAACTTAAAAAATAATTGTCATTAAGAAGCACTGTTTATTTCATCAGAGAGTTTTATTTTATAGGGCCTAACACAGGCCTGAAAAAATAGATCTTAATACTACACTCTTAATGGAGAACGAACACTGCCAATTAACAAAAATAAATATGTTGTGGCATTTCTAAATCTCACATACATGTGTGTATGTAATATGTCGTGTTCTTACACTCTGGGAATTGAAATGTGGTATTCCTGCCAGTTTTAGAGAAAACAAAGTGTACATCAGATTGTGCTACCTTGCCTTTCTGTAAGTTACTTTGCATTTTCTTTTCTGCAGAAGCCTTCCCCACTGCCCTCCTTTGCAGTCCATAAACTTACTTCCTTAAATGATATAATTAAATTCTAATATTTCCTCACTTCTTAAAAAATGCTTTGCATGTTCAATATTACCACAAGCAGTACCTGGAGTGCTTGGAGCTGCGTTTCATTTTTATTAAAACTGTACCTGCTCTGTTTAGACCCATTTTAAAATCTGAGTTGTCCCAGAGGAGTCTAAAATATGACCCCACACTGCAGAGCTGTGCAAGTGCTGCCCCGAGGATCTCCAGGGTATCCTCTGTCCTCTCACGTGGGCACCTGGATCTGAATAATTCAGGATGCAAAGCAGGGAATGAGATCCCACAAAGTGGGTGGCCAGGGAGAAATTAACTTTGCAATTTTTTGCTGTTCAGCTCTCCCTTCTCTCTGTGTCAGTGCTTCCTGGCCATATATTTTGTGCTTTGGAGGAGGGTATAAAATTTTGGGAGCATACTGAACCCCTCAGACATCTCCAGTTAAGCACCTACTCAGAGAAGGAATGTGCCCCCTCTGCTAGGACTTTCCCCAGGCATACTTTGGCTGTAATTGCCCTACATTAAATTCCAAAATTTAACAGTCTCAGAGCTGGCATTCCTGTGAATACCAGAGAAATGCTATTAGAATGAAATTAGAGGGTTATTTTCAGTGTGCTGCACAGGGATTAGCTACCCACTTTTCTTTAACAATAACAGTGTTTTTCAAGATAAACCCCGCAGCCCAGCACCACAAAATATAGCCTGGGGGCTCACCTTAAATTAAATAGAGCAAGAAAAGTTTAAATTAAAGCTGTCATTTACCTGGCTGTTGTTGCATGTATAATACAGGTTTTCACAGGTGGTATCAAATGGAGTTTCTCTAAGTACATTAATTCTATTCCTCCCAGGTACATAAATCTAATGAGACCTTTTGTGCTACCCTACAGTCAATCTTTCACCTGAATGTAACAATCCTGTTTGCTGCTATTTATTGCTCCTGGGTCAGGCCAAAAGATTCACCCTGTAATATAAATCTGGAGGTTGCATATGCCACACTGGTACTTTGCTTTTTATTGTCCTTTATGTATTCCATCAAATTAGGCATGAGCAATTCTACCACATTGAGTGCAATTCATGTCCTGCATTTAGGGAGAAATTCACTCCGTGGAAATGCTCTCATGAGGCTCTGGGTACTGCTTAAACAACATTTATAAATCCATGGATTTGCCAGTGATCTTGGAATACACTCACCCACGGGGCTTTGCCGTGCCCATGGGTGGCACTACACAAAGGTAGCTTGGAATAATGACATTTACCATAGGTAATCCATCTTTTTCAGGCAGGCAGAAGTGGAAGAGAGAGTCTTATTCAGGCCACAGATAAATTTCTCTTGCCATGAGCAGCATGATGATTTCATTGTAGAAGTATTTTGAGAGTTAACTGCAGTGAAAGCACAGCAGAAGCTTTCCAACATCAGCTTGGCTGATAGAGAAGTTTTAAAGAAATGCCAGAAATAATTAGTTGTCCTTAGGATTTAATCATGTGCAAAATGTTGATTTAAGTGCTACCAGTTGTTGCTTGAAAACCATTTGAGAATGAAATTATCACTTAATACATCTTTTGTGCTGGCTCTTTTGGGAAATACCATTTTTCTTTGCATGTAACTGTCTGAATTTTCATCAAAGAGCCTCTGTACTCTCTGGGTTCAGAATGTCTGACACACTGGAGGACTTTTCAGAGTCCAGGGTGAGCTTGAGTTTCTTTGCTGGTGTTTTTTTTCTTTTTTCCCTTCATGTAAAGTCTCCTGAGAAGTAGATTCTTTGTGCTACAGAAGCCAGCAAATTGGAATGGGGAGCCCTTGAGGTACCTGGTACTATGAGGATGTGTGACAGCTGCACTGGGGAGGGAGAATCCATCCATGTGGAGCTCTGTATTCCAAGAGGTCCATCCTGCTCCCAGGATCCAGGCTGGCAGGCTTTAAAGCTGTAGGAGGCACCTCTGTGTCATGGTGTGACACTGGTGGTTCTAATTAGAGCATTTAAGCAGCTCCACAGAATCACTGAATCGTGGAATTGTTGGGGTTGGAAGGCACCTCTGGAGATCATCCCTGTTGCCAAGGCAGGGTCACCTTGAGCAGGACACTCAGGAATGCACCCAGGTAGCTTTGGAATGTCCCCAGAGAGGGAGGCTCCCTGTTCTCCCTGGGCAGCAGTTCCAGTGCTTTGCCACCCACAGAGTAAAGAAATTCTTCCCCCTGCTGAGGTGGAACTTCTTGTGGTTCTGTTTACGGCCATTGCTCCTCGTCCTGACACTGAGAATTCTGGCCCCATCCTCTTGACCCCCACCTGGTGAGCGCCCAGCCTGGGGAGGGACAGGGCTGATGTGCATCCACCCCCTGACATCACTTGTTTTCCCAAGGCTTTTTCCAGCCCTGGAGCACAATCCCACAGCGGGGGCGCGGTGCCACGTCCCCACCACATCTGGTGGCGCAGCACCGGCGTCCAGCCTGGCATTCCTGGGAAACCTCAGCTCAGACTAAACAATAAGCCTGGCCCAAAGCCCCCATCAGGCCGTGGGATTGTCTCCAGTGATGCCATGATGATTTTTTACCTTTTCTTTTTATCTACCTTTTATATATTCTCAATACCCTTAACATACATACTTGTAAATCTTTAAACCTAATATCTTAACATAATCCTAATATTCTACTAAGCCAAAAAACCAAACATCCTAAAAACTTCACAGTTAAAAACCAAAAAACCTTATGTTGTCTCCCAAAGCCCCCTCTAAAACATACCATATAAACTGAAATTAAGCCTATCTATAAAAACACCTTTAAAATAGAAAAATGTCACGCTATTCATTTAAGCCTCTCACTAAAACATCTTTGTTAAATATGCTAATTTACAAAATCTATACAATTCTATATGCAATCTACGATATATATACATTTCAACATATTCCACCGTAACAAACTATTACACCATAAAAATCCTTGTTAAATACTAAAATAAAAAGCCTTTATCTCTTAACCATATCTAACTCTTAATACTAAAACTAAAGAAAAGGCATCACCAGCAGATTAAGCCCCTACTGCAGCCCAGGGCAGAGCTGGGAGATGTGTCCTAAAAGGATGATTCTCCTTATTGGAGCTGCCTTTGTAAAATATTATTAATTTTGGGTAAGAAGACATTGATTACCTCAGACTGAAAATCTTTTTCCCACTGACTGGGTGGTTGGAGGAGTGGCTGCCTACCAAGCTGGAAAAATGGCAAAGTCAGGATGTGTGACTGCTTCAAGAAGCTCCTCTTTGCCCCGAAAATCCACCAGCTTAACACGAGCACTTGCGTGTCTGTGTGGGCATGGTTTGGCTCTGTTCTTGAGGCAAACATGTTGCCAAGGGGAAAAACAAACTCAGCTAACTAATGCTACAACTATTTTATTTTTTTGGAAGCTTTTTAGGGGTTGCTGGGCTGGCAGGTGCTAAATAAGAAGCTTTCCAGTCCGGGATAATGGGCTCATTCATAATTATCATTGCTACATTTGGGATTGACCACTGAATTCCCAGCAACCAAAGGCTTTCAGATGGGCAGTGAAATATAAAAATAATCTTCAAATAATGACATAGGACCCCACAAGAGTTGTGATTGCTGTCATTATTTAGGATTGTTGCCATCCTTGCTTTTTTATTTCCTATTTACTGTGTCCAGAGCACTTAGAGCTGGTGGTGAGGTTTCTCCTCTGCCCTGTCATTAGTGGGTGTTTCATTTTGATCAGGGCAGCATCAGTGGGGTTGTTCAGTATTTAAAGTTTAGGAACAGCTCTTTAAGACAAAACAGAAGGTAAGGAAAAGTGGCCAATCGTGGAGCTTTAGCATTTTGCACCCTCACAGCCCCTTAGTGCTAATCATGAAAATCAGCAGACATTCCACAGACATGGGGGATTATGGTTTCCATACAAGATGTCACTTCTGTTTATGCCTGGCACGCTCTATTTTCCTAACTTTCTATATGATCCCTGCCCACAAAAGAAGGCACATGTGGTTTGGGAAGGGCCCCATCTCCTGGTATTTCATATTTTATGAAACCACAAATACAACAGCCTTAAAAGCTCTTGAAATGAAATACAATTTGAGAAACGTAATCCATTACCATCATAATAGAATTTCTATAAAAATAATAAAAGGAAAATAAGAGAAAATAGGTCCTGAAAGTTATAGGCCAACTGGGAAGTCGTTGTGGCTTTGGCCTAGCTATCACCATGTCAAACCTCAGCCTTGTCCCAGGCAGCAATCTAATTGTAAATTATGTATATACAGAACATCATTTCTTAGCTTTGGCTTTTCGTGACCCCCTTCCCTGCTTTCCCTTTCTTCACTCCAACCTGACACGTAAGAAATATTGAAGTGTTTGCACTAATGGAGAAATGACAACGTGCAGTCAAACTTAAACCAGCTGTTTCCCCATACTGGGAGCACAAAGAGCCAGCCTGGGAATATTTATAGCTTGACTGGCCTCTAGTGAGCCAGACTCTGACTGCCTGCATTTGCCACCATGGCCTTGAGGCTGGAAGCAGCTGTGGGTTGCAGGATAGCTGGGGAAAGCTAAGGGGAAGAAAATAAAAAAGAAAATGAAAAGATTGGATTAGCCAGAGTTGTTGTTCGATTGGAGATGAACGGCTGCTGTGTGTACAGCTCAGTAAAAAAGCACCTTCTGTTGTGTTTACAGAAAGCCAACAGCCCTGTCACAGCAGAAAGGAGCCAGAGCTGCCTCCAATCTCTGAGTGACCCTGGGCCAGCCCCACATAACCCTGAGCACCCACCGAGCCCAGGGCACCCCGTATTTGGGTGCTCTCTTTGCAGGGGGATGCCCCATTCCCTTCCCCTGGCCATGGCTGCTGGGGCTGCTGCACCTTGCAAAGCCCTGCATGGAGCAGAGCAGTGCGTGACTGAGTGGCCATGGGGGGACTGCACTTTCCTTTTTTCTTTTGTCTTCTTAGGACTGCTTTTGACACCTTACAGCAAAGATTAGCAGACTGTCAGCGTGGTTTCAGCACCAGTTTAAGCAGCTTTGGCCAGTGGTGTGTTTCTGAGGGACTTGCCTGCCTTCCACAGACCTGGCAGCTTGTTCCCACCCTGGCCATCCCTTTTCCAGTTACTTACCCATTTATTTAATTCTTTGTGTACAGCTCCCCAGCCCAGGTCACTGAGCAGCTGGGCAAGAGCCTGTGGGAGCACCCAGGGATATTTCAACCAGTGTGAATTTTCTGGCATTTTCATGCCTCTGTTGTGCTGGAGTTGTCTCTGGGAAATTTTGCTCTCACAGGAAGTCTTGAAAAGGAATCCAGAGGAGGCTCCAGGATGAGCAGAGGGCTGGAGCAGCTCTGCTGGGAGGAAAGGCTGGCACAGCTGGCATTGTTCACCTGCACAGGAGAAGCTCTGGGCTGAGCTCAGGGTGGCCTTGCAGGGCCTGAAGGAGCCCCAGGAAAGCTGGAGAGAGACAATTTCCAGGGGATGCAGGGACAGGACACAGGGAATGGCCTCAAAGTGAAAAATTACAGGTTTAGATCAGATATTAGGAAAAATTTCCTCTCTGTAAGGGTGGGCAGGCCCTGGCACAGGGTGCCCAGAGCAGCTGGGGCTGCCCCTGGATCCCTGGCAGTGCCCAAGGCCAGCTTGGACACTGGGGCTTGGAGCAGCCTGGGACAGTGGAAGTGTCCCTGCCATGGCAGGGGTGGCACTGAGTGATCTTCAAGTTCCCTTCCAACCCAACCCATTCTGGGATTCTGGGATTCTCTGACAAGTGCTGAGGCCTCCAAAACCACCCTGAATGTGCTTTTCAGAGTCTCAGCGCAGGCTCCTTCTCACCTGGGAGCACCTGGCTGTCCCCAGTGTACTTCAAAGTAATAAATTTCAGGGAAGTTTCAGGTTTTTTCTTCACAGGCTGCTTTTTCAGTGACAAACTCTCTGGGGAGGAAGCACTGGCCAAATTTACCACCACCTGAGTGGCTGCAGTGAATGAGGATGAGCCTGAGCAAACTTTGCAGTGCCCTCAGTATGAGCTGACCTTTTAGCAGCCCTGTCATCCAAGCTGTGCTTGCTAAATAAACTTGTGAAGACATGTAGATATTTGGAGAATACATTTTTTTTCTCATTTATTTCACTCTGAAACTCAGAAATATTGAACAGAGGAATTTATAGTACAGGAGTGACATATGTAGGGTTTTGCTGATTCCTAATCTGAATTTCTCTGACACCTTGCACTTTGGCACAGCACAGGTGTTTTATGTCACCTGAGGAAAATAGTAGCATAGTGAAAAGGAAAAAATGTGTTTCATACACTTATTTATGAACTTACATCTGCTTTCATCAGAGCCAATGACTGGCAAATTTCCAGTCAGCTTCGATAGGAATGGGTGATAAATTTAACTCTCAAATCAGCCTGATTTTAAGTAACCCTGCATAAAGGTGAGGCTTTCAGGTCCAAGGAGAAAATACTTCCTCAGCAGACATTTATCAGCTCAAGACTGGACAAAGTGTTCTTGGGTATCATGACTGTGTGTAGTCTTACCTCTTTTTAATTTTTTAATATTTTTCTTTTTTGTAAATTCCAGGTGTAACACAGTATATTTACAAAGGGCAAAAATAACAGGCAGCCGTGAAGAAAAACATCTCTGGTTTCATTTCAGACCTGGAGCTGGGGATGAATCACTGCAGAGCTGCACCCTTCATTCTGGGGACACTTTCCAAAAGCTGCTTTTCCACCTTGTTCCCCCGGTGGTACAGAAATAAAGCAGACTCACAGAAAGTCCTAAAAAAACCTCTTTGTAGACAATCACTCTCTTGTTGTTCTGGGCACTAGAAACACCATTTTCTAGCGTCTGCCTGCATGTTCAGTTTTGCTTTTTGTACTGTAGAAGTTTGTTCCAGGCAGTTGAGTTAAGCCCTGGCTCAGTGGTTTAGGGCACACACTCAATTTGAAGTACCAGAGTAGTCCTGTTAAATCCCATGGAGTTGATTCCATGCCTGAAATTAAGCGTGGCCTTAGGAGATTTGATGGATGGGGGATTTGCTTGTCCACCCAGTGAGCTAAAGGGACAAAATTCTTGACCATCTGCTTCTGGATTTTAATGAAAAGTTATGACTAATTTATGATCTTCTTCCCCACCCCTGTGTGTTTATATTCAGATCAGAAAACCATCTCAGAAGCCCTGTCAGATTGCCAAAAGCTCTGTGCTACTGGATCTTCCACATCATTTACTGCTCAGTGTTTACAAGAGTGTTTTTAATGCACCATTGCTTGTAGAAGTGCTGTAGGCTGCTACTGATGGGATATTTCACTTTGGAGTCCCTTTATCCCAAGTTTCTTCCCCCAGAAAAAAAACCCAAAATTAAATAACTGTGCCAGTTAAACTAAAGGATGTTGCTAGCTCTCTGTTTCCTAAAAATTCAGAGTATGGGCCAAATAGTTCTTTGTAACAGAATTGCTTTTGAGAGTTGGGGTCCACATCTGCACAGGTATAAGGGCAGCTGGTGGAAGATGTTTCCAAATGTCCATAATTTAAAGTTCAGACTCACTCACACATTTATGCCATTTGTATTTGTGGAAGGGAAGCAGAAAAAGGCATCATTTCACCCACAAGGAATCATCACAAAAGCTCTCCTTCAGAGTTTATGTCCGAAAGAAAAAGCAGCTTTGTTTTGCTCTGTTTGGACAGAAATGGGCTGCACCCCAGGGTTATATTTAGTGGTGTGTGGTAGGAGAGCAAAACTAAACCTGAGAAAATATTGCCCAAGTGCTCTGGTTGTGAGAGGAAGGGCTGAATTCACCACCACGCAGTGGCAGGTGCTGACTGTGTTTTCCCTCGTGGTTGTTTTTCAGTCCTGGGGCTGACAGAGCAGTTGCAGGGCTTTTACACATGGCAGATTTCATAGGGGATGTCTTTAAAGGCATCCTGGAAAAAGTGTGTGAAGCCAAACATTTTCCAGGCAACACTGAAGGCCCTCTTCCTTCTCCTAAAGATGATGTTGCCAACCATTGAATGATGTCTGTGATATATTTTATTTTTTAACTGAAAGTCAGCAGCAGTTGATTTTTTTCTTTAATATCTACCTTAACACAGAAGGGTAAAATTAGTAGAAATACTGCATAGAAAAAATAATGCTATGCTTTATATTTTCTTTTAGTCTTTAAGATGTTCACTAATTTTTCAGCTTTCCAAGTGCTGGTTGTTTTCTTAAAGCACTCATGTGAGAATTATAACTGGATTAGGTCCTGAACCATGGTAGTGCTGAGCAGTCAACACAACTGAGTCACAGGGCTTAAAAGGGGCTCCAAGAGAACCAGAAAGGGACTTTGGAAAGGGCCTGGAGTGACAGGACAAGGGGGAAAGGCCTTAAACTGCCAGAGGGAAGGGCTGGATGGGAGATTGGGAATTAGGAATTGTTCCCTGGCAGGGTGGACAGGGGCTGGGATGGAATTCCCAGAGCAGCTGGGGCTGCCCCTGGATTCCTGGCAGTGCCCAAGGCCAGCTTGGACACTGGGGCTGGAGCAGCCTGGGGCAGTGGGAGGTGTCCCTGCCATGGCAGGGGATGGAGCTGAGTGATCTTCAAATTCCCTTCCCACTCAACCCGTTGTGAAATTCCATGATTCCATGAATCTATGACTTGCCTCTTGTTTAGTGAGACCACAGCACAATTTCAGGAGTTAAATGGCAGGACTAAAGGAAAGCTTGTTAGTAATGAGGTATTGCTGAAGAAACCAAACCCCAGCTAACACCCTTCTTCCCTTGCCAAACAAACTCTTTACATTTAAAGGTATTCCCCATGGCTGAGTTCTTTATTTTGATTCTTGTAACAATTTTTCTCCCTCTGATGAAACACGTTGTAGACATTAAATTAAGGGACAAATATGTCTGTGTCTGCCAGAAAGAAAACTGTGATGCAATTAAAATGCCATTAGGGAACCCCCTGTGGGATGTTAAACCTAAAGACTCTATTCAGAAAGCAAAGCCAAAATTAAAGAGGTGTCTGGTTGCAGATCCTCTGCAGATTTCCCTGTCTTGACTGCAGTACCATGGAGACTGAGCTAGTCAGGAGCTGAAAGGTTTTTCCAGTCATGCGTGTGGTATTTTGAATCATTGGCAAATGTTCCTTTTTTTTTTTTTTTTTTTTTTTGTGAGCCTTACGTAGAAATGTGAACACATTGCATGACACGAAGTGTGGAACAGCGATGGCAGTGGAGGTGGGCAGCTCTCCAAGCCTTGGGACTGCTTGGACAATGGCAACTAAGAATAGTTTTCCCCCAGAAAATATGCAATAAGTGCATTGCTGTGTTTCCCAGTTGTCTGTGAGATGTTTGGAGAGGGAAATGCAGCTCCTTGCAGCCACCAGGCTGAACAAGCTCATGACCAAGCCTCCATTCTGTGTCTGGAGTTAAATTATTAGTATTTATGATTTCTGGAGAGATATGAGAGCCTGATCCTTTGGTAATAGAAATAAATATATGGTCCATTGAAACTTGTTGATGTTTTTAGACAAGTGAAGGAATCTTATCTGGGTGGGGGGAACTGGGTTTTCCAGGTGCTCCAGTCCCAGTTTTCCATTTCATTCCAGGTGATTCTCTGCCAGTGATATTAATAAGGACTGGAATAATAATGGAAGCACACCTTTCTTGTCTGCCTAGGAATTCTCCAGATGACTGCAGTGTGGCAAAAGGAGGGAAAATGGTCAGCAGCTCAGACAGTGTCGGGATGAACTATGGAAACTACATGGAAGAGAAGCACATTCCACCCCCAAACATGACGACCAACGAACGAAGAGTCATTGTGCCAGCAGGTTAGATCCTCTACACCAAAATTGCAAGCTAAAAAAACTACATTTCCCTCAAGCCCACTAAGATTATTTGAGAGGGTTTGGAGAAAAGTAGTGATCAGGAGGAAAAGAGCAGTAATTTGTAGGGGTTATTGAGAGAATGAGCTGAGGAGGATCAGTGAGGACACCTCCTCAATCTGTTCTTCCCATTTCAGCAGCAGAATGGGCTGATAAGAGGCACTCAGATCTTATCTGACTCCTGTAGCTCCTTTTTGGAGGATTTCACCCTAAAGTGAGCAAAAGGAAGAAGCACGTCCATTTCTTATCCCTTGGACAACCTTGGTGCAGGGTGTGTGGGAGAGAGAGAGAAAGGATCACTGTAGCACAGGTTATCTTTGAAAATACCAAAAAGTAGCTTCTGTGGGATCAAACAGGGCATGAAGAGCCTTGATGTGGGCTATCCCTTGAGTCTGGGCAGCATAAAACATTTTAATAAGCAAACTGACAGCTCCACTGCAATGTAAGAGCACAATTGAGAAATTCTCGGTCAGCCTTGGCAGGCTTGGCTGTGGGATTCAACAGTTGATGGGACAAGAAGGCTGCTGCTGCCTTCTTGTCACTTCTGGCTGCCTTGTGTTCCAAACAAATCTGGAATATCCTGCAGAATAATTAGCGTGCCTGTTTCCAAGTCACAGCATCATGGCACCTGTGGGTGTTCCTACACCACAGGATATGCACAGGGTAAACTCAACACCTGCAGCCAGGAGGGAATGTTTTGCTGCTGGTTCCTCTCTAGCAGAGAGGTGCTTGTGTGAAATATTTCTGCCTCTGCCATGTTGCTTAATATTATTACAGTTTTTCAGTTGCTTGGACGTGCAAGAGTACTGACTGTGGCCAATTTTGCAAGCTGTGATTATTTCAGTTATTTGTCAAGAAAGGTGTGGACAAATCTGTTGCAGTGTCCTCTGCAATGGTATTGTCAATTCTGCTCTGGAGACAGGACAGTGATGCTCTGAATAATAAATGTCCTGCCAACACTGACATACAGAGCTTTTGAATGTTCCAAAACATTTCTCCTCCTGGTGTTTGGCACTTTTTTAAAAAAGACCTTTAGTAATTCTTAGCATGGCTAGCTCAGCAAGGGATTTTTTTTTTTATTTTGTGTAGTCCTGCAGGTGTTTTTGAGGTGGGTTTGAATGACTATCAAGGAGCAAGGTGGTCACAGCCTTGCCATTTTGAGGTCACTCGAAGAAATAAATGGGCAAAAATCAGCTGGTTTTGATTATTGCAAAGGCAGTGTGCAAGTCATGTCGCCAAGTTAGAAGTAAAATTCACATTTCCAGTTGTGGTAATTTTCTATTTATCATAACTAAGGAGCATTTAAAAATTACAGACATAATGAAAATATTTGGGTAAATTTCCTGGTGTTTGGTTGTTTACTTCAAAGAAAACTGAAGTTCTCAGAGTTCTTTGCTGTAGGTGTGGACTGTCTCATCCAGACCTAAGATTTATCACCAGACTTGTATCTCTCTAGATTCCTGCTTCTTTCATACCAGATGGAGGCATTATTTCAAGTGTTATTTGGTGGAATTCAGGAGGTCTCTACCTCTTTCAGACCAGCCTGAAAAAGAGTGAAAATAGAGGGAATGGCACTGAAGTTAAGCCATAGAAAAGCTATTTAGGCTGCCATTCATGTCCCAGATTTTCATGGGATGAGCCTGAGGAGCTAGTTGACCTCCACGTGCTCCATTCTCAGCCTTGAGGATATCACAAAATCACAGAGTCACTAAGATGACAAGGAAGAAAGTCTAGAAGAACTTTTTCCCCTTGGCTTTAATCTTTTCTCTGCTCAAAGTATCAATTCTTCATGGTATGAGCTGAGGGACCTTCATGTTGTTGTCTCCTTACTCAAAACAAGGAAAAATAGAATGGGAGGGAAATAGAAAATGAGGAGTTTAGAGGGAAAAAAAAAAAAAGCTTAAATTAATACTAAGGATTCATTAAAAAAACATTTTGCTAGAAATCTCAACTGTTTGGGGCTCTTTTTCCCCAGATGGTTTTGCCAATATTTCATGTAATGAGTACAAACTCATGCAGGTGTAGCAATGTACAACACAGCAGGCGGGGGAAAAAAAAAAAAGCAGAATATTTTAATATTCTAATATTATTAGCTAGAGACCCACTCTAGTTTGTGAATGAACTGCCTGAATCTGTGAGTGCTTATTTAGCCTGTACCCAAGAAAGATGCTACTAGACAACACAAGTGGAGATTTCACTTGAATAAAGGATTGAACAGAGAGTTTTGAAACTTGTTCGGCTCCAGCTTGCAGTGCTGTCAGTGGGCCAGAAACTCTGTTAGAAAGAGCTAAAAACAATGAGGCAGAAAAGCTGAGTGGGAGAAGGAGCTCACTCACAGAATCACAGAATTCCCAGAATCACTGGGTTGGAAGAGACCTCCAAGACCATCGAGTCCAACCCAGCCCCAACACCTCAACTCAACCCTGGCACCCAGTGCCACATCCAGGCTTTGTTAAACACACCAGGGATGGCGACTGCACCACCTCCCCGGGCAGCCACTCCACAACTTTATCACCCTTTCTGTAAAAAACTTTTTCCTGATATCCAACCTGTATTTCTCTTGTTGCAGCTCGAGGCTTTGTTGTTGACACTCAGAGCTCACAGCTCTCTAGAATTGTTCTCCCTTGCACTCAGCACACCAAATTAACTCCTCCAGCAGTCAGTAAAGGGGGGGATTACTTTGCACGGGTCCAGTGCCTCAGAATTCCCCTTCCCTGCCTGATTTTATGCTGTGTGTGGCCCCTGCAGACCCCACGCTGTGGAGCACTGACCACGTGCGCCAGTGGCTGGAGTGGGCGGTCAAGGAGTACGGGCTGCCGGACGTGGACATCCTGCTCTTCCAGAACATCGACGGCAAGGAGCTCTGCAAAATGACCAAGGATGACTTCCAGAGGCTCACCCCCAGCTACAATGCAGACATCCTCCTGTCACACCTACACTACCTCAGAGAGAGTAAGCCAGCCCTCCGTCGTGCCTGCAGCCAGTCCTGGATTTAGCGCTGCGAGTGATTGGGTTTGCAAATGTCTGTTGCAAGTGTTGCTGTTCCTAAGAGCCCAAATCCTGTTGAGTTTGATGGAAAGATTCCCATTAATTTCACTCGTGTTTATCAAAGAGAAGAATTAGTGACTCTTTCTAGGTATCCCTCTCAGAGAAAAATTGAGTTGAAGCTTATTGAGCAGGAAGAAAAATCACATGGGGTTCAGTGCTAATGTTTTTTCTGGTCACATACTCATTTCTTTCCATTTTAACTAAACGAGAGTGCAAACATTGATTCATAAAGTGAATTCCAGGCATGATTCTAAGGACTGGCAGCAGTTTGCTGCACTCTGGGTAGGACCGGGAAGATTCAACTGAATTGAATAAGAAAAAAATTCTGTAAATTATGGAAAAAAAGGAACAGTCCCTGAAGTCCAAATGCAAATGAACTGTAGTGCATGGCTAGAATTTCAGTGGGAAAAAAGGGACTAGGGATTACCTGGATTGAGGGCTTTCACCTAAGCTTGAGGAAAATTTAAAGTTTAAAGTTTAAAGAAGTTAAAATGAACATGGTTTTTAGAGAAAAAAACACCAAGCATTGCAACACCAGTGCGGTGCAGTCTCCTCCACACGCACACTGTCAATAACCAGCCAGAAATTTTGTGCATTCATAACAATAAATGATGATACTGGATAAATGAATGCCCTAATTTACCCTGTAGCCCACACACCTCCCTCCAAACTGCAGGCTGTTGATAGATTCGCATTCAGGCAATCCTGTCAGGGGAAAATATGGTTTAAAAAGATAATTCACGATTTTTTTTTACATTTTGGTGTTGCTTTTTGTTTTGTTTTGTAGCTCCTCTTCCACATTTGACTTCAGATGATGTTGATAAGGCCTTACAAAACTCTCCACGGTTAATGCATGCTAGAAACACAGGTAATGCTGGCACTGCTCCCACTGCTGTAGGTCATCTTCTAAAAGCACAGGATTCCTTTCCATGGGCTGTTTGCTAAAAAAAATGGAAGTGGTAAATCAGGAGGGAGGCAAGAGAATCCCCTCCCTGCTGTCTGTGTGTTTTCTGCACAGACACAGAGAGAAAAGGTGAGATCACACAGGGCCAGGTGGTGCAAAAATGGTGCAGAAATTTCTGGTGTCCTGCAAAAAGAATGGGGTCCCTGACACAGCATAAAACTGCAGGTTTGGGGCCTTTTATCTGAGGATTTTTATGGTCCTTCTGTCCATTCTGCTGTCAGATCTACTCCATGGATCCCTAGAAGCTTCTTGGAGCTCAAAAGTGCTTTGGGCTCTGGGGAATAGGGATGTCTCCCCTCCCATGAGCTAAATGTTGTGGAAATAAATAAAATTGCTCTTCAGGCAGTTAGCTCATCTCATTTTCTAGCTGCTGTGGGACTTGAGCTGGGAATTCCAGTAAATCTGATCTGAATTTAAAATTATTTTTGTTGATATTCACCCTTCTGTTAATTTGGCCCAGGAAAGCGTTGAGTGTAGGCTGGGGAATGACACATGCCTCATCTGTCTTTCAGGATGCATCTTAAAGTATTTATGAAAATAACTCAGAATCTGTTTTAACTTGCTGTAACAGTTGTGCAGCAGAGGCATGGAATTGTACGAATAATGTGGTTTATATCCCTACAAAAGATGTTTGGAATATTGCATGATCATGCCTGAGGGTGTTAGTTACCTACAGTGACCAGAAATAACAATTCTCTATGAGAAAGGAAAAAGATAATACAAAGGATAATGCAAAAGAAAAAGAAAACAAAACTTGGATAGCAATATTTCTTTCATATTTTATTTCGTTTTTCACTCTGAGTGAATTTCACAGCAAAATTCAGTGGATTAGAAGATCTCTCCCTGACATTAGAGGTTTGCCACTGGTCATAGTGGCAAACAAAGTCCTGCTGTGGGCTCTAGGCCTGCTGCAAACCCCACCAAAGGCAACAAAAAAAGTTTCCATTCACTTTGACGTGGTTTGGATAATATTTAAGTCCTTTTTAAAAATAGATGGACCTGATGGTCTTTTCCATGTCTGACTTTAGAGATTTTCACTTGCTAAGCAGCTTCCACTTGTAGATATCCAAGTGTTGTTCAGCAGTTCTGTGTGTTATCTTTTTCTCTATGTGTGCACTGACAATGATATTCTGAAATTCATTTCACCAAAATGAGATTATCTGTCATTGGGGAGTGTGAATAGTGTCGTGCTGATCATCAGCATATGGGAAATCACTTGTTCAATTTTCAGTGGGCCGCAAAAGAGTTAGAAAAAAAGTTCTTGAAATCAGCAGTAATTGACTTTTTTGATGTTCCTGGAGAGGGTCACGAGAAGTCCATTGGTGTAGTCAGAGCAATTTCAGTGCCTGAGAAAAGGGAGATTCCATTTCCTACATCAGGCTCAATACTTCTCATTTTTTTCACTCTGGGGAAGATTAATGAGATCTCCGAGGGTCTGACCCACAAGTCTCTGTTGAAAATATGAACCTTTCTGGGAAAGCACTAATGGAGGCAAAGAGGTTTCATTTCAGGGGATACAAAGCCACCTTCCCAGGTGGAGGTGGTTGTGGTAGAAGGGATTTCCTGAGCTTGACTGTCTCCTTCTTAAAACAGATTTTGCACAGACTTTTATCCAATAATTTGAATGGATTTACATAGATATAAAGATTATTGGAATGAACTTTTGTATATAACAGTCCAAAGGCAGAAATTAGTTATTCAGATTCTTCACTCATTCACTTTACAGGAGGGGAAAATATTGGTGGATTTAGGGACTGTGGAAATGAATTTAGGTGTTATGTCCTCTTCTTTCTCTTCAGGAGGTGCCACTTTTATTTTCCCAAACACATCAGTTTATCCAGAAGCAACACAAAGAATTGCAACCAGGCCAGGTATGAACAATGACCACTTTTTGTGTGCTGTGATCTTATTGATTTAATCTCTTGAAATATCTCATCCTTTTTCCCTTTTCATAAATATGAGGCTCTACTTTGAACACACACATTATATACTTGTGTCCCATATATATGTGTCTATATAATTGTGTAGAGTGAAATAATTAAGTAGAGTTTAATAAGTCCATTTCTTCCAAAAACCTCTGTCTTTGAAGCAATTGTATCAACTTTTTAGAGCAGCAGGGAGTCAGAAACCTGAGCTCTGTTCACTGCTTCTGTTGCACTATCCCAGCACAGTCACTTGTCAATGCCCTTCAGTTCTCTGTTTGAAAAATGAGGCTAAAATTCCCTTTTATTTGAAGTCTATTGTGGAAAAATACTCTAAAAATACTCTAAATACTCTAATATATGCTTCTCCTGCTGTCTATATTTTATTTATGTTTGAGGCAAGCAGAACCCACAGCAGTCTGATTATGAGTTTAAGAGTCTTAAGTAAAATCAAAACATAAGGAAGTTCTTAATGCTCAAAATTTTGAAACGTGTGAAAGTTTTGTGGATGTGCTGATTTGTGAAAGGCTGATGGGAATAATTAAAGAAGGTGAGGACGTGGCTGTGGAGCCAAAGATTTTGTTTTTATCACCCTTCACCACAAAAAAATGCTGGAAAAATGCCTAATCTGGACATTTGCTTTTCCAATAATGAGTGCAGAGTACTAAGGGACATCAAGAGGAGTTGCAGCAAATACTGAATTTAAAGGAAATCCATTACTGAGCCAGAGGCAAAACTCCAAGTGCTCAGAAGAGACATGCACTGGAATTGTCTGAGCTCTGGTGAAAAGAGATATTGGCACATTAAAAGGAGTTTGAACAGGAATTATTTTATTTGTGCTCTAGGGTAGAGTGCAGGAGGGTACATACAGATATTATTTTATATAGCCTTGTGTACGTGTATGCATGTCTGTAGATTTGGTAATTGATAATTAGAAAAGAGAGAAAAGGAAACAACTACCAGGCCATTACATCAACAAATCCAACTTGTTTGAATCCATGGAAATCAAACTCTGATAGAATTGTTTGTTTATATTAATGGCTAAAAAGGGAACTGCTGATCCAGTGCATACATTCGGCTTTCATAAGGCGTTCACCAAAACACTCCACAACTATTTACAGTAGAAATTAAATCAGTGTATCATAAGAAACAAATTAAGAACTGGCTAATTATCCTGTCATCAGCAATGGACATGTTAAGTTAAGTTGGGATTGTTCAGCCTGGGGAAGAGAAGCTTTGGGGTGATGGAATTGTGGCCTGAAAGAGCCACAGGAAACATGGAGAGAGACAATTTCCAGGGAATGGAGGGACAGGACACAGGGAATGGCTTCAAACTGAAAAATTCCAAGTTTAAGTGGGATATTGGGAAAAAAATCCTTCCCTAGGAGGGTGGGCAGGCCCTGGCACAGGGTGCCCAGAGCAGCTGGGGCTGCCCCTGGATCCCTGGCAGTGCCCAAGGCCAGGTTGGACACTGGGGCTGGAGCAGCCTGGGACAGTGGGAGGTGTCCATGCCATGGCAGGGGTGGAACAGGATGATCTTTAATGTCCCTTCCAACCCAACCCATTCCATGATTCTGTGATTTTGTTGTTACTTAAACCCAGAGGTTCCTGTGCAGGATTCCTGTCCAGGTACCCAGGAAGTTAATTAGGGAGAAACAACTTGGCAATCTATTAACAGCTGAAAACACAAGTTGATAAATGCAGCACAAGGCACAAGTTATTTGCATATCTTACTGATGCCAAATTAGCCCCCTTCACTCATGAAGGAACAACTCAACACAGTCATCTTTATTTATGGCACAGTGACAGCCACTGCTCTGCTCGTGGGCCAAAGTGAAAGATGTGAACAAATAAAGAACCACGGTGGAGAATCCCATGGGAAATTTGGCTGTGCCACTGAACACCCCAGCAGTGTGGCCTTGCATGGGAAGCTGTGTCAATCATCCCTTATCAAAAAGGCTCTTTGCAGAGTTTGGAGGTGCTTAGAAACGCCTGGGAAAGCCATGGGAGTATGGAAAAAATCTTTGGAGCATGTTGAGAGATACAGAAGTTTGAAATTGTTCAAATCACAGTCTGGGGTTGTGGAAACGTGATATAATTATCAAAATAAAGAGAGTGACAGAGCACCTGCTTAGTGTCAGTATAAGAAGCAGAGATATTCCAAATAAGTTAAACATTTTCATGGAGCATTAAAGCAGACTGGGGCACCCAGGAGCTCTCAGGGACACTGGGGAATGTCAGCACAAATAGGGATGAGAAAACAAAGCAGAACTATGGAAACAATCACCAAACATAAGTTCAGAGGCCCCAGACTCTCAGTAATTCCCAGCAGTAGAGAACGTGTAACATAAGACCAGAGGAACCTGGTGTCCTGCAGGAAAAGCTATGCCAATGGAGAGGATTTCAGGCAAAGGCTGGAATGAGTCTGTTTTCCTCTGGTCTTGAATGAAAATTGGGATTTTTTTGTTCCTGACAAGGTCTATGATACCCATATTTGTTTCATCCTATATGTGATGGAAAAATGAAATGTAAATTTTCTCTAGAGGAAAACATCTTAAACCACATATCAGACATGGTGAGCTCCTTCATTTCAGCATTTTTATCTAACTCACATTTGAAATGACACGTAACAAAATGCTTTGTGTCAGCATCTTTCTGCATTCACACAATTACTTGTGGAACTGCAGTTTAGTTTTAGGGTATCTCTGTTCTTCTGTGCAGAACTAAAGATTTTCTTCAAAGAACTGTAGTGATTTTGGAAGTATTGTTTTATTTTATCTTTTACAATTGAAAGTTGACGGACGTCTTCGAAGTCAGAATTTTTATTCAGAGAAAAAGGGGGTTTTGCAGAAATTCAGTTTTCTTTCAGGAAACTGTTTTGTTGGCGTATTCTGTGGTTTTCCTTTGAGTTAAATGTCACATTTCAACCAGGCTGCAAAGAAGCTTTCCCATAACAAAGCACTGTTCATGTGAGAGCAAAAGCAGACCCTGGGGACAGCCACTTGATGACATGAAAAAGGTCAAAAATGAGGAGCAGGGGGAATAAATAACGTTCAGTGGGAATCAGCCAAATCCTAGGGTGCAGTTCTGGAGAGAGTAATTAAGCACTGCCATTGTTAAGGCACTACAATAGAAAATGGGAAATGAGCAGGGCTTGCAGTGCAAGGGAGGATTTCTCCAGTCACCTTTACAACAGAACATGGGGTTTCAGTGACAATGAGGCTCTCAGGAGCTCTGGGACACCTGGTTGGGGTTTGTCTCACCAAACAGGAGCATTCCCATCAGGGATCTGTCCCAGATGAGGATATGTTGTGCTGATGTCTCATGGACAAGAACAGATCTGCTTATCTGCAATAACAATGTGTTTATCAAGGCACCATGCTGAACCAAGCATGAAGCTGGAGCTTTGCTCTATTTCCAGAAAAGCTGATAATGTGATTTTTCTTTTCATGGAGAGGGTGTAGTCAAAAGATCATCTTGAGATGTGATGAGTTAAAAGGAAAGACACTTTTCTCACAGTACTGAATTTGTACCAAGTACGTTTCAAGTGCCACCAAATACAAGCACACACAGCATCTCCAGTGCTCTCAGGACACAGGTGTCTGATGATTTGGAGATCCAAAAATAGGAGAAAAAAAGGGAAAGGAGAGGAGAGGAGAGGAGAGGAGAGGAGAGGAGAGGAGAGGAGAGGAGAGGAGAGGAGAGGAGAGGAGAGGAGAGGAGAGGAGAGGAGAGGAGAGGAGAGGAGAGGAGAGGAGAGGAGAGGAGAGGAGAGGAGAGGAGAGGAGAGGAGAGGAGAGGAGAGGAGAGGAGAGGAGAGGAGAGGAGAGGAGAGGAGAGGAGAGGAGAGGAGAGGAGAGGAGAGGAGAGGAGAGGAGAGAGGAGAAAGGAAGAAAGAAGAAAGGAGAAAGAAAAGGGGAGAAGGGAGAAGGCGGAAGGGAAAGGAAAGGAAAGAAAAAGAAAAGAAAGAAAAGAAAGGAAAGAAAGGAAAGAAAGGAAGAAAGAAGTGAAGGAAGAAAGAGAGAGAGAAAGAGAAAGAAAAGAAAGAAGGAAAGAAAGAAAGAAGGAAAGAAAGAAAGGAAGAAGGAAAGAAAGGAAAGAAAGGAAAGAAAGGAAAGAAAGGAAAGGAAGGAAGGAAGGAAGGAAGGAAGGAAGGAAGGAAGGAAGGAAGGAAGGAAGGAAGGAAGGAAGGAAGGAAGGAAGGAAGGAAGGAAGGAAAGAAAAGAAAAGAAAAGAAAAGAAAAGAAAAGAAAAGAAAAGAAAAGAAAAGAAAAGAAAAGAAAAGAAAAGAAAAGAAAAGAAAAGAAAAGAAAAGAAAAGAAAAGAAAAGAAAAGAAAAGAAAAGAAAAGAAAAGAAAAGAAAAGAAAAGAAAAGAAAAGAAAAGAAAAGAAAAGAAAAGAAAAGAAAAGAAAAGAAAAGAAAAGAAAAGAAAAGAAAAGAAAAGAAAAGGGTGGAGTTTGGAATTGACAATGCCTTTCTGGCCAGGACATCTTGCAGGTCACAATGATTCATGTTCTGCTCAATTATGAGCCCTTGTAAAATTCACATTATTTTCTCTGAAGCTGTGGAATAGTTCTCAAGAAATCAGGGATAGAAAGTTATTCATTATGAAAATGCCGTACAAAAATCAGTTGCAAACCTCAGCAAAAGCAAAGGTTTTGAAGTGTAGGATTCTAAGAGGTGGCAGAGCTGGCAGTGCCAAACAGACTAAATAAATTAAAGGCAATTTGGTTGTGCATTTTACATTACACTTTATTTCCATGCAATTCTGCTTCTCCCAGGGCTTGGAAATGGGCAGATACATCTGCCTTGTACAGAGCCAAGCTGGGGCTGTTCCTTTGCTTTCTGTTTTCATTTCCAAACATGAATTCTGAAATAAAGCACAAGCAGTGTTGAGAGTCAAGACATCTGCACCAACTTAGTTCCACCAGGTGGGCACTGCTACCTTCCTGAGGCCCTGGAAGTTACAGAAGTCTCTGATTTTGGCAGTAATTTTAGTTAATGTGTTAAAGTCAGCCGTGGAAAAGCACAGGAAACTGCCAAAGATTTCTAAGAGTAAACCAAACATTTGAATTTACTACATTTGCTTTATGAAGAAAGCTTTTATGGTTTCATTTTTTTATTTTTTAATATGCTAAAGCACTGAAATAAAATAGAAGTAACGAGTAAATGAAAGAAAGGGAAATGAAAATTTAGATGCCTAAATTTAAGGAGCTTGTCCCAAGAAGCAGAAAGGAATAAATCAACTAAAGCCTGTCTTTTTAAAAGGAAACACTGTTAGATGCTGAATCTGGGAGGGTTTGTGCATAAAATGAGCTCCTGGGGGACTTTTCCTGCAAGATTCTAGCACAGATTATTCATGATGCCAGTGTGTGCCATTCTTTGGTGGGCTGGGCTGAGGAAGGGGACTAAAGGGAGTCCCCTGAACCTTTGGAAGTGATGAGCTCTGTATTGTCTCTGAAAATTCTTTGCACCACCTATTTCAGTGCAGCTCAGACTTCTGACAACAACAGGCACTTCTGCAGAGCAGTGCAGAGCTCAACTGTTGTTTTTACTGTTGTTTTTGGAGACAATAAAGATGATAAAGGTTTTAACACAGAATTCCCTGCCTGTTTCAGTGATTTTCCAAATCCTGAGTCCCCTCAAACATGCCCTTTTTGGACATAACCACTTTAGGCCATGTGTGCATGGATAAATGTCTTTTTCCTTCACAGATTTGCCTTATGAGCAAGCCAGGAGATCAGCATGGACGAGTCACAGCCACCCCAGCCCTCAGTCAAAAGGTAAAAGCATCTGCACAGCTGGGGAAGCATGGATTAGGCTCCAAAGGGAATTACAGGAGCTCTGGAGGGGTTTTATCTGTGCATTTTTGGAAAGCCAATTGTATAGGCAATTCTGGGAGGTGTCACTGGGCAGCCACGTCCTTCCTTAAACTCAAACTTCATCAAATCCATCACCACAGAGCCTTAAAAAGCTTTTTATGAGCTTTAAATCCTGTTGTGTCCATCCTGGAGCCGAGGGCAGCAGGACATCCAGGCCTGGGGAGCTCTCATAGGTTTGGTGAGCAACATCCTACTGGAAAAATAACTACATGGGTTTTGTTTTTTTTTTTTCTATTTTCAGCTACTCAGCCATCATCCTCAACAGTTCCCAAAACAGAAGACCAGCGTCCTCAGTTAGGTGGGTGTAATTTGGTTTGAATTCTGCCTGGGTTTGTTGAATATGATGAGAAGGGCCCCCAAACTGCACAATCTGGGTCAGACCACACCAGCTGGAGACCACCAAAACCCCAGATGTGAATGGGGTTTGCTCTGCAGCTGGATTTGGGATGAGTGTAATGTTTAAAGGCAGTAGCAACCTTCCAGAATAAAAATACTATTAAAACAATCCATCTACAGTTTGAGTATGAAGGTGGAAGGTAGAGATGTCAAAAGACCCCAGTAGCTGAGATGCCAGCAGCTGGAAAATGTGCATGAGCCAAAAGAAAAAAAAAAAATAAAAAGGGGAGTGGATTACAGCTTACAGAAACCCATCTGAATTTGGCTCCTGAAACACAACAGGAATGTTAGATTATCAGTCTGTTGGTAAACTGAGGAGAAAGCAGAAGTTAATGGGTTTGTAGAGTAGTGGTTTAGCAAAATGGGTGCCTGTTGTGTTTTCAGAGCAGCAAATCTGTGGGGTGGGACCTAATCCCTTATTGCAAATTCAGCTGTATTGTGGACAGGTAGCTGGAGAGCACTCCAAAGGTCCTGAGTCACTCATGGCTTTTGTTAACAGCAAAAGGTTAGAAGGAGGAAATAAAAGAGATTTAGGGGATATTCTTAGCTCAGAAGACTCTGAGCCAGTTTTTATCACATGGATTTTAAATCATTATTTTGGTTTTTGTTAGAGCTAAACAAGACTGTGCATGACTAGGTCTCATTAACTCATGCACAGACTGCCTGGGAAGTATTACACTGAATTTTGCCCAAACAGTGTTTTATCTAATTTGGCCTTCCATCCACGAGAATCTTTGTAGAAATATACCAATGATTTATCTAAGTCCTGAGGACCTTTTAATGGCTGTGTGTGAGCTGCACAGACTATTAAAATGTGTAAGGAATGTAACCTGATTGTCTTCTTGGCTGTAAAAGCCACAGGGTCACTCAGTGCTTGCAGCCCATCGCTTTGGCTTTAGTCGTGCTGTCACAGCCCTCCCTTTTTCCCTGTTGGACTTCAGGCCAAAGTTTTCATTTCCAGAAGGAAATACTGAGATGCTTCAGGCATTGTAAGGCTGACAGAGACTCTTCTGAAAACACCAGTTGCAGGGTTAATCCATGGGATCCCTCACTGGAGTCCAGTGACAAAAGAGAATCACAGATTCCCTGAGGCTGGAAAAGACCTCCAAGGTCATTGAGTCCAACCTGTGACCCATCCCCACCTTGCTCCCAGCCCAGAGCACTGAGTGCTATGTCCAGGGCTTCCTTGGACACTTCCAGGGATAGGGATTCCACCACCAGAATGCCTCATAACAAAGCTTACATTCTGAATATATGCATCTGCACATTATTACAGTACAAAAAGCAAATGTATTTCTTTGCACACAGAGTTTGAAAATAAAACATGCAAATACTGCCATGCAGAGGGAGAAATTGGCTCAGGTGTTGGACCTGCTGTCCCATCAGGCGGTGCACGCTGCCTCTTACAAGGTTCAGAAATGGCACCTAAAATATTTGACAATGCTGTTGCATGATTTTAAATCTTTCTTTCACAAATTCGTAGATCCGTATCAGATTCTTGGACCGACCAGCAGCCGACTCGCAAATCCAGGTGAGAAGGGATTTTGCTGATTTAGGAAGCTTTCCTTTCTTTCACTGCTGGTGTTCCCACTTCAGCTCTAAGACCAGACCTGGAAGGGGATGTCCCTGATTTTCCCACTCCTCAGGGGGAGCTGATGATATTCAGTGTGCTGCAGAATTTCTGAATTACACAAGGGTGGGACTGAGGAATTTAGAATCATTACGTTTGGAAAGGACCTCCAAAGAGTCCAACCTTTGAAACTGGAGTTCACTTCAGTTTTCTGAACATCAGGATTTGGTTAAGGGGTGTAAGAGACCCCATCTGGTCTCCAGTTACCCTTCCAGAAGGGTAAAAATCTCTTCACCAGTCTCCATCAGCTGTGTCTCTGATTCTGTTAATCCACAACACAATGTCATACTGGCCTTGATGAATACAAAATTTTGGGATGAAATGTATAGGAAAAAGAAAAGAAAGAACAGGAAAGTATAATCTATTTGCAAATAATAACTGGGTTAAACACTTCAAAAGTGTTCTCCCACCTCAAGAAGGCAATGGGGTGCATTATGGATAGGGATGTGTAGCTTAGAACACAATCACAGACTTACAGAATCCCTCAGGCTGGAAAGCACCTCAAGGATCATGGAGTGCAACCTTGGACCAGCCTGTTTTTGCTAAAGACAAGGGATCTTCTGGGTGATTTAGTAGCTCTGCTTGGGAATTGTGCAGATTTCACTGCTCCAAGTCTGCAGGACATGCTGTGGCTGTACAGCAGCATGATCAACAGCACAGCCCACCACAATGGACTGACACTGTGTGTTCCACTTGTGTTCCTTGCCTGGACAGTCCCAGGGCACGACATTCCTTGTTCCACACAGATCTCCTCAGCCTTCAGTGACAATGGTTCTTTTTACAAGAATCTTACAGCTTTTCAAGGCCTGAAATTGCCAAAATGCTGATCAGTTTGCTTTCTCCCAAGTGACATCGAGCACAGTTCTAGATTAGCTGACTCTCTGAACAGTTTTGTGTGGCAGAGGAAAGTAATTAAGTAAGTGTTAAGAATAGGATTTTCCAAATGGCCTGAGGTGGTGGAGATTTCCAGGCAACGCTGGTCTTGACTGGAAGTGGGGCCTACATCCCTTCAATTTGGTCATAAATCACGGCTTGCCAAATTTTATCAAGTGTCCATTTGGTTGACTTTCATTACTGTGAATGACATTAACACAATCTGGATTGGGATGATTTTTTAACATTTGGGTATGGAATTCCTCCACTCCATCATTCCTGTGCTTTAACATGTTTTGTGTGTTTATAAATCGGTGGAATTACTCTCTCATTAAAAGGAAATTGACAGCAACCATTTATTTTCATAGGACTATATATTACATTTGGAAGGCAAGTGTTTATGTTAGAACATATGTTGGATTGCTTATTCAAAAATTTGTGTTTTGTCCAGTGCTGAACTGTTTATTGATTTTCAAAGCCTAATCCTCTTGTTATGTTTCGTGTATTAAAACTTGCATGCCTTGCTCATACCATGGATTCTTTTGTTTGTTTGTTTATTTAATGCATGTTAATGGAACAGAAGAAATTCATTAAGGCCAGTTTGGATAAATACAATTTAAATGAATATGATGGGTTTCAGTTGCACTGAAGTAGAAACTGCTAATGGGTTTCAGATGCTGTTCTAGCTGGATATTGTAATTGCTACTATAAGCTTTCTAAAGAAAAGCTTGTTTATTATACCCACATAGCTGGTTTGGATAAGAAAAAAAAAAAAAAAAGAAACCCAACCGATTCCTGGTCAGAAACATAGTTCAGAGTTAGCACATCCAGGCTGGTTGGCAAATTCTGCTGACACTGTGCTTGTGAAACAGATTGCATCGCAAGCTGCTTCAGCTGCATTTTGCATCATTTCAGTGTTGCTTTGTTAAGAAATGCTAAGCTTCTAACATGACTATCAGTGGCAAGGCCCTTTGAAATCTACTTCCACTTGTCTAAAATGGACAAATTTTGTTGCCCTACCTCACTTTTGCAAAGTTTACAGCAGACTATTTTCTTTTTGCGGTGGAATTGGCAGAGAGTGAGAAAAATACAACAGCAACATTTTATGTCTTAATGTAAAATAGTTATTTAAACTCATTTGAAGCAGAATGATGACAAGGATGTATTTTATGGACCTTTTCACTGTTCCTGCAGTTGTTTTGCCCTCTGGTTGTATGCAGTGTAACAGCAAGCTAATAAGTTTCCGTTGTGCATTTCCCCAAACGCTGCAAAGGGATGATATGGTTTGGCAGGGGCCCAGCTTGCTCTAAACTTCTCCATTTAGTGTGGGCTCATTCCATAGCAGGGAACATTTAGTTGCAACATAATGCTGTGAGAACAAGCAGAGTGTTACGCAAGTGAAAGCTGTTTGTGCTGAACTTTAGAGATTAGTTTCCTAAATGAGCGCTGTATTATTTCCCCATCAATTGTCTGCGCTGAATGACATTAGGTAACAATTAAATCTCCATGGAATGGCATTCTGCCACTCACATGAGGGAAAACATGACACATTACAATTATCCCTGCTCTTTAGGGTTTCTTGAGACAGTCCTGGGAGAACGGGGACTGGCTAATAGAAAGAATTAGGAGCCAACATCACAACATTTCCTAATGGGCTCCTCGGGGACAGCCTGCAGAATTGACGCCTTGACATTATTAATGCCAGCCCTGACATTCCCGCTTTGTTCCTCCCCGCAGGGAGCGGGCAGATCCAGCTGTGGCAGTTCCTGCTGGAGCTGCTGTCGGACAGCTCCAACTCCAACTGCATCACCTGGGAGGGCACCAACGGCGAGTTCAAGATGACGGACCCCGACGAGGTGGCGCGGCGCTGGGGCGAGCGGAAGAGCAAGCCCAACATGAACTACGACAAGCTGAGCCGCGCCCTGCGCTACTACTACGACAAGAACATCATGACCAAGGTGCACGGCAAGCGCTACGCCTACAAATTCGACTTCCACGGCATCGCCCAGGCGCTGCAGCCTCACCCCCCGGAGTCGTCCATGTACAAATACCCGTCGGACCTGCCCTACATGAGCTCGTACCACGCGCACCCGCAGAAGATGAACTTTGTGGCTCCCCACCCCCCTGCCTTGCCCGTGACATCCTCCAGCTTTTTTGCTGCCCCCAATCCGTACTGGAATTCGCCCACTGGAGGGATCTACCCCAACACCAGGCTGCCAGCTGCTCATATGCCTTCTCACCTTGGCACCTACTACTAAGTGGGGTGGGGGAAATAAGCGCCAGGCAAAGCAAAGACGCTTCTCACTGGGATTCGGTCCCTGGGGAGTCACAATGAACTCTGTTGGAGTACTCGAATTCAAAGTGCCTAAAGGGACAAGTGAAGGTTTGGCTGGGAGAAAAAAAAAAAAAAAAAACACCCAAAACCACGTTAAAAATAGGTGTCAAAAAGACTTTTTGTAGTAGGGATTTAAAGGAAATATCCAAGAAGTATTAAGATACTAAAATGTAATGTATATGGGCATCGACTCTGTGGACCAAACAACAATAGACTATGTAGGTAGAAGCATGAAATGATAAAGAAAACCTACGGAAGCTGGTGGTCTTAAAAAGTTGATAAGCTTGTGTGTAAAGTTTGATATCATGCTAGTGCAAAACTGGGACTATACTACAGCAATATAAGGATAAGTCTATAGTGACCTAACATACAGTATATGGATCATTACAAAAGAGAGGGAAAAGGGAAAAAAAAAAAGGAAAAAAAAGCCTATCTGTATTTAAAAAACAGGAACATATCAGCAGAAGAGACTGGTTAGTGTGGAAGCTGATTTGGAATAGAACAGCAGCGTTGTAGTTAAAAGTCACACGAGATCCATTCATCAGAGCGAATCAGCCACTCAAACTGTGAAGACAACCCAAACTTTCAGATTCCTTGACAGTTTTACAGGAACCCTGAGCCAAACGTGGGAAATGAGAATGTGCTGGAGGGCAAGTGTATGATTGTAGATCAGAGGCCTGCACCTGACAGAGGAAGCAGGAAGGAGAAAGAGGAGGATGAAGGTGGTGAGAAGGGGAGGAAAGAAACTTCTTGACCAGTAGAGACTGAAAAGACTGAAAACTTTGTAGTGTTGGGACTATGAAGAAACACTTGTTTGGACTTGTGAAACATATTGCTCAGTATTATACCATTCCCAGTATTTCAGGAGGAACAGACTTGATTCAGTAGTAATAAAAAGTGGGAAAAGGGAAAAGCAGAAGGAGCGAGAAATCAAAATATGCATCTCTCTTTTTTTTTTTTTTTTTAGGAAAAAAAAAAAAAGGCAAAACTGGAATTGTGTCTGATATTTAAAAGTTACCAGTTAGAACCTCATCATTACTAAGGGAGTTTGTTTTCTATTGGTTAGAGCAAGAGACAACCCCTGACTTCCAGAATCAGAAATCACCTGAGTATTTTTGTTAGGCGGGCGCCAGTTTTTCTTACCGAGTCGCGAACGCTGTGCGTTTGTCAGAATGAAGTATACAAGTTCAATGTTATTTTTTTTTTCCTTTTTATATAATTATTATATAACTTATGCATTTATACACTACGAGTTGATCTCGGCCAACCAAAGACACACACACACACACACAAAAACAAACAAAAAAAAAGGGACAATCCAAAAAAACTATTGTGGCCTTGAATTTTAACTCTGTATGCTTAATGTTTACATTATGAACATATTAGTCCTTAGATTGCAGAATGTATGTAATAAAATAAGCTTGGCCTAGCATGGCAATTTCAGATTGACACTGTGGTTTGCATTTGTGTTTGCATTTTTTGTGTGTGGCACCCGTGCCAGATCTGCTACTCACCAGGTTAAAACAGGCCAGGATTTTTGGGCTGTGAAAATGTAGGAGCAAACAGCCTAAGTTTAAAGTGCACAGGTGCTGTGTATCTTCTTTTCCAGACAGTTCTGCTGAAACACTTCCAGCCCTTCTTCAACAATGCCTTGCCATCCCTGTGCTGAGCTTCTCTGGCCCAGAGATTGCAACCATCCCAAATTAATTCATCGACAGCTCCACGCCCAAGGCTGGAAATGAAGCCTAAGGGAGGCCTCTAAGGAAGAGTATTCATGCTCAGAAATTATCTTTTGTTGAAGTTATGCTGCAGAATCTCAGCCTGAGATGTACCTTCCTCCTGAATCATGTGTTGAATTGCTTTGCCCCCTTGCCCTTAATGCATTCTGTATCATTATTAGTAAATAAAGTGAATAATGAATAATTTCCATTATTCCCCACTTCAGAATGGAGTGTATGGCAGCCTTGTTCATTTGTCACCGCAGCCCATCCTGGCTGTTTACAAAGGCCAGGGTTTTTTATTTTTCTCTTCTAGCTTTAGAGGCTTCCCACTCTGTACCCTGGGCCCCAAAACTGCATCTGGTGACTACTGGCATAAATCCATTCTTTCCCAACACCATCTGAAAAACTGGTCTGGAAAATCATCCCTGACATTTATGAGTGGCTCTCCACAGTGTTTGCTGCAGGAATCCCAGACAGCTCAGCCCTCTGTATCCCTCCTTTTTGCTGTTCTTTTGTGTCCTTTTTCCCAGACAAAATGGGTGTGGTTTCAGGTTTTATAGGAAATCATCTGCATATCCATTTTTTGGGGAGCAATGGGACCCAACTCACCAGGCTTCGCATTAGGAGTGTTTTGGTGGCAGTTTATAAGCACAGGATTGTGTTACAGATGTGTGAGATCTGAGCAGGGAAATAAGCACTGTAAGTCTGTATTTCTAAAAAAAAAAAAAAAAAAAAAAAAGAAAAATATGAACTATTGGAAAAGGTCAGTCACTATTTTAGAAAGTTATGGAGTTAAGGCAGGCACACCTATGTGCAGCTATAAAGATAATTTGCCTTTCAATGGAAATAAATCCAAAGATCCTCACTATCTGCTTCATGTGTACTTCCAACCCAAAATGACATGTGTATTTTTGATCCAGCTTTTAATTAAGCACTAAAAATCCAGATTTAAATAAGGTGTTTGTTTAGATGTGCCAGGATGTGCCTGGAGGCCTCCAAAGCATCCCCAGTGCTCGCGGGGCTGCCTGCAGGATTTCCACGTTGTGGTGCCTGGCTGCTGTCCTGTGCAATGGGAACAGCATCCTGGCATTGGGGTCCAGATCCTGGGACAGGGATGGAGCCAGGGCAGATGGCCTGATGGAGCCCCCTCGTGTGAAGAGTAAAATCCTCGAGCTGGCCATGGGAAGCTCACTGGTCACCCGTGGTCACCCACTGTAGAGCTACACCTTCCTTCAGGACCTGCTCCCTGCCTTCCAGGAGCCTTGGAAAACACAGATTTTGCAAGAGGGCAGTGAAGGATGGAGAGACCCTACTGCTGCTGCCTTGGGGTTGTTTGTAGGCTCTCCCTGTGACCATGGCAAGGGATGAGCCCAGTGCAGGCAGGGCTGAGGAGCTCCGTGTCCACGCCATGAGAGACGTTCAGTGAAGCTCAGACAGAGCCCAGGACCCTGGCTGGATCCTCTCTTTGCCACTTAGCACCTGGACAGCAAGGCCCTGATGTGCCCACATTTGCAGAAATTGGTAATATTAATAACTTTAGCCCTTTATTTAAATTAGAGTTTCTTTCGAAGTCAATGGTCAGCCAAGCTGCAAAGTTCCAAAGAGTCTGCACTTGGTACCTCAAATTCCACAAGCCTTTTTAACTGCCCACAGATCATCAGGGATTCAGACTTCTCTTCTGCAAATTTTCCTATCTCAATCTATTTCTTCCCCCAGCTAAAATATAATTCTAAAATAAATTTCTTCTTACATGTGCATTAAAGGTAGAAGAAACCATTTTACCTATGTCTTGTGATTAGTCATCCCATGATCTTTTTCTGTGCTACATTCACAAGTTTTGGTCACATTAGGAAAATAGTCTCTGATAACCTAAATTGCTGGTTAGTCAGAAGGGCACCTCATGCATCCAAAGGGTTTGCTTAATTCCTGACTGAATTTTACCTCCTGAATGAAATCCTTCATTCCCTCTCTGGGCAGTGATGGGAGTGCTTGGATATTTTCACAGCAGATCCTGCCTGCATCCTCCAAAGTGTCCTGGCTCTGCTGCTGTCCCCTGGGTGCTGTGACCTCTCCTTGGAGGCACTGGCAGCTGCAAGGACATCAGAGCATGACCCAGCATGAGCTCTGCTTGAAGAAAGGTTAATGAGAATATTTTGAGCTGGTTAATGAGGATATTTGGGCCAATTGGAATGGGAAAATTATTTCAAAATTTAATTTTATAGCATCACAGAGTGGTTTGGGTTGGAAGGGAGATAAAGATTCCAACAGGGACACCTTCAACTATCCCAGGCTGCTCCAAGCCTCAGTGTCCAACCTGGCCTTGGACACTTCCAGGGATCTGTGGGCACCCTGTGCCAGGGTCTCCCCACCCTAACAGGGAAGAATTTCTTCCTAATATCCCATTCAGCCTTCCTTTCTGTCAGTTTGGAACCATTCTTCTTGTCCTGGCACTTCAGGCTCTTGTAAAAAGTCCCTCTCCATCTTTCTTGTCAGCTCCCTCCCCAGCATTTTGTTTAAAGGGCACATATTTTCAAGAAAACTAACAAAACACCCAGGGTTGTTAGGCCAGGAATGGATGAGATGTCCTTTAAAATCAGGCTCAGAAAATATTGGGGTTGTGTGCCAGAATGTTGGTCCATATATATTTTATAAAAACCTAAGGGGCAGAATAATTTTCTGTGCCCAATCCTAGAAGCAGTGAGGAATTCTGCTTGGGAAACCAAATCCATCCATTATAACATTATAACAAAACTATTATAACAAAACTATTATAACAAAACTATTATATTATTATAGCAAAACTCATTATAACAAAACTATTTTCTACCGTACATTTACTGATGTTTCCTTAACCTTCTCCTTTGAAAAGGTCTCAATTCCAGGGTATTTCCACCCATTCCCTTTACACAGAGCCCAACACATCTCATTGGCAAAGAGAGGTGGGTGGGGTTTTTTTTGTTGTTTTTTTGTTTTCCTGCCATTTCTGTATTTTGCAATTCCTTGTGATTGCACTCCTCATGCATCACCCTCCAGAGTTCTTTGCCTGCCTCAGTGTTTACAGCTTTCCAAATATTTGTGGTTTGTTATCACTCTCCCTCTGACTGGGTGTTTGCCAAGCTTAGGCATATTCCACTTTGCAAATCTATCCCTCTTCTTCTCTGACAATTGTTAATGTGCCCTTCTTCTTTTTATTTTGTTTTTTTTTTTCCACTTCCCCCCCCTGCCATCTCTCCTGCACATTGCCAGGTCTGATGTCTCCTCCTGTCTAAACCATTCCCATCTTGGAGTTTTCTGTCTGCACCTCCATGCCACTGGAGTCTGTTCTTCCCATCAAACAGCTGATGCACTTTTAGTCCCACCTGGATGAAAGGTGAGCAGCTTGAGCAGCTAAAAGATGGATTTCCATGTTTCTTCTTTGGAGTTCCCTTCTCGTGAGATGAAAAGCTTCCTTTCCTCAGGTGTCTCCACCAGCAGACCACTGGGAAGGTCCTTCCAAACTCTTGGAGTGAAATTGCTGCACTGGTTCCACCAGCTCATCCTGCCCCAAAAAACTGCCTCTTCATTTCCCATTTTCTTCGTGCTGAAGGTGTCATTTTTCTCCACAGAAAACTGAAAATCTGCTCTGCAGAGAATCAAGGGATTGCAGAATCATCAAGGTTGGAAGAAACCTTCAAGCTCATCCAGTCCCACTGACACCCCAGCACCACCAGCATCACCCCAAAACCATGTCCCCAGATTCCATATCCAGATGCCAAACTGGATACAGGCTTCTAAAACAGGAACAAGAACCTGGACTAAAGGCTTGCCATGATACTTTTAGGCTTCCAAGCAGTTCTAAAAGGATGTGAAAGGCAAGTTTTAAGTTTTAGGCACGTCTTTTACTCTGTTCTTTCGTATATTTTTGCAAAATTCACAGTTTGTGTCACAAAACAGCCGTGTAGATCCCTTGGCCACCTGACACACGAGCACAGGACTGCCAGGTATGAGAGAGAGCTTCAAAGACCACTTTTCTTCACCCCCGTGGAGAAAAGCTGGAGGTCCTGTGAAGTTCTCCAGTATTTGTGCAACCACACTGACACTGCAATGGTCAATTTTAGAAATAATGTCCCTTTTCCCCTGTGAGCTGGGGATGGGTATGCGTGCATTAGTGTACTCAAAATACAAGGGGAAAAATGGGGGAAATCAAAATACTCATTTGTTTTATGGTTGAAAAATGCCCTTATGATGTCTAGTTCCCAGAAATTGGTCTGGTACATCCACACATTTCAGTTTTCTGGGATGGGAATGAATTCGGATGACCCAGCCATGAGTCGGATGCCATTGTGCTGGAGAGGGTAAATACAGATCATGACTAACAGATGTTGCTTTGAAGTGCTCCTATCTTTAAATACACAAGGCTAATAAATGCTGGAAAATTCTGTATTTTCTACCAAGACTAGGCTGAACATTTTCCACTCTTTCTTCAAAGGTGGTGGGGGGGGGAATGGAATTTTTTTTTATTTCTTCCAGCATATGCTGAGTATAAATCCAGGAAATATGTGCAAGGTCCTTGGACATTGTGATGGGCTCATATCCTGGCACAGAGGCACAGCTCATAGCCTGGCTCCCCAAGGGACTGGAGTGTCTGAATGGCTGCTGGTTACAAATATGGAAAAATTCCAAGTGCCTCTGCATGGCTGTAAGCAAGCTGTAAACCTCCCACCACAGCTTTCCAAGGAAAAGACAGAAAATTAGGACTACAGCAAGTGGAACACAGCCTTTGGAGGAGGGTTTGAGTCTCAAAACAGGTGTGGAAATTACCTTGGCTCTCCCAGGAGGTGACAGGGGAGGGGACATACAGCCAAGGATGCAGAGAAATGAAAGAGCTTCTATCAGCAGGGCTTGGGAAGAGGAAGGGAAAATAGGAGAAAGAGGCAAAAATGGAGATGTAAAGAAGAAAAAAAAAGAGTTCTGAAGTGCTGTCAGAGGAGTAGCAAAGTGCTGTGACACTGACACCCTTATTAACAATTTATGGAAGGGGATGGAAGTGGAGTTTAAGACATCCTTGCAGGGGTTGCTTGGTGCTGTTGGACCTGATTTAATGATGGTGACACGAGGTCAGCTCGGAGCTGTCAGCAAACAGGGAGACAACCAGAGCGTCAGAACACGGGCTGAGAACATGAGGGCAGCAACCAAAGGGGTTGGCTTAGCTCAAATTCCCTCACCCGCAGAAAAAAGGGGAATTCCACAGGACAGGGGATGCCAGGGAGGCTCCAATGGCCAGGGAAACCCAAACAGCTCATTTTCCTGCCTAACCATGGAAAGTGATATGGATCTGAGGGATGTGGGGAAGGAAACAGCAACTGGATGCCAAGAGGTTTGCAGAAAGAGAGATGAAAGAGGAAGGAAAGATGACTGTGAGCCCGAGGGAATTTAGAGGTTCAGGGGAAGAAAAAGGAGGCTTAAAAATAATATAAGGTCAGGTTTAGCTCAAAAACTGAACCCAAAGGATGGGCTGCAGAGCAGCTGTGATGTGCTGGAGGAGGCAGGTCAGCACATCTGGGCTGAAGCAGCAGCCTGAGCGAGGAGATGTTGGAGCGGGAAAATGTTGTACTTCATTTCTCCTTCCGCACTCACCACTTTAATATATTTTCAGCTAACATTTCATTACAATTTCCACAAACATTTCATGTCACGACTTCATTACAATGCAGGCTGCAGACGGAACAGCTGTAAAATAGCCCTGCCAATGCTGGTAATTTGCACTGGGAATGTAATTTCCAGCTCCAGTCGCTGCCGAGTGCTGTGCAAAACGAGCTAACTGGCATTTTTCATTTCTTTAACCACTTACCTCAACAATTAAATGTATTGCAGTGCTAAATGGGTAGTATATAATCAGTCACTGCAGACTGTATAAAAGCATCAGGCCATACATCTCTCTTGTTTTGTCATGAGCTGTACAAAGTGCTGGCTTAGCACTCTGCAAGCGGCTTTGTTCACTCTTGTTACTTCAATTGTACACCAAAAAAAAAAGGGAAAGTTTCATTCATACTCTGTGTGTGTGTCTCCTGCTCTGTGCCAAAACCAATATTCTCTCCTTTTCCTACTCAGTGCAGATCACAGAGGAAGGTTTTAGCACATCAAGCTTTGAGGTGGGAAACCAGTCACTACTTTAATATTTTTGATGTTCCACTGTCACTACTGGAACAGCTCTTGAGCTGAGACAAGGGTGGTGCTCCCAGTTACTGCTGGATTTCTATTGCTCTACTTTGGACAAAAGCTGAGGTGTTTGGTTTGTGACCCAGTCATCTATTTCTCAAAAATGTCTGGTGGGTTTTACTCAGAATAGAATGATGGAATGGTTTGGGTGGGAAGGCACCCCAAAGTTCATCTTGTCCCACCCCCCTGCCCTGGGCAGGGACACCTTGCACTGCCCCAGTGTCCAACCTGGCCTTGGGCACTGCCAGGGATCCAGGGGCAGCCCCAGCTTCTCTGGGAATTCCATCCCAGCCCCTGCCCACCCTGCCAGGGAGCAATTCCCAATTCCCAATCTCCCATCCAGCCCTGCCCTCTGGCACTGGGAGCCATTCCCTGGCTCCTGTCCCTGCATCCCCTGGAAATTGTCTCTCTCCAGCTTTCCTGGGGCTCCTCCAGGCCCTGCAAGGCCACCCTGAGCTCAGCCCAAAGCTTCTCCTGTGCAGGTGAACAATGCCAGCTGTGCCAGCCTTTCCTCCCAGCAGAGCTGCTCCAGCCCTCTGCTCATCCTGGAGCCTCCTCTGGGCTCTCTGCAGCAGCTCCAGCTCCTCCCTGTGCTGGGACAGGGCTGGGGCAGCTCTGCAGGTGGGCTCTCACCTGAGCAGGGCACAGGGGGAGAGTTATGCTACACAGTCATTGATTGCACCATGCATTTCTCCACCTATTTTGGCATAATAAAAGGAAAAGGAAAGAAATTTGAAGAAGTAAAGCGCAGCTGTATTTAGTCAGAACACCTGACAAAATGTAGTGAAGTGAATGTGAGCTACTGATGATAAAGTTTCCAAAAGACCAAAAGCAACTTAGGCTCTCAAATCTGATAGACTGATGGGATTTATGTTCCTGGGACATTCCAGAAATCCCTCCATGGTGCTTTGCCATTTAAGAAAGTCACATTCTTTTGGAAGGGCTTGAAGCTCAGTGCACAGCCCTGGGGTGACCCTCCCTCCAGGAAAAGGCAGCCATGGGGCTGGGGGGAAATGCCACCATCAAAAGTCATAGAATTGGCTGAGTTGGAAGGGACCCACCAGGATCATCCAGTCCAACTCCTGGCCCTGCACAGAACACCCCAGGAATCCCACCATGTGCCTGAGAGTATTGTCCAAATGCTTCTTGAACTCAGGCTCCTAATGTCCAACCTCAACTTCCCCTGGTGCAGCTGGAGACTCTGTCCTCTTGTCCTGTCCACGGGATCCATCAGCTCCTGATTCATCAGTCCCTGTTCCTCATGGACCTGTGGCTGTGCAAGGCACCAGGAACTTTTCTCTTCAGCAAGTACAACCAAGAAAAGATATGTTTTTAAAAGCACAGGAGTGCTATTGCAAAGGTGGGCTGACGGCTGGCTGGATGGGAGCCAGTGTGTGCCTGGGTGGCCAAGTGGCCACCAGGAGAGGACAGGGATTGTCCCTC
Source organism: Vidua macroura (assembly GCF_024509145.1). NCBI lineage: Eukaryota > Metazoa > Chordata > Aves > Passeriformes > Viduidae > Vidua > Vidua macroura. The sequence continues at coordinate 3,149,387 of NC_071572.1, read as the reverse complement.
TGTGCTGGGCACTGCTGAGGCCACCCCATGACTTCCCTGTCCAGTTTTGGATTCCTCATTTCCAAAAGGAGATTGAGGGGCTGGAGCACGTCCAGAGAAGGGAATGGAGCTGGGGAAGGGTCTGGAAAACACATCACACACGTGTGGAGCTTCCCTGCCCCCAGTGCTCCCTGGCAAAGTGTCCCCATCATCTCCTCATTCCCACACCAGCACTCTGCAGGGTTTTACCAAGTGGTTTCTCAGAGGTGTTTTGGGGCCATGTTTTGCAGCACAGGCCTTCTTCAGCCTCTCTCCCCTCACCTTTCTCCCCCTGCAGTGGCTGCTGAGGGTTGGCTGAGCAGGACATTTCAGGATGCTCCCCGCAGTTTCTCCTTGAAGGCCTGGGCTGTGTCCTGCTCCCAGCCTGGCTCTGGTGCTGAGCCTGGTCCCCCAGGGCAGCTGAAGGAGAGGCAGAGGTGCCTGAGAGTGGGACAGGAAGGCAGCAAGGGCTGGAAATGCCACAGTCAGTGCCCTGGGCTGCTTTTATGCTGCTGCTGTTGTCACTGCAGGTACAACTTCAGCCCCTTCTGAGGATCCTGCCCTTTTCCTGTCTCCTCAGGAGGTCCCTGTGGTGCGGGTGGCAGTGTGCTCACCCCAGGCACTCCCCAGAGCCAGAGCTCCCTCTCCTCGGATGCGTCAGGTCACATTTGCTGGCCAAGGCATATTCCCATTTCTCCCAAAAGGTGGCACTAGGATTCACCGAAACTGAACTGCTCAGCTCCCTGAATATTTCATCCCTGAGAGAAATCCCACCAGGACCCTCCAGGCAGTGCCCATCCCTCACTCCCAAAACCCTCTGGAGCATCCCACCCTGGGCAGACCCTAATTGGGCTCAAGGTTGTGGGCAGCAACAGCAGGGGGAAAATCGAGTTATCACCTGCTCAGAGTGTGCAGCACTTTTCCTAGGATGCATCCTTTTCCTAGGATGCAAATATTCCTTCCCCCCACTCCCTCCCTTTACATCCTGTGTTTTATTTCCTAGGCAATGAGAAAAACAAATATGTAATATTGGAATTAATCTTCTTGCACGCTGATGTTATCTGCCGTAGCAAAATTGACAACATTAAGGTTTTTCCTCAGAAGTTAATTATTTTTTTCATATGAGCAACATAGCCCATAAACTTATGAACAGAGAATCTGCCTGGTAATTTAGACCACATTTTAAGGTTTGTTTTTTTTTTTTTTTTAATGTGAATATTTCTATATAAAGATAATTATAGAAATATTTCCATGATTAAAAGGATACAACTAATGAAAGTAACTTTTGGTGAGATTATTTTTCCTTGCAATCTCTATAACCCATTGAAGAGATCTTTATATCTGACAATAACAATAATTTATTTTCTTGAAAAAAAATCATTTCTTTTCCTGAAAAACAATCCCCATTCCAAGATAATGGACTTTCTGTATTCATTAACATCTCTGATGGAGCTATCACCTGAAGAGGTAGAAGTTTTCATTAAAGCAAATGATAGGATCACAGCTCTATAAGTGAAAATAAGTTAAAGTGTGCAGATTTCCAAAGACAGCAGAATTCCATGGCTGAAAGTGCTGTCTCAGTGCATTTAATAATGAAGGGAGCACCTTGTCCAAGTAGTTCACCTGCCTGGGCAGCTCAGCAGCATCCAAGGACCTCTGAATCCTACAGCTGCTCTAAAATCCTGCTCATTAGCAATAACAGCTGCAGCAGTGACACTTTTTGCTCTTTCGTTTTGCAAAGGTTGGTGTCTCCTGAAAGATAGGTGCCTGATTTCCACGTGCTTCCAAAGGTTCGTGGGACCAAAGTTTAGCATGCAGCCAGAAAAGTTCTTTTTTTCTCCTCTGTGTGCTACCAGCACTAAAGAGCGATTAAAAACACAAGTGTGAGAGGCAGCTGAAGACTCTACTGAGCTCTGGTGTGAAAGCCCTCAAGGCAGAGCTGGGGAAGGTGATGTTCTTGCAGTTCAGAGCTTCTTCCAAGCACCTGAGCTTGGAGGTGTCTGTCCAGCACTTCACTGTCCCTGTCCATTTTCTTGTTTTAGCAGTGATCTGCACACCCCCCTCATGCATTTTTTTGTGCTTTGCAGCCCATTTTTGCTGCTCGTGTCTTTGGGGCTGTTCAGTGATTTACAAATTGCCACTCACCGTTGCACAACTGCTAATTAAGCAGTAAAGTGGTAGCACACGCTTGGAGGAGAGGACTGCTCCAGGATGGATTCATTTGTTGCGCTTCTGGAGGGCTGGATTCACCCAGGATATTCTGGAGGGATGGATTAATCAATGAATATTCTGGAGGGATGGATGAATATTCATGAATATTCAGAGGGCAGGATTCACCCAGGACATTCTGAAGGTCTGAATTCACCCAGGATATTCTGGAGGGATGGATTAATCCAGGACATTCTGGAGGGCTGGATTCATCCATGGACATTTTGGAGGGCAGGATTCATCCAAATCCCTCCAGGAGGGTAGGATTCAGCCGTGACCCTTCTTTAGGGCAGGATTCATCCCTTCTGGAGGGCAGGATTCATCCAAATCTCTCCAGAAAGGCTGGATTCACCCGTAACCCTTCCTTAAGGCAGGATTCACCCCTTCTGGATTCATCCAAATCCCTGCAGGAAGGTAGGGTTCACCCGTAACCCTTCCTTAGGACAGCAGTTTGCTGCCTTTTATAAACTCAGGAGGCCCCTGACAAAACAAAACCAGCCCCAAAAAACCCTCCAACCAACAACAACAACGAAATGCTTTCCAAAGCATCCCCTGAGGGCGGAAGGAGCGTCAGTCCGGGGTGTTTTGGAGGCACGGGGTGCTGTAAGAGGCGCTGGCACTAGATGGAGCGATGGGTTAGCGCGATCCCTCCTCGCCGGAGATCCTGCTGGAAGCACATTCCAGGCTCGTCCTGGGGTTTGGCAGGATGCAGCATGTTTGTCAGCCTCCTCTCCAGGGGCACCGGGCCCTGAAGGAGCCGCGTGGTCTCGGGTCAGGGCTCACAGAGGTGCTCAGCTGCCTCTGCCAGCCCGGTCCCACCCCAGCTCCACTCCTCCGCTTCCATTAACAGCATCACTGCCCAGAAACTGCAGGAAAAGCCGTGCTAATTACCAAAATTAATCATCCCCAGAGGACAGCAGCCAACCTCCAGTGCCAAAACAGGCCCTGGGTTGAGTCTGGCTCTGCCGTGGGGGCTGATTTCCCTCAGCCTCCAAGTCCAGCTCGTAGTGCCACCAGCCAGGGGAGCAGAATTCCACATCCGTGGAATCCTGAATTCCACATCCGTGGCCATTCCTGGGCACTGGAGCCCCAGCTGGCACGGGCTGAGGTGCCACGGGGAGCTGTGGATGCCCACCACGCTGGCTGAAGTCGGTGGCAGCAAATGGGACACGCTGCTCCGAGGATTCCTTGGCACCTCGCTCCCTAGCAGGAGGCTTTCACGTGGTTTTTGGGTGCAGCTGAAAGCAGCTTTTGGCCCAGGGGGATGGATGTTTTTTGCCTCTGCGTGTGCCCTGTGTGTTGTCGTGGCGGTGTGAAACGCGCCTTCTGGAGAGCGGTAATTAACAGGAGATCTAATTTAGCTTCAGAAAGTTTAGGGAATTTTTCAGGATCTGTTTCAGCTGCTTCTTTGGGAATCTGTATCGAAAATAGTGTGGCCAGCTGGAGCAGGGAAGTGATTGTCCCACCTCGAGGGCTGGGGGATTTCGATTCAAGAAAGACATTGGGGTGCTGGAGAGAAGGACAACAGAGCTGGGGAAGGGTCTAGAGAGTAAATCATGTAGGGAGTGGCTGGGGGAGCTGGGAAAGGGGCTCAGCATGGGGAAAAGGAGCCTCAGGAAAGATCTTTTTGCTCTCTACAACTCTTGGCAGGAGAGTGCAGCCAGGTGGGGGTCAGGCCCTGCTCCCAGGGAATAGGGACAGGACAAGGAGCACCAGGGGAGATCCAGGTTGGACATCAAGAGGAATTTCCCCATGGAAAGGCTGCTCAGGCCTTGGCAGGGGCTGCCCAGGGAGCTTTGCAGTGCCCATCCCTGCAGGTGTCCCCTGGAGGTGGCACTCAGAGCTCTGGGCTGGGGACAAGGTGGGCATGGGGCACAGCTGGGACTCCATGGGCTGGGAGGGCTTTTCCAGCCTCAGGGAATCTGGGATTCTGTGATAAGCCATTAATTGTGGTTGTTCAAAGCATTATTTTTTTTTTTTCTCTTCTGAAGAGATGGTTTGCTTTTCATCACGTGCCTGCAACAGACTGGGAGGCAGAACAAGATCTCCTGGGAGGATTTCCTTCATGCCACCACGGATTAAGGCACATGAAATCCTACCAGTCTGTACCACTCCTGACTCCATTCTTTTGGCCACTTCAGCAGTTTTGGCCACTCTCCCACAACCCCAAGAAATATTCTGAGTGCAACTTAAACCAGTCCTGGTGTTTGATACTTATCTGCTTAGATCCTCTTCAATTATATGCATTAGTGGTCAAAACTGGGGCACCACAGGAGAGCCAAATGTGCCTCCAGTCGAGGCATTGCTTTATAACTCACAAAGAACTGAAAAGAAAGAAAAAGTGATGCATTATAGGAACTGAATCCATCATAACTGTTGTTCATTAAGTGTCTCCTTCTGTGGTGCCCACAATGTAAACCTAAGCTTACCTTCCCAGAAGAACAAAGTTAACTTTTAGCACATGAAGGAGTTTTTAAAAGCCTATGGAAAAATAAGCATAGAAAAAATACAGGAAAATAATAACCTTGGGGAGGGAAAGAGGGATAAGATAATGATCACAATAAAAGGGTTGCGAGTGTGATTTCACCATCAGGAACCCTGCTGTAGGAATTTGAGATTTTTGTTATCATTCATCAAGAGGGACAAACCCTAAACAATCGGGTCAGGAATATTTTTTGGGAACAAACAAGGCAAGCTGAGTTTGCTGTGACCCCTGCATTCAGCTTGGAGGTCAGCAGGGCCCAGTGGCTTTCCTTGCCTGACCTCCTTCAACAACACAAACCTCACCATTTCATCCAGCTATTCCTGCAATGAACTAAGGGAACAGGTTCATACTTCTTCATTAATATCCAGAAAAAACCTACAGGAATTCTGTCACTTTCATCAGCTTTAGCCCAAATGTGTGCTCCTGCTAAAGTTCAGCCACTACTGTGTTTGTTGCTGTTTCGTTGGCTTATTTGTTTTCTGTCTATCACAAACGATGTGCTCTGCCCTGTAAAAGTGCCCACGCGTCAGTCAGGGAATAAGAAACAATCCCACATCCCTGGGGTGACTCACACACCTCGTGGATACTGAATCACCACTGGGATGAGGTGAACATGTGGTGTGCAAAGCAGAGGCTGGAAAGCTTTCAGCCAAAACATTCAGAAAGCACTGCTACAAATTAGGGAATTCACAAGGAGCAGCAGCTCCTGAGTGATTATTTGTAGCCCAAAGGGCTAAGCTAACAATTCCCAAATGCTTCTGGCTGTCACCCCTATAAGAGGCTGTTCATTTTGTGTGCCCCCAAACCCAGAGAAATATAGAAAAGTCAGCTTGGCTTTGTCTAGATGTAGTGCAGAGACTCTCCTGAGCAGTCCACACTCCCAGTCTGGGCACTATTGGGCTAAAATATTGAAATGATAAATATAATAATAAATATTATAAGTCCTATGACCACTAACCATAAAGGATTGTTCTGTAAAACCCCATAGACCACCCAAAAATCCTTGTGTGATAGCACAACACAACGTAGGTACCCTGCAGAGGCTCTGGAAACTCCATTCATGAGCGACCTGGCCAAGGCTATACTGGAAGAACATGAAATTATGGGAACTGAGTCACAGATCCCAGCACATACTGGATGCTTTTATAGGTTAAAAGTAAATAGTCTTTAAAAGACTTTTTTTTTTTCCCCTATATGAAGGTGATTTGGGCTGATTATTTTGTTCAGGGCTGGACTCATGACGTTTTGTTGTTGCTTGAGCTGAGAAGTTCATGTGTTAAAACGCTGTTCCAGGGCTGCAGCTGATTGTGTGCAGGTTAATAGACGAGCTTTTGTCAAGGACATTGTGCAAACACATTTCCACAAGACATTATTGTCTGGACACATGAGCAAATATTTGCCTAAAAAGTCTAATTAACCATTGTTCAAGAACTGCCACCTGCCCCTGGGTTTTCTGGCACTCTCCTGGAAGGGACCGTGTTGTACAGCAGTGCCTTTAGCCAACATTTCCACAGAAGCCAACTCCTGGCCAATAATTAAGTAAACATTCAGCTTGCTGCCTATTATTTTAAATTTCTTTTAATAATAAAGGAAGTGTTACGAAGAAAAGGAGTAAAGGCAACTAGTCTTGCTTTGACAGTGCTACGGGGAAAGGAGATATGTGGCCATGGGGTGACAGAATCCCAGAATCCCAGAATCACCGAGGCTGGAAAAGTCCTCCAAGGTCATCAAGTCCAACCTGTGACCCATCCCCACCTTGTCCCCAACCCAGAGCTCTGAGTGCCACGTCCAGGCCTTCCTTGGACACCTCCAGGGGTGGTGACACAAGGGACATTCCGGGGTAGCCGTGGATGAGCACAAAGGACGAGCCCATCTGGGTTGTAAAGTTCCTTTTGTCAGCTGAAGCCACGAGAAGTGATGACAGTCACGATGCCAGGGGATGGATGGACAAAAGAGGATTGTGCAGCTGTCCTGGAAAATGTGGTGTGTGACATGCCAGGAGGTTGGAGCAGGAGCCCTTTTGAGCAATGTCCTTTTGCATCTCCAGTAAAGCTGCCCCAAACTGCAAATAAATGGCTTCAGAGACAAACACTCACCCACCTGCCTTAATCTTAAAAATATATTTATACAAAGATTTATTTTGGAAAGCTACCCTCACATTCAAAGTGGAAAACTAAATATTTTTGTTTGAGAATCTTGAAGTTAAATATTTTGTTGGTTAACATTTTGTCTTCTCAGCCCTTTCTGGTTGAAGTAGTTCAATGAATTTGATAGGAATTCAACAAAATATTTGGTCAATTAAAATAAGTATTTTTCTTAGTTATACCCTTTTGTTAGAAATTGTTTCAGGCACTTCCACACATGGAAACTATGACTGTCCAAACCAATTTTTTTCTTTTTTTTCATATTTAGATCATCTTTATTTCAAATTCCTTCTCCCAAAAATAAATGATGTTACTGCCCAGCTGAGCTGTGCCATGGGTTTTGTGGAGGCTGTTACCGGCTACAAACATGTGATTGTACAAGATGTACAACCTGGGTTTGCTCAGAAAACATTTTGTTGCCAGTTAATAGAAATTATCATTACTTTTCACATCCCTCAGATTCCCCAGCTCCTCCAGCTCTGCAATTCTGTTGCCCTCGGAGCTCAGAGGATGAGTTTCTTTGCCCACTCCTTTGTTTCTTCCTCTCATGCTCCCACTACCGACTGAAATGATCCATGTTTTTTTCAGGACTTCAGCAAAATCATCATAATCCTGACCTATATGTTCCAACTTGTCCTTGTCTCGTTGCAGAAAATAAGGCCCATGAAATCTCTTCTCTGTTAAGAGCTGACTGAGCCACAGAAATAGAATTGCAGAATGTTGAGGAAGGGATCTTAGAGATCATCCAGTCCCAACCTCGCCTGCCATGGCCAGGGACACCTCCCACTCTACCAGGTTGCTCAAGGTCTTGTCCAGCCTGGTCTGGGACACTTCCAGGGCATATAAGTGGCTTGAATTCACCCCATGCTCTTCTGCATTGTCACTGTGAGCCCCCCCAAGCAATCACAGCTCTTCAGAGACATAATCCATGCGTGGTATTCTGTACCTGAGGGTTTGTGGCACCTCTGTGCTCATCTTCTCCACCCTTGCTCAGCAAATATGACTGGCAGGTGAGGGAGAACCCAACCTACCCTATAAGGACAAGAGTTGAGTGGGGAAAACTCTGCTTGCCTGGGACACACACGCTGACCTGAGGCCCTGCACTGCTGTCACCTTCCCCCTTTGATCTGTCACTGCACTTGTGTTGTGGCAACCACCAGCGCTGTTGACAAGAGGAGTAAAATAATATTTTACCAAAACCTCCCCAAAATAGCCTCCTCGCCATCACTCGAGACGCCCTTTCCCAACGCCAGCTGTCAACTGCCCGCGGCAGGAAATGCTTCCTCCGGTGTGTTTTCCTCCTGAGGGACTGCGAGCTCCCAAACACGCCATTGTGCAGGGCAGGGATTCAATACACAAAAGGCTAAAAACTGCACAGCATCCTGTCCTTGCTGTTGCTAAAGCAGAGTCCTTCTCTCGCTCCACGAGGTGCTGAGGGGCCCGCGGGACAAGCGCAGGTGCCTGGGCCGGCAGCGCCGTTGTCACAGCAGAGCCACATCCCCAGGGATGAGTCCTGCACCAGGGAGGATCACGTGGAAAACAGAGCAACTCACGGGGCTGAAATGTCCCTCCCTGCCCAGAAAAAGAGGGAAATGGGATGTTGAATGATTTCCTTGCACAAGGCCTGCTGAGCTGAAGGGAAAGAGAGATGCTAATGATTTATGGTGATTCCTCCCGGCAGACTGCCTCGCCAGCCTTCCAAAAAACACAGGCACGCTGTCCTTCACTGTGCTGGCTTTACTGGCATCCTGCTCTAGGTTTGGTGTGGCAAAGGCCTTGGAAATGACTCTGTGTCCAGCCCTTTTGGAGAAGGGGGCAGAGGTGGTGGGCTGCAACAAATTGCAGCGGAGTCATCGGGAGCGCGAACGGCGTAAGTGCCAGGAAATATCCTCCTGCTGCTGATATTTAGTTACTGATAAGGCTGCACCGACCCAGAGCATGCTGTGCCCTCTCCTGTGCCTTTCCTGCCCGCTGAGGAGCCAGGGGATGCTTGTGCAAAGGTTTCACTGATGAAAAAGGAAATAATTTCTCGCTGCATGCCAAGGTTATAATCGGGGGCGGGTGGGGGGATTTGCGCAACTGGGAAGAACCTAGACTTTCCTTCATCTCTCCTGAGGAAATTGAGAAGCTCCATTGCCAAATATCTGTTGGGAGAATCAAGAGGAAGCAGAGGTGTTTATCCTCTGGAGGAAGTGGGAGGGCCCAGGGGCTGCAGCAGTGACATTATCTCACTGCGGGCCATGCCTGGGGCCGTGCTGGGACTCTCATCCTGTTGCCTTGGAGGAGCAGGAAGCTTCCATCCCTAAGTCCTCTCTCCTGCTGGTGCCCATGGTGCACTGAGCCTCTGGGAGGTCAAAAACTCCTGGGATCTTTTATTTTAACCTCTGCTTCAAAGACCATGTGTTTTACTGTGAGTTTGTGTGTGTGACTCGCTTCTCAGCCATGCCCTCCACAGACCCCTCATTCAGCTTTTCCTGTTGACCAAAGGTTTGATTTTTTTCTCTGGATTTAAAAAAAAACCAAAAAAACAACCAAACAAAAACACCAACACAGAAAAAACTCTCTGTCTTACCCATCCCTACTTCAGGTCAATGGAAATGACTCTCAGAATTTAGTCAACAGTTCTGTTCAGGCTGTTCTACTATCCATAGTTTGGGGATTAATCTTATTATCCTGCTTTTATCTGCTCGGGAGCCATATGTGGCTCCAGAAGTATATTATATCACATAATTAGCATATGGGGCACGTGGCATTCCTTTCCCAGAGGAAAAATGACTCGTGCAATGTTGTGTGTTGATTTAGTGCTTTCAGGGTTTTCAGGATTCACTTTGGGTTTTTTTTAACATCCTCATTCCTCTTGGTGTGTGTCTTAGAGGGTGACAAGGGCTCACAGCTCGTGTGCCCAGATGATTTCATGGTGCAGGATGAGCTCCCAGAGTTCCATTTTCTCCTGAATAGAGGAATATTAAATTTATAGGAGAAGTTATTGGCAACAGTGAGGTCATTCTGCACCTCAAAACTTGAGGCAGAATTCAGAAATACTGGGCTAAGACCTGTGGCAAGTGAGTGACCCCCAATACTGCAAAGCAGAGCTGCCACAGCTTTCTCTTGCAGCTGGTATTCCCATGGGCTTGATGGTTTTCACGGGATCACAGAATGGTTTGGGCTGAAAGGAACCTTAAAGATCATCCAGTGCCACCCCTGCCATGGCAGGGCCACCTCCCACTGTCCCAGGCTGCTCCAGCCCCAGTGTCCAACCTGGCCTTGGGCACTGCCAGGGATCCAGGGGCAGCCACAGCTGCTCTGGGCACCTGTGCCAGGGTCTCACTGCCATCACAAGAAACAATTCTCACCTTAGATCCAATCTAACCTTGCCCTTGTTCAGTTTGAAGCCATTCCCCTTGTCCTGTCACTCCATCCTCTTGTAAACACCTGGAGCTTTGTTTGAAATGCCCACAAACCCCACAGATTGCACCTGGAGGTGGTTGAACCCCAAATGGGGCCTGGAACAATCTGATCTAATGGAAGGTGTCCCTGCCCATGGCAGGGGGCGGAATAGGATGATCTGTAAGGCCCCTTCCAACCCAGACCATTCTGGGATTCTGTGATTCCACCCTGGATCAGAAATGTGTGCACACAAGGTGCTTTGCCCTCTGTCAGCTCTGCCAGCTCCTGCAGAGCCTTTCTAGGAGAACTGAACAGGCTTTTAAAGCATCTGCCCATTTACACATAAAACCAAATTACATAATTGTAGCTCCTCTCAGAGTCCAGGGAACACATCCACAGAGCAGCACGATTTGGCCTTTAAACAGGAGCACTTTCACTAAATTGAATGATGCTGGAGTGGCAAAATCTGTTCTAAATAATTTATTGCGCTTGTGTAACCACAAGAAAGGAGAGCAGGAAGGAAAGGGCACCTGCATTTGCAGCCAGCCAGATTGGCATCAGCCCTGGAAATGGATCTGAGCAGGGATCAGAATAAAACTGACAAAGGTTGTCCTTTGTGTATGCAAAATAACTAAAGAGGGGTGTAAACACTGTCCAAAACAAACAACAAATCTCGTTTTTCTTTCAGAAGCACCTCATGGTGAGGAGAGGGGCACTGGGAAGCTGTGGGGCTGCCACAGCCCACAGAGTGCCCTGGAGGGGCACAGGGTGACAGGGACAACACTCTGGCCCATGAGAAGCATCCAGAAGAGGAATATTTTCCATCAGAGCCCCGTTGCTGCCAGAGGTGGCAAATGAACAACCTCTCTGGCCCAGGGAGACACAAACCCTGCCTGGACCCCTCTCATACTCTGGTCCCCATCGCTCCCTGTGCTGGGGGAAGCATCTCACAGGTCCCCCAGGTCCCTCCAGCCCCCCCAGATCCCCCAGGTCCCCAGGCACTGCCAGCTGCAGCTCCAGGCTCGTTCTGCATGGCCAACATCCCTGGGCCCAGCTGGGCTTGTTCTGTGCCAGCCACTCTGACTTCAGTCCCAGCCCATCACCAGCGGGCACAGTCTTCAGAGGCAGCAACTTTTCCTTAAATCAAATCCACTTCCAAGGAAAGAAACAGCAGAAAACCTAATTCTGGTCCCTTCCTAAGGCCTGACCACTCCTGCTTCTGGGGAGGCCCATCCCATGGGATGGCAAAAGCAAGCCTATCTCTTGCTTGTGCTTCCCCATCCTCACCTCCCACCTGAAAGGAGTTTTGGTTCCATAATTTTTTTGTTTCCAAACTCCACTGATATCTAATTTTCAAGGCATTGGAGGCAAGACCTCTGAACCCAACAGCACTGCTTATGACATAACCTTAAATCACCTTATCCAGAAAACTGGAAGGTTACTGCCCTCTTTTTGTTTTCCCCAGAATAATTTAAATTAAAACATCCAATACCTGTCCTTGGACCCAGATACAGTTTATACAGTTACTCCTAATAGCCTTCATAAAGTCATTATGTTCATTACCTAATAATATATAGTTGGGAGTCATAAAGTTTATTTACATTAGATACTTTTCCAGGTATGTGGAAAGCAGCTCAGTTCTGATAATCAAACAAATACCTTAAAATTCAGGAAGTTGACCAGCACACCAATTTTTATTTTATTTAATGAAGTCATATTCCTGGTAGGTCTGGGATATTTCTCTGCACTTTACTGACTCCCAAAAGCAATGTACTTTGTTCCTTTGTTCCCTTCATGCTACAGTAAGCAAAGCCCTTCATGTTTTCTTTCCTCTTGGACCAAAAGGAGCCACCTGAGAGCTGGCCATGGTTTCAGAGGGAGCCCTCAGGAGGTTGGGGGTGACTGAGTTCACGTCACATCAGCACGGCTTGTGCTGTCCCATGTGGGTTAGCACAAGTCCTGAAGTCACCCTCAGGTCACAGGTGACGTGCCAGGGGCTGTGCTGCCCTTCAGCACCCAGGGACACCCAAAAGGGACCCTGTCCTTGTCCCAGCAGGGATCCTGAGCAGCCCTGCACAGGCCAGCGTGATGCCTTATGCAGGCTGAGCTAGAGCAGAGGCTGGGCAGAGCTAAAGAATAAAGCAGGGATTTATGAAAAGGATCTCCTGCATGGATCCACCTTGGGCAGCACCAAAGCCCAGCCAGGGCTGCACCCAAGAGGAACCAAAATGGTCCCAAAATGCACGAGCGCTCCCGGGGGCTCTCACTGGGATCAGCTCTGCTCCATTTGCACCTTGCAGTTCATTGTCCCATTCCAGCTTTAGCCCATGCACTCCCATCCTGCTTGTTTTTCTCTCTCCAGCCCACGCTGTTTGTGCTCCTGGGCCTGAGCTTTGGATCATTTGTCCTTGGTGCCCAGCTGGAGAAGGAATTGTTTTGTCTCCCTGCTCTGTGCAGAGAGCTCATCATCCCCTCATGTGAAGCTCAGACCCACACACTAAAGCAGCACAGAATCTGAAAAATAGAAAAGCTCAAACCTGAGGCATCAAGGGGGCAAAGCATGGCCTGACGCAGCTCATGTGGTGTTGGGTCACCTCAGGTTGCTGATCTCATTTCTTTGCCTTTGGCTTGATAGGAAGGATTTGCAAATAAGGCAAACCTGCCTGGAAATAGACACCAAGGTTCTGTTCTGAGCTCTGCCACAGACTTCCTGAGATAGCGTGGGAAAGCCACTCCATCTCCTCGTGCTGGGATGGGGAGGGAGAGGGAATCTCTCATTTCTTCCTCCCTTTGTTCATCTCATCCTTTAAGACTTAATGGCTGCCTCTCAGTGGATGAGTATCCTGAGTTTGACCACAACCCTTAGGTTTTACTTTAAAATAGACAATGAATAGTAATAAAAGTAGCCATGAAATTGCTATCACCAGATAGGAATCAAAAAGAAATGAAATAAATGGCATGCAGCTGAATTTTGTTAGTTCTCTAGGTTTTGTGGAGGTCTTATGGCAGGTAAGTGTGGCAGGTTCTTGTAATGGCACTAGAAGCCCCACTAATATTTGGTTTTTTTTGAAAACTTCATGTCCCAGAGTCAGGTGGTTATAGCTGAGTCTCACTTCCCACTGAAAACCAAGTTTTTCTGCTTTTAATGGTCCAGAGTAAAGCTTTAGAATATTATTCCTGGAGGAAGGGAGAGAGGTGGAGAATGAGAGGGAAAGAGGAGAAGGCAGAGCAAGAGAGGAAAAGGAGAAGAGGGAGAGAGGGAGAGAGGAAGAAGAAAGGAAGAAAGAAAGGAAGAAATGAAGAAAGAAAGGAAGAAAGGAAGAAAGATGAAAGAAAAGAAAGAAAAAGAAAGACAAAGAAGAGAAATAAAGAGAAAGAGAAAGAGAAAGAGAGAGAGAAAAGAAAGAAAGAAAGAAAGAAAGAAAGAAAGAAAGAAAGAAAGAAAGAAAGAAAGAAAGAAAGAAAGAAAGAAAGAAAGAAAGAAAGAAAGAAAGAAAGAAAGAAAGAAAGAAAGAAAGAAAGAAAGAAAGAAAGAAAGAAAGAAAGAAAGAATAATAAAGAAAGAAAATTGCTTTGTATAAGGTCTCATGATGTTTATGCCAGCCCTAAGAACTTCAGTGGGCTGATTCGTGGTTTCTGAATGGATATGTTTGGCAGCACAGGAATCTTACTTAAGACTCTAAACAATTATGTTCTGAGTCTCCAAATAAAACGGCTGTGCTTTAACAACAGTGGAAAAGTGAAAGGTTTGGCTTCTTTCCCTTTTGGATTAACAATGGCATGAATGGAAAACTGGTGCTGTGTGCTGCACTGATAAAAAGAGCAAACAGATTTGTTTCTCGCAGTGCTGGAGCACATCAGCCAGGAGGACCTGAGGCAGATTTCATCTCACCCTGCTGGCCTGGGGACAGGTTGTGCTGTTTCTGCCAAAAAGTGTTTTTTCTCTAAGCTAAGAGATGCCACCCTCATTAGTTTTGAAGACCTCCTATTCTTTTAGAGCATGTAGCAGTGGAAGATCACTCTCCCCCAGCTAGACTGGGGCAAATCCCAGCCCAGGGCATAGTTTAGGTATCACAAAGAGGCAAAAAGTCACAACAACTGTTAAATATCCTTTGCTCCCCACAAGCAAAGCATTCAGTGGATCCTGTTCAGCATAAGAATTAGAAAATCAGAAGCCTCACACAGACTGTTTTTAGGGCTCAATGCAAGGTCTTCTGGTCATCCCGTGGGAACCAATGGATGTTGAGGGGATGCTCCATGTCCTGCTCTGCTTCCCATGTGCCCCAAATCTGATGAGAGCAGCTCTTTCACGAAGATCCCCCATCAGGCAAATCCATGAATTTTCCACTCCTCAGTTATGACCATGAACTCTAGTCCCAGGTCAGCTTCGAGCCACAAACCAAATCTAAACTTAATCTGGATGCAGACCCAGCCCCTTCCCCCGCTTGGAGCACGCAGGAATTCTACAGGCGAATTTTGGAATTTTCCATGGTCTGTGATAGTCTCTGAGGAGCAGCAGTGTGGGCAAAGCAAGCACGGAACGGGGGCTGTGGAGGGCCAGAGGAGTGGAAGCAGTAGTTTGCTTTGTGGGTAATACCTTGGAAGTCCACGGGGCTCCTCTCTAGGGAAAACATAGGGAATCAGTGGTGGAATCTGCCTCTGTAGCATTCTGAAAGGGCAGGGCTCAGCAAATGAGGCAGGGCTAGAAGGGAACACCTGAGGGGCTGTGCTGAGACCCTTCAAGGTTCTGTTTCCTTCAGGTTCGAAACCTGAGGGAGGAAAAAGAAAAGGGAATGTCAGCAATTTCTGCCTGACGTTTCCATCCTTTGGATTGTCCCCCTCCTGGGGGAGTTTGAACATTTTAAGCAGAGCAAAGTATCCCCGGTGTGTGAAAACTCAGCCCTGCTCAGAGCTCGCACAAAAGGCTTCCCCCAGCTACTGGAGCTCAGCAAATCCCTGTGCCTGAGCCCTTCCAGGTGAGCTGAGTGACCAGGAATGCCTCTTTCACCATGAATCCTCAGCTCTTTGTAACCTAAATGCCCCTTGGAGTGTTTTTTTCTGAACATATTTTGCAAAACTGGCAGACTTCAGACTTACAAAACTCAGTGGTGGGGTTGGTTTGGGAAGCCCTGGGTGACTTTGCCCAGACATATATTCCAATTAAAAAAAATGTTCAAATTCCTTGGCTGCTTTCTGGAGTCCCAGGTCTTCACCTGACTTCAGATCTGGATCAGACCAGAGCTGCTTGGGAGTGATTTTCCTTTATCAGCTCCTTTACAGGTAATTTACCAGCAGTCCAAGCTGCATATTTACTCTGAAGAGCAGAAACTCCACCTTTCAGATAAGATTACTCTCCTCTGAGTAAATATTGGGCAGAACACAAGGAAGGGATGAAAACTGCAGACAAAATGGAAAGGAAATGGCTGATCAGGCTGTTAGAGAGTTAGTTCAGGTTGAAGTACCTTTGGAATTGGTCAGAAAGGAGATTAGGGCAAATTTCTCCCAAATTTGCCCTAATCCAGGACAAATGAGAAAGCAGTTCATGGCTTTGCAGGACCAAGGGCAATGCTCTGCATTGGCCTGTGATCCTTTCAAAGTGTTCACCTGCCAAGATTGGTAGATTCAGACACTGAAAGTTAATTTGGAAAGAATTTGAATGTGCCTGCTCACTGTGGCATCCAAAGCCACCCCAGCTCCTGAACTGAAACATCAAAGCTGTAAAATCCTTTACTCTGTGGAGGGGATGCTGCTCTGCAGGGAGGCAGACACCAGGCTTGCCCACTGTTCCCACAGAGGAACTTCTGGAGGGGCAAACGTTTGTAACAAGCTCTTTGTTGTTGGAAGAGTGCAGAACCTGGGAGAGAGACAAAAGGATGACGAGCTGCATCAGCTGCAAACCTGGGTGCTGCTTTTCCATGTGGTGCTCGGCTCCCCTGGTGACAGACACGTTATAAATACCTCAAGACAGACCCATTTCAGAGGGGTGTCTGCAGCTGTGGGGAAGCTGCAGATTGGAAATTCCAACTGACTTGTCACAGGCATGAAAAATATTTCCCAAAGCCGCTCTGCGCTCGGGGGGCTTTTCTTGAGCAGAGGCTTCACTGGTCTCATCACTCTGCTGTTACAAAGGCTTGTGAGGGCTGCATTCAGCCCAAAATTAATTAGTGCTGCAGTCAAAGCTAAGGTGATATGAGGCTTGCCCTTGGAGCAATACGATCAGACTGGTGGAGAACTGACTGTGGTTAAAGAGGTGTTTGGTGCTGTCGTGGGGCTGTGAAATGTGGGGGCAGCAGCAAGAGCCCTCATTGAATCACAGAATGTCCTGAGCTGGAACAGACCCCCAGGGATCCCCCAGTGCCAGCCCTGCCCTGCCCAGACCCCCAACAACCCCACCCTGGCATCCCTGGCAGTGTCCAAAGGCTCCTGGAGCTCTGGCAGCCTCGGGGCCGTGCCCATTCCCTGGGGAGCCTGGGCAGTGCCAGCACCCTCTGGGGGAAGAACCTTTCCCTAAAATCCACCCTAAATCCCTCCTGGGCCAGCTCCAGCCGCTCCCTCAGGTCCTGTCACAGGTCACACAGAGAAGAGATCAGTGCCTGCCCCTCCTTGTCCCCTCCTGAGGAAGCTGTGGACTGGGATGAGGTACCTGAGCACTTCACCAAATGTGCTCGTAGGGCTTAAATCACCCGTGTGACATCAGCCAGCAGAACAGAGCAGGTAGACACTCCCTGCGAGTGTCCAAGGCCAGCTTGGATGGGGCTTTGAGCAGCCTGGTCTGCTGGAAGCTGTCCCTACCTGTGGCAGGGAGCAGGAGCTGTGCTGCTGTGGTTATTTCAGTCACAGGACTGCTGGGGTGCCTTCTTTGAGCTTTATTTGTAGTATCAGCTCCATTACATGGCTGAGATAATAGGAAGATGGTAAAGCTCACGTGTAGCTAGTAGCAGCTAAATTTTTTTTTTTTTGTTACAGAGTACTTTAAACACTTTCTGGCTAATTGCATATTGTTAAAGCTTGCAGATGATTGTTTTAGTTAATTACTAAAAGTACACCTACATTTGTTTCACACAATGCTTGTCTTTTTCTATTAACAATACACAATACTTCATTATCAAGCTTAAAACCTTCTACTGTCTTACTAATATATTTTCTTCTACCATCTTACTAATATATTTTCTTTCTATATATATCTTCTAAGTATTTATATTTATAGTCTTAAAGTCTATCTTAGCTAAGCCTAAGACTCAAGTTATTGTTTAATGTCTTAGTTTACTATACCATTATAACTTTTTTTTACTTTCAAACTTTACAGCTACAACTGGTTCTAAGTTTTCTGTTCTTTCGGTTTCTGAGGCCTGTTTTCTCAGCTTTCAAAAAAAAATCTTCTTGCTTTTACTATTTCCCACAGGAACTAGATTGCCTTCAAGGCTCCTTCCAACCCCAAGCATTCTGGGATATGAAGATTATGTCAGTATTCCTGTCCCAACCTAAATTAAGGGAGACTTCCACCTTCACTAGCATGATTTAAATCACCCCCAGTACCGTGTCTGAAGCATCCCCACACATTTTTTCCCGTGCCTTGTGCTCCTCAAGCAGTGACCATCCCACCAAACCTGTCTGTGGCTGTCCCTACCTCATGGGTGACAGAAACGTGATTTTATCCTGAACTGTGAATCTCCCCAGTCTAAAACCTTTCTGGGGCACACTGGCATTGCCACAAATGCAGCTGTGAAGGCTCTTAACAGCCTGAAAGCATTTTCATTTTGGAGAGAGAAGGATTTATCACCCTGGAGTTCCAGCAAGCTCAGTTCCAGGCAGTGCAATACTCAGGACACCCCCAAAGGCCAGTTGTGCAAACAATGGGAAGAGAGGAAATGATGCTGGAGTTTGTGCCTTCCTCTCCATGAAGACATGAATGAGAAATTTCAAGGCTGAATAATTTATTTCTGATAAGCCACTCTGTATTAATTAGACCTAATCACTCCAGCTTGGCTCCTGGTACAGCTGGTAAATTGTTACCAGCTTGCTGATGATGGTGCTTACGAAAAACAAATCAGGCCACATTTTTATTGGGGTTATCAGAGATTTCCACCCATCACTACCTTGTTCCTTCCTCCACCACAGATCCCTCACGTGCCAAGTACCACATTAACTATTTATGGGGTGGTTGTTGCCTGAAGGGGAAGAAATCTCAAAAAAAAAAAAAATGTATTGCTAGGTGTTACACCTTAACACGAAATTAGAAGTGCTCTGCTTTAAAAATTCTGTTAAAGCTTTCAGGGAAGATATCTTTATTTACAGAATTTAAAAAGAACTTGTTTACAGAAGAAAAGAGGTTCAGTAAGTGTTTTTAACAAGGTTTTTCCTCCTAGTTGGGCACTGGTGGTGCTTATATAAAACAAGAATGAAATGGTGCAATATTCCTTTGCTTCCATTTTTCTGCACTACCACAGAATTCCTCCTGCCCAGACACACATTACCATAAGGTTTGCAAGTGCTTTTGTGGCCTTGATTACATTCACTGCCTACTCTTGCCAAAATGTAAAGTAAATTATTTTCATATATATTTTATGTGTTCATAAAAAGCTATACTCTACTTGACATCTGTTATCTGGATTAAGGCTTTTTGTTCAGCTGGCCAAAAAGGAGATGGAAGTCCCTGGAGCATTTGATCCACCACAATCCACAGATGATGGTCATTTGTCGGGATGCTAATATGAAAAAAATCCAATAAAACAAGCAATCAGCCTTTGGACTTAAATAAAACAACAGAAAGGGGAAGAAATACCAGGCCCTCCTCCATAATGCTCTCCCATTTATTATTTTTGTCTGTGTGGTCTTATGATCATAAATGTTGCCATTACAGTCTCCACGACTTTCTTCCATCTATCACTAAGACCTTCTGGAAAAGGGACAGCAAAATGCAGTTCTTTGGAGGTCCCCTCTGAATTCAGATGCCTGAACTGAAAATGAGCATGGAGCCAGCTCGGAATTGCTGCTACATTTACTAGAACCAGTAATGTCCAGAGTTATTTCCACCCTGCTCTTTTACAAGTCACGTGGTCCCATTTCTCCTCCACCAATGCTCTGGATAAATGAAAACCAGACTCATAATCATACATTCAATTTTATTAGCTTGCCACTGTGTGAACAGGAAGGCTTCAGAGATTAAATGGCATTTTAGATAAGGAGAGTGAGCAAACCATAACGGCTTCAACAACAACAGCAAGAAAGAGAGAGCATTTAAATAAATGATTGTGGGCAAGAATTATTTCATACAGAACATAATTGGGCCCATAACACGGCTGATACACTGATGGCCATGAAAATTTAATTACTTATGAGCCACTGAATGAATTATGCAGTCTCTGATCGCTGCAGAATAAAGTTTATAGCCCAGATTCACTGCTGGCACAAGTAAATGCAGCTACATTGGCTTCCATGGAGCTGCCATCATTTGTTCCAGCAGTGAACTTGGCTCACCATCACTCCAGCGTGGATCCAGAGTCCCTTGAAGTCGATGGAAAGGGGCCTGGACTTCAAGGGACTCTGGAACATGTCTGGGGTACTTTGTGTTTTGCCAACAGCTGAATTAGTCACAGATCCCCACGTACACACACGTGCATTGTGGTGACACGTAGTGACCCAGGGGTGGGACTGGAAATGCATCCCTAGCAGCAAACACTCTATTTCTGTAACCCAAACCCGCATTTGGAGCTGCTCTCCTCACATTTAGAACATTCCCACTCAGTGCCAGCCCCCTGGTTTGTTTGTAGTTTAAATCCTTGGAGAATGTTGTTCCATCGCCCCCTCAAATCTCTCAGTAGCTGCCTGAAAATATTTCGGATGAAGCTTCACCAGAAAAGATATGGTTATAAATGAACACCTTCTTGCCCTGCACCAGCTGTCTGTTCCCTAAGCCTAACCGTGAACACAATATTCCCAAGAAAGCTCTCCGGCACAGCTTGGGCAGGAGAAAGATGATGAAGGACAAGGTCACACATTTTTATGGCTGGCTGGTAGAAGAAAGTTGCTGAGCTTTCCCTTCTCAATCTGGACATCAAATTTTATCCTCAAATGTTGTCCAGCCTTAGAGAGGATCCATCTGAGCAATGCAGTGGCTCCAGTCACCACTTAACTGAAAAAATCCAAAGGAAGCTCAACAAACTGATAGTGAGGCCCTGGCACAGGGTGCCCAGAGCAGCTGGGGCTGCCCCTGGATCCCTGGCAGTGCCCAAGGCCAGGTTGGACACTGGGATTTGGAGCAGCCTGGGACAGTGGGAGGTGTCCCTGCCCAGGGGGGTGGGAACTAAATGATCTGTAAGGCCCCTGGAAGAGATAAAAGATCTCACACACACCGCCTCTCAGGTAGCATCAAATGTATTAAAAACGCCTGATTCGACCTAACTGTGATCTCACCAAACTAAAACTCAGCTTTGACACCTCATATGGACACACCCAGCTTTCATCTGCTGGGTCACCCGTGATGTTTTGCTCTTCTGTGCCACAGCTTCCCAGCTACGAAGAGGAATGGCTGTAAGTGACCTTGGCTGCCTTAACGAAGCACTAAAAGCCTCCCGTTCCAAAGGGCAGCAAAAGCAAAACCAGGCAGAGCTGCTGTTTTTTTAGCAGCTGTATTCAGGGATGAGATGACTCTTTGGTAATGGTGGTGTCACAATGCAGGTTTAAAAATAGGCACTTTCAGAATATGAAAGTCCACAGACAAACTTGTGAAATACCAGTTCAGTCACTGACCATGGATTAGCAGTGAAGTCTAAGTTCAAATTCCAGCTAAAAAGCCAAATTTAGGGCTGTAAAATATAATGTTTAAACAAACCTGTATCTGACACCAACTGATCATCACCACACAGAATTAGAGCTGGCTGAAATTCTTCTGGGTTAGCATGAAACTACTGGAAGTTTAAAGCTTTTACAGTTTTTTGTTCGTTTGGGGTTTTTTTGGTTTTGTTTTTTGGTTTTTTTTTTTTTTTTTTTTGTTTTTTGGGGTTTTTTTTTTTGTCACAATCTTGATAATGGGCTTATTATGGGAGTTGTAAAATTTCATTGCAGCTCATTCGTCTCTTGAACAAAATGAAGCTCATTTTTCCAGTGGAAACAGCCTGGTCTTGATGATCCTTCCCTCTGTGCCAGAGAAAAGGTTCAGCTGGCTTTTTGGATCAGTTTTACGTCCTCTTTGCAAAGCCAGGATGCTGCAGAGAAGGGGAACCATGGAGCCAAGAATCTGGCCTCTGGATTTCAGTGACATTAACACCCAGAAAGAATTCCTGGGAAGGATCACTTCCATGAGGGAAGCTGGAGCCATTCCTCCCAGTCTGGGGCTTGTCTGCACATGCAAATAAACACATCTGGAATAAGAGGAGCCGTAAATTCAGAGTGTGAGAGTGGTAAAATGGAGAGAGTCATGTGGCAATGTGATTATTTCTTTTTTATTTCTGCTGGGATTGCTCAGTGAAGCTGAGGCAGGGAAAGACACCCACATTCCAGTCCCCCAACATCCACAGGCACTGCCACTGTGGACTGAGTTGCTGGGAGCTGTTAAATGATTGTGCTGGAATAACTCCATGTGAATAGGAGCTCTCATTTTGCTGTAGAAGTGGGGAATGGAAGAAGTCTATCAGGGAATAAACTCAGCTTGGTTATTTCCTCTCATAGTGAAAGATTTGCCTGGGTTTGTGAGGTTTGTACAAATAAAATTGCCTGGGTAAAGCAATCAGTGTTTCATTAATGGGCATTTCACAGCTGAGTAAAGTTTTTTTCCAATGTATCAGAAGGCTCAACCATTTCTGGGTTTCAAAACATTGGTTTGGAGTGGCTGTTCTGGCTTTCAGACACTCTGGTTGCAGGAGAAAGGATCAGCTGTCATATTCACCCAGGAATAAGTTAAAAAAAAATGGATTTAGGACAATTTTCTAGCAATAAAGCACAACTTCCCTTATACTTAGGTGCAGTTTATTTGGAGTGGAATGAAAGTCTCAGTTCTGAAGTGCTCCTCACTGAGGGAAGACATTTATTTCACCCCCTCTTCCTTGTCTGGCATTTGCAAAGCGTTTTCCTTATTTTTTCAGCCATAAACTGTCATATTATACACTAAAATCTGCAGTTGTAGAGATGCTTCATGTTCATGCAGAGCTCATAGGGCTCTCATTTGCTGTTCACTGCTTTTTCAGGGCACAGAACAGCTCTGAGTCCATGGAAAAGAGCAGAGGGGCAAGGGATGGAAGAAGGAATTGGGAATTTCATGAGGAATCACACACTGACCTTCCCCAGCCTCCTGATGGTGCTGCACTGGAACTGGAGTGGTTCTGTCACACAAATATCAGCTGGACACTCTTTGGGGAGCCAGCATTCCCTAAAACCTGTGTTCCTCACAGGAAAGCAGCTGTTTGTCTGCAGCTTTCCACTGGCAAACTACCCAGACTTACAGAAAGCACCTTTCAGAGGCACTTACGGTGTACAGTGTTGTTCCTGAACTTTTTCTGCCATCAGGGTAGCATTTAGGATTTTTTTTTTTTTAATGAAAATAACCATCTGGGGTTTTTTTCCAATAACTGGCAAGATCAGTCATTTAGCATGAATCACCTAATTCGTCCCAGATTTTGGACTTTGGTATTTATTTTGAGATATTTCTTATTTTGGAGCACAGCAAAGGGTACATTTCTCAGACCATTTTACCCATTTCATCCCGTAAAGAATGAATAACAATTACCTAACTTGAAGATTGTTGCTTAACCACAGTTGTTAAGTGAAATCATACTCTGCTCATGGTTCAAGTATACATCTTTGCAGCAAAGAAAGATAAATAAATTATGATCCTAACCAACATTGGATAATTAGATGCTTAATATGGGCAGGAGAAGGGAAAAAAAACATTGAAATTGGTCTATAGGAGTGAACAGTTTGTACTGCAAAAGCCAGTAATGAGTCCTGGAGCCATCTGACCTCTGTTAAGTCCTTTTTAATGTATAAAAACTCAACATTTTAGTCTGAGGTTGGTGTGTTCCCAAAGGGAGGGTGGCCAATGAAAGTTTCATATTGCTGCACCCAATGGACACTTTTTTTCTGCATGAAAATCATCAGAGCATCTCCACGGTGCAGGATCTCAGCACCAACAGACCTCCACCAGCTGGTTTTGGTTCCCTCAGAGCCTTCCAGCCACTTGGATTTCAGCTGGAGCTTTGGGAGTGCCAGGAATTGCTCCATTGTGCTGCTGGCCCTGAGGATGCTGATTTTAGGCAGAGCAGAGCAGACAGGTAGAGCAGGGATGGGTTTTGTCCACAGGGAATAATTGATGGCAAGGTGTCTTTTGTACTCTTATTTCCATAAACATTTTCCTCCTCCCAGTGTAATTAGTGTCAGCCATCACGTCATGGTTTGTGTGGATAAATGATTTCAGGGAATGGTAAAGGATTGAAATCATCAATTCTGTGATCTGGTGAGGGGCGCAGCCAGCACTGAGGAATTTAAAACTTCAGGGCCTAAAGAAGAGCAGTGGAATCCCATTTCCCTGTGTGTACAAGAGCATTAATGTGCCTAAAAAGTAAAATGTTGGGAGGAGATGCAAAAAGCCCCTGCAAGCTGTGCTGCTGGTGGAATTCCCTTCCCTCTGTGCCCTGTGCTGACACAGGACAAAGCAGCCCTGAATGGGAATTTGTGACATCCTGGAAATGCTCCTGTCAGGCCACAGAGGTACAGGATGTC
Source organism: Vidua macroura (assembly GCF_024509145.1). NCBI lineage: Eukaryota > Metazoa > Chordata > Aves > Passeriformes > Viduidae > Vidua > Vidua macroura. The sequence goes on along the minus strand of NC_071572.1, from coordinate 3,125,432 downwards.
CAAGCAGAACCTTTGGCACTGAAAGGTCTCTGTTCTGGTAATCTCATATTTGCAGAGAGTTTCTGCTGGAGGCTGAGCAGCCAAGGCAGGGGAAGATTCCTTTATTCACATAATCCCAGCACCAGGAGGGAGAGCAGGACACAGCCAAGCAGGAAAACAACAATAGATAAGCAAGAGCTGGAGCACACACTGAGCTTTTTTAAACTCCTCCCCATCACGGATTTGTCAAGAGTCATCACAGAGTCTTACCTGTTCCCTCAGGAGCTCAGGCTGTCATCAGGCTGACACTGAGCAAACACACTCTCAAGGCATCAGGAACATTTGTTCAAATACAGGACTGGCATTCACTTTTCCCATGGCTTTGAGTCATCTCAGCAAATCTGGGAGTTGATTTTTGGTTGTTTTTTTTTTTTGTTTGTTTGTTTTAACCTGGTAGCAAATGTTCGGTCACGTGGATGTGTGTGTGTTTGGAGTTTTTTTCTCTCTTTTTTCCCATCTCCTCCCCCAGTATATTTTACACTTAATGGCTATTTTCCCTCCTAGTTCTAGTCAGAAAATTAGAGAACCATGTTTTACTGGAGACCACTCTGTTCCCCTGTCAAATCCTTGGCTTCCCACAGACACTGTCATCCCTTTGGAAGATGAAGTGAAACTTTAGTGAGGGATGGTGGATTTTGACTCTGGCACACTCATCTTCTGCAAGGAAGCAACAGAAGTGAAACCATGCTTATTCAATCACCTACCTACAGAGAAAAAAAAGAAAAATTTTAAAGAAAGAAAATAAAAAGAGAACAATGAATTATTGAAACCAAAGCCAAAGCAAATAATTCAGAGACAGTCAGTGAGGTGAAATAAGTTCTCATTCATTTGTGGGCTGTAAAGTCCAAACAATAAAGCTACTCTAAAAATGTTCTGCTCACTGATAGCTCATAAATAAAAGAAATGTAAGTATGTCATATTCCTCAGTAAATTTTTAAAAAGCAAATGACTGGATTTTTAAAAAGTCTGACTTTTAAATAGTGTCTGGAATGGAGGCTTTACTTTTTAGACACATTCATGCTCTGCTCACACAGGGCAATGGGATTCCACTGCTTTCTTTAGACACAGAAATTTTAAATTCAGATTCAACAGTCCTTGCTTATGGCTGAGGCAGCTTTGGGATGCTCACCAAAGTTTTGCTTTTGGCTCCCCATCCCATTCCTTCTCAGGCAAGGCAAGTCCCCAGAGCTGAGGTTGCCACAACCAGTGAGAGGTGATGGTTTGCTGCTGGCTCCTATCATGTGTCCTGACATTTTCCCACTGCTGCTGAGCATCCTGCTCCACTGCTGCCCTGCTGGGCTTGAAAAGGGCAGTGGAAGTTACACCTGCACAACAACAGGAGGGAAAACATCAGCTCATTCCAGAGCAAGGCTGCTTTCTCAAGCTGAAGTCAATAAATATTAATTTTATGTATGTATATAACGCTGCTGTGCAGTCTCTCACTGGCTAATGAAGATTAGTCTTGATTTTGTAAAAGATTTCCAGTGGTTTCACAGAATTATCAACATTGGAAGAGACCTTAAAATCATCCAGTCCCACCATCACCCAGCCCCACCAGCATCACCCTAAACCCTCTCCCCAAGGGCCACATCCAGATTCCTCCTGAGCGCTCCCACAGACAGCGACTCCAAACCTCCCTGGGCAGCTCAGCCCAAGGCCTGACCACCGTTTCTCTGACTTTTTTTCAATATCCAGTCTGAACCTCCTCTGGAGGAGTTTAAGGTCTTTTCCTTTCATTCCTTCCCTTGGGACACATCAGCAGAGCCCAACCCCCCCTCACTGACCCTCCTGTCAGGGAGTTGTAGAGAAACAACTTTATTCTTTCTCTCTGTAAAGAAACAGCTCTTTCTTCTCCCTTCCCTTCCCTTCCCTTCCCTTCCCTTCCCTTCCCTTCCCTTCCCTTCCCTTCCCTTCCCTTCCCTTCCCTTCCCTTCCCTTCCCTTCCCTTCCCTTCCCTTCCCTTCCCTTCCCTTCCCTTCCCTTCCCTTCCCTTCCCTTCCCTTCCCTTCCCTTCCCTTCCCTTCCCTTCCCTTCCCTTCCCTTCCCTTCCCTTCCCTTCCCTTCCCTTCCCTTCCCTTCCCTTCCCTTCCCTTCCCTTCCCTTCCCTTCCCTTCCCTTCCCTTCCCTTCCCTTCCCTTCCCTTCCCTTCCCTTCCCTCTCTCCTCTCTTCTCCTTGTAGAGCCAAAAGCCCAGAGAAAACCATTTTTGTAGTTTGTTTTTTTTTTTTCCCCTCCAAATCTTTTGTTTTAAGATGCTTTTTCCTTCCAGGATAAGCTGATGACTGGAAAACAGTGACTGAACTTTGGGATTGGTGTACAAAGGGATCAGGTCACAATCAGATGTTTCTGGAGAAAAACCAGCTCCTTTGCTGTTGGTGAAGTTGTTTTATAGTCAATACACAGTTGTGACAATTATTTTAGGAATTATCCGAGTCCTTATCTGGATAAAAAAATTAATATGGGTGTTTGTTTGATTATCAAAACATGGGTACTAGGGCTTGGCAGATGAAGAGTTAAGACACCTGTGCACTTTCATCCCAAAGTATCTTTAAGTTTTAGGACACAAACCTCAGATCGATGAAGTGACTGCAGAAATTCTCGGAGCACACACAGTTTATGTGTGTGATGGAACAAGAAATCAGGAAAAGTGATGGAAAGTTTGAAACGAACAATCCATCATTTAAACACTTACATCCTCCATATGGGGCTGCAAACCTGTGTTACCACCCAGCATAAAACAACCTGGAAATTCTTTCCACACATGCCAGGCAGACCCTGCCTACAGTGGTTGGAGAGAACTTGTTCACTCTGTAGTGGGTAGAGAAACTCTGTGGATTAAGTGAAGTTTATCTTTTCAAACAAGCACCTGGATGTTGCCCAGGCTGCCCAGAGAAGCTGTGGCTGCCCCTGGATCCCTGGAAGAGTCCAAGGCCAGCTTGGATGGGGTTTGGAGCAACCTGGTCCAGTGGAAGATGATCACTTCCAATCCAAACCATTCCATGATTCTATAATTCTATGCTTTCCCCTGCAGGAAAGCTAAAAATTTACATCAATGAGCAGTTGTAAGTGCCTCATGCCCCTCCTCACCACCACCACCCTGCCCCACTCACAGACACCCCACAGGCCCCTGCAGTGTGTGCTCCTTTCATCCTGACATCCATTCCTGGTGAGCTGAGCTCTCTGCTCAGCTTGCTGGATTTATTTGCTTTACAGAACATTGCATGGCAGACTGCAGCACTGCATCCCACCAGGCCACACGGTGCCAGGAAGCTCAGCATATTACTGGTAAAAAAACCAGAAGTGCAGTGATGCCAAAAGTCACAGAATCACAGAAGGCTTGGGGTTGAAAAGGACCTTAAAGATCATCTGGTTCCAACCCCCCCATCCTCTCATCATTGTCAGCCTTGGTGGCTCTCAGGCCAGACCCATTTAAAACAGCTTTTCCTTGCCAAAGCTTTAGAGGAGCAGAATCTCTAGAACTCAGAGAGCTGCCAAAGTGATATGAGTCAGAAATAATTTCAAATTCCCATTAAAAAAGCCTCTATAACAGAGATGCTACATGGACACCAGTGCTACCTGGTTTGCCACCTGTCCTCTGGCCACTGCAGTGACCTGCAGAATTCCCAGGGCTCTGTGCCAGAGCCAAATGCCTCCCTCAAGCACTCGGCTCTTTCAGCATCTCCAGGGTACTTCACCCTCTCCCCGTGCCACAAAGAGATCAGGAACTGCTCAAATTAAATTCATTTATTAATGGAATGGTTTTAGTAGACCAAAATTGATTTGGATGAAGGGAATGCTTGTCCTTTATGGCTGCCAGAAAAAGTAAATATTGTCTACAGACATTACACAGCTTTCTTTTAACCAAAATTAAATACGGTCCAGAGCAAAGCAAGCAATCTGTAGAATTGTATTGTTATGCTGCTGTTACAAACTATTTACATTGGATAAAAACCAGGTGTCTCGAAGCCAGCTATAACCCTAGTTGATTGCTGTTGTGGTCCTGTGTGTGTCTTGCCCTCATCTCCCCTTTTTGCTATCAGATATAAATCAGGCATTAGCAAGGTTAAAAAAAGTGAGTGATCCTAAAACAATCACAGAACAAGCAGCAGAGACAGAGAGCAAGTGTCCCTCCCCACCACCCAGCACTGCTCTGTCACATCCCTTCAAGATTTAAGAAGGAATTTAACCCCTCCCTGAAGCTCTTCCCACATCCAACCATCTGTCTCTTCAATCAACTTACTTTCAGTGCCAGGAATTCCCAGGCAGGTGATTCCTGGTAGGAGAATATACATTTTAAAGGTACGTATTTCAAAGGAGCACGTTTTCCTCTAGCAGTGCTGTGTGCTGTCCCTGCATGTTCACAGTAAAACCACGTCAAATAAATATTTGAGGGAATCAGCACAGTGAGTCCAGTTTCACTTTCCAAACGGAAAGTGGCGTGTCTGCTTTCAGTGGTGGCATCAGGCAGAGGTTTAACACAAACCCAATTTTGCTAAGTCATGATCGGGAACAAAGAAATCCTGCCTAATTACAAAATACTTGATTAACAACCAAAGGGGTCGTTTTACTGTACAGCAAAGCTATTTGCTGAAATAGGACTGGAAAGGAAACAATCCTGAAAAGGGCTTCACTTCTGGTTTCACAGCAGACATACAGCACAGAATGTATGTTCTTTTTCAGTTTGCAGAAAAAGGATTATTCAGAATAGTTTGTCCATCCAATCAAACATTACTCTGCTGTAACAACATCGTTCTCAGTTCCCTCTCTCTTTGGTCCTCCTGCCTGTATTTCTCCTCCAGCTTTTGCTTTTCAGAGTCCATACTGTAAAAAGTAGAATCTGTGCTCCTCCTGATCTTCTCAAACTGACTGAAATCGGCCACGTACTTTCCATTTGGAGAGAGGGAAACCACAGGCACGAACTCGTAGCCCCAGTGGATCTCCTCGGGGACGTAGGAAGTCCTGCTCTGGCAGACAGCACTGGTGGACTCCACCGTGGCATTCAGGAGCACCACGAGCTCAAAGTCCTTCTCCTTGAGGTTTTGAGGTGTGAGGTCTCTCAGAGGGCTGCTTTCATCCAAAATGTGGTAAAAGGTTAAAGGCAAAATGAGAAACGGACTCTCCGAAGAGGAGTCAACGTTGAATTTGACACTGGCTTGGTTCAGCAGAATCCTCTCCCCTTCCTTGGTTTCGTAGGTCTGAAGAAGCTTCCCAGAGAGCTGACACTGTATCAGGAGGCTCTTCCTCATGTTTGCCACTCTGATCACCAGGCAAAGCTCCCCGTTGTGTTTGGTGATGACAGCACAGTGGCTGAATTTAATCGTCTCTGCCCTTTTTTTCGGCCTGGCGATCTTGGCCAGGAAGGTACCTGTGATGAAGATCTCAATCAGGGTGGTGATGACCAGCTGGGCCACAAGCAAGAAAATGGCGTGGGGACACTCCTCGGTGATGAAACGAAATCCATAGCCAATGGTTGTCTGGGACTCCAGGGAGAAGAGGAACGCCCCAGTCAGGGAATCCACATTCTTCACGCACGGCTCCCGCTTCGGGGAGAACTTGTTCATCTCCAAGTCGCCGTGAAGGAAGGCGATGGCGTAGTAGATCACCCCAAAGAGGAACCAGGTCATGACAAAAGTAGCAGCAAAGAGGGTGAGTTTGTACCTCCACTTCATGTCTATGACTGTGGTCCACAGATCCTGCAGGTAGAGCAGGTAGATGCCATCGACTTTGTCTATCCTGACGTTGCTGTGGCCGCTCTTGGACATCACGCGGGGTTTGTGCGCCTTGAGCATGGCGCTGTCGATGCCGCCGTTGACCAGGGGCACGCGGGACATGTTGATCTTTGTGGGCTCCATCCTCACTGCTTCAGTCCTGGGGAGAGAAGAAAAGAAAGCTTGCTGCTTAATGAAGCCAGAGCCGACTCTGAGGAGTGTTTGAAAATGTTGATGGAGAGAAGCACAAACATCATCTAAACACAGCAGCAGTGAATAAAAACAGCTGGTATATAAAGTTACCACCGTACAGTATCTGACATCACAAATAATTTGATATTCTTTTTTTTTTTTCCAGGAAAAAAAAAAATCATTCTTTGATTCTGACGCCTGCCAAGTACAGAGAACTAGGTTTCTTTTATGATAGCCTGCAAAAGAAATTTGTCAAAGCTGAAATTTTATATCAGTACTTTATTTCTGTAAAAGGCATTAAATATATTTTTTTTCCTTACGTTTCTCTAGAGAAGAGGCTCTTTTTGATTAGTGAGCAGGTTTTCTTTAATGCCCTGAAGAGAGACATCTGATCAGAATTAAAGTCGCTGGGTTCAGAACGCAGATCCAGCTCACCACCTCTGTCCCTTCCTGCGACAGAGGCAGAATGAGCCAGACCAGCTTTCACTGGGAACAATTAACTTCCACAAGTGATTTACTCAGTCGGATCTGGCTCTTTGTGACGGACCTACAACCAACCTAGAGGGAAACAAAGCAGACCTGAGCACATCAAAGGCGAGGTCTGGAATATTTACACCTGGGTGCAACACTCTGAAGCTGTCTGCACTGGACAGCACTCCCACATTTTAAGCTGTCTGAGGGGGAAAAAAAAATAAATTAAAAAAAATGAAAGTAATTCACAAAGTCAGCATTCTAAACGTGGGCCCTGACCTGCGCGACCCCAGCAATCATTGGAGCACCCGACTCCTGGATTTGTTTACTGGGCACCAGTCTGGATGGAGAGGGAGAGTGCGGGCACCCAGGGCTGGGCAGAGCCCCCGGGCTGAGGCAGAGCCCTGCCCGTGCCAGCTGGAGGAGGCACGGAGCGGGACCCGGCTCACAGGACCAGACAGAGATTACGTAGAGCAAGGACAGTGCATGTTATAGTCGTTCCCAACAACAAAACTTCCTGCTGACAAAAGCAACAAAGAAAAAAAACACATCCCATGCATCCTTTGTGCTTTGGCAGGTCTCACAAAAAGGCATTGTTTTGTCCCATTGTTTTCCTCAAAAAAGAGCCTCCAAGTCAGTGATTAGTTTTCGCCAACTGCTGGGAAAAAAAAAAAAAAAAAGAAAAGGAAAAAAAAAAAATAATGTCTTCCTTATAGCTACTTAAAAGAATTTTGCAGGAAGTACAAGATATATTTGTGGGACACACATGTGCCAGCCCAGGACATCAGCATAATTGCTCACTGAAGTACCTTTCCTGTTATGTCAATTAAGGAGAATTTTTGTTTGTGACTGTACTCATCACACTGTTGCAGGTTTTCTGGGAAAGGGTAATTAAACTTAGCCCTTATTAACAACTGTAGCTCATTCCAGTTTAGGTTTAATCACCAACATTTCTCTTCCACAGCTCTGAATCATTGCCACAGATATATATTTATGTAAGAAAGGAGTGCATCCATGATCCCAGTAGGAGATTCCTTATGTGACAGTCAAATCAACACACAGAGCGCAGCATGTCCGGATAACAAACAGGAAAAAAACCTTCAAGTGATCTGGAAAAGAACAACGGGAGGAAACGTGGGGGCTGGGAGGGGTAGGGCTGGGAAGGACTGTACATGCTACTGCTCTTCAGGCCAACCCAAACCCAGCACTGCTGTCAGGGGGAAGTAAATATGTGCAGCCTCTAAAGGGAAACCTTTCAGCAAGTGCATGTTCCTTAGGGAAGAGGCTCCATTGCCCCACACCAAGCCTCTCCCTGGATAGGACATGGATTTAAAACATGCCCAAAGTCTGTCCTGAAATCAGTACACCTCTCCCTCTCAAGCACACTTCCCCTTGGACTTCACTTGCACTCTGTCAGAACGAGTTTCCCTGCCACAAGGAGGTGTTTGGGATCTCTGCTCCAGTGCTGGAGGCACATCCCCATCCCACTCCCTGCTCAGCCTACCTGGGCAGGTGCTCCTGGGAGGAATTCCCAGGGCTGACAGCTCCTCCTCCTCTGGAGGTCACAGGGATGGGGACAGCCAAGGCTCCAGCTTCCCTCCTTGGAGCTCCAGCTGGTGGGTTTGGGCTGGAGGGGCAGGGACAGGGCTTGCAGGGTGTCTGAAGGTCAGAGTTACCTGTCCAAGGTCAGGGATGGCCCAAGGGCACTCAGCTCTCCACACTCACCTGGCTGTGCCACACCCAGGAGATCCCGGATCCTGCAGCAGGGAGGGATGTGTGGGACATGTGTGCGTGGGATGCAGTGTCAATAACAACAGTTACAGAATCGTGGAATGGTTTGGGTTGGAATGGAAGTTAAAACCATCCAGTGCCACCCCTGCCATGGCAGGGACACCTTCCACTGTCCCAGGCTGCTCCAAGCCCCAGTGTCCAACCTGGCCTTGGGCACAGCTGCTCCAGGGCATAGCTTCCCTGGGAAAACCAGTGCCAGGGCCTGCCCACCCTCCCAGGGAAGGAAAAGATTCATCCCTCCCAAGGGTCTGCTAAGACTCCCTGCCCTCTCTCTGCTCTGCCCTGGAATCGGTTGTTCCCCGTCCAAGAGCCCCAAATGAACAGAATCCTGAAACTGCAGCAGCCTCCCACGTTGCCAGACCCGCTGAAGGACAGCACCACAGACACGACACCAAAATGCCACAGCAGAAGAGTTCCCCCCAAAAGGTGGGAATTTTCAAGGAATTTTCAAAGTACAGTTTCTTCCCTGGGCTGCACCAACAGAGAGTAAACAGCTGTAAAATTTGCCATTTCAGGTTTTAAGCTGAGAAGTGAAGCTTTGGTGCAGCCCTGGACAAATCTGGCACACTCCAGGCTGCTCCAGCTCACAGCCAAGGCTGTTCCTCACTGTCCATCTCCCCTGTCCCATGTGGGATATTGAGCCCCACATGTGGCAGAGTGGGAAATTTTGGAGTCTGCTATAGATGAAAGAGGCTTTTTTAGAGCTCCCTCATCATCTTTTGTGTCCTCCCTTGATTTGTGACAAAGTCACTCAGCTTCACAGCCACTTCCTGAAATGGATCCCAGCCAAATCCTGGTGCTTTTTTTGGTGGCAGGGTTGGTTTTTTTTTTGTTTGTTTTGTGTTGATTTGCTTCCTCTTTTCTTTTCCTTTTTTTTTTTTCCTCTCACATCACTCTTTCCTGTGTGATCCTGAATTCCTCTAGTGCTCTTTTCCTCCCCAGGGAAATTCCTCTTGGTTTCCTTTCCCTGCAGAAATACTTCCCTTCTCTGCCACAGTGACATGGGAGGAGAGGATCTGTCACGCTGCCTCTGCTCCCCTCCCTTATCACTGGCAGAAGCCAGCAGCAATCACCTGGGGGAAGAAACTCTGATGAAATCATCAGTAGAAAAAAGAAAAAAGGGCTTCAGACGAGGATTCTCTCCTGCCCCCACTTCCCCACTGCTTCCTGAGTGAAGTGACCGCTATAATATCCCAAAATGAATTATTTATGGCTATCTGTATATGTAAAAAATCCACATTATAGCACCTGCATTGCTATTTCCCATCTTATAGAGGCACCCCACACTCTCTGCCCTGACAATCAACCCCAGCACCTGAGCCAAAATACTTTGGTTTGTTTGGTTTATGCTCACTCTAAATCACAAAGCACATCTACCACACTAAGTTAACATGAGCAAACAAGCTTAATTAATAAGAGTTATATACATTTTTAAATTAAAATAACAACTTCTGTCTGTTCCCTAACTGATTTTACACTGATAAATTACTTTTTATTGCTGTATATCAAAGTGGAGCTGCAAATGAAACTGAGCTGAAGCAGAGTTAAGGAAACACACTTCAAGAGGGAAGAAAATGAAATTGTCTCAGGCTTGTCTAGCATTCTAATGCCCTCTGAATTACCTCCTTTCCTCACCAGCCCTTTTGGAGCAGCCAAAGGAGACTCCCAAGTTCAGCGCAGACAAGGTCAATAAAACACAGAGCTACATACCAAACCACCAAGCATGAATACCTTGCCATTAAGGTAATTCCAGCAGCCAGGGATCTAACCAGCACATTGCCACTGCTTCCAGGGAGCACATTATCAGGGAGCCGGGGCCAGCCTGCACACACACAAAAATGTTCCTCTTGCATGGAGCCAGCTTTGCTTGTGCAAGATCTCTCTTGGCAGACACAAGTGATTAAAAGCCTACAGGAGCATGACTTGTTCGAAGGGCCTCAGCTGTTTTCCTTTATTTTCCTTTTCCCCAATCAGACGTGGCTTTGCCACTGGAGCAAATCCTCACGCATGCTTCGCTGCCACTCCGATACGGGGGCAGAACTTGAGCTGTTTTCTCAAGCAGCACAAAAAACCATTAGCAGGCTTGGCAGCGAAGAAATGGAAAGCCAGGGGTGAGGAAAGAAAACACTGAGGAGGGCTGCATAATCTTCAGATCTTTCCTAGGTCTGATGTGGTTCAGTAGGTTACAAAAGTGCCTCCTGAATTCTCAGTGCTCTGCGTAGCATGAACATCCTCCTCCCTCTGGGCTGTGCACCAGGTTATGCTGTGCAACTGTCAACCAGCAAAATCCTCCTCAGTGGCTGAGCTGTGGAATTCATAGGAGTGGAGGGAGGGAAGGAGAGGCTGGAAAAGGGTGCTTTGCCTCTGGCACAGCCACACAGCTGGACACTGCTACCCTGGGCTCCAAAAGGAGCCCTTCAGTGCTAGGACTCACTAGGGAGTGGTGACAGGCAAGCTTGAAAAGCTGAACTTGCACATTTTTGGCTTTTATCACAAAAAGACTGAGGCAAGAGAACCGTAAATACAGCCTCAAGTCAAAATGAGCTCCCAAAGCTGCGCCTTCATCTACCACCTTGGAGCCACCCATCACACAGAGCAGCCCTGGGAGTGGTCACTCTTCCCAGTTTGGGAGTGGTCACTCTTCCCAGTTTGGGAGTGGTCACTCTTCCCAGTTTGGGAGTGGTCACTCTTGCCAGTTTGGGTACCAGGAGCAGGTGGAAGAAGGGGCACGTCCTGGGCCAGCACAGGGAGGGCTGAGGGGTGCACTGGTAAAGCCAGGGATGGGTTTTACATCACCCACATCAGGGCCAGGGCAACAACCATTCACAGAGCAGTGGTAAGGAAGCAAAATCCCAAATCCATCTGCCTCTACCTGCTGGGCATGGAAGATGAATTAAAGCTGGAGAAGTCCCATGTGTGCTGTTTCTGAGGGAGATTTGTCCAGGAATGCTGTTGTTCCCCAGGACAGGGTGCAAGGCTTTGCAGTAATTATGGATTTACACAGAGGAGCTTTAGGAACTACACTGATGCAAAGAAATAGAAAAACAACCAAGAAGGCAGAATGGAGGCAGAAGATGACTTAAAGCTTATTCAGTTAATGGAGAAGCTCCTGGTGATTCCCAAGGCCTCCAAGGGGAGAAAAAGCACACCCTGCAAGGGTGTGAGCAGTTAACACACTGCAAGTGAGCATCCACCCTCCCAAAATCCTGCCCTCCAGCCTCTGCCCTGGGCTCTGGGGATGAGCAGGGACTTGGCCATGCACATCCTTCAAGTACACAAAAGTGTTCTTTCAGGAAGAAATTAATAAACTCCCCACATCATGAAACTCTCCTTTTTGTGCTCAGCAATATGGTTTATGCACAGCTGGGAAAAAAAATAATAAAGAGAGAAAGTTTCCTCAGAAACCTGTTGTGCTTTTTCATTTTTTTTTTATGAATGGCTTTTCTTCAGCAAGGCAGTACAAAATACTTTAGAATGCCTCCCTGGCTGGCACATTGTTGCTCCAAAATCTTTTCAAACACTGGGAGAGCACAGCTAAGCATTTAGAACCTGCCCGTGCTGTGATGCTCTTCCCACCCACAAACCCTTTCCTCATTCTTGCTGTGCAAACCATCCCTGGCTCTTTCTACACAGACAAGTCTGAACAGACTCCTGGGATCTTGCCCTCTCTGTTTCTGGGAAGTTGGGTGCCAGAGCTGCTCTGCAAGGCTGAAAGGGACATTTACTGTTGCATTTTGCTTATCGAGCTCTCAGCCTGCACTTCCACTTTGAGTTACATCTCGGGCTGCTCTGGGAACATCAAACATCTCAGCACAGAGAAGGAACTAAGCTGGGGCAGAACAGGAGTGATGTCCTACCCCAGCTGAGCCTAGCAGCCACTACAAAGCCAGGACTAAACTTTCAGAGAGCTCAATGACAACTGTTGTCCTGTTTTGCAGTCATTGCCACTGTTTCTTCACTCTCCCCTTCCAGGATGACCCTGGAGACTTCCATCAGCTAAATCCAGTCATTCTTCCTCCCTGGAGGTATTTCTCTTTACCCCAGGGGGTACCTCACTATCCTGCTTTCCCTCACTTTTTTTTGTATCCCATTCCTCTCCCCTTCCCACTTTCTGAATCAAAAGCTCCAAACCAAGAGTGCTTACCCCACCTCAAGAGAAGTGTGTAGCTGACTGCATAATGCTTTATGTTCATCAAAAATCTCCCTGTAGGTTCACACCACCTATTCCTGACCTCTCCATCACGTCAGAGAGTCATGGAATCACAGAAGGCTTTGGTTGGAAGGGACCTTCAAGATCATCTCATTCCAATCCCCTGCCACAGGCAGCAACAACTCTGTTTTCAGTGGTTTCAAATTTTGCAAAGCTTCATTTAGTGCAAGGTGTCCTCTCCCCATCTTCCCAGCCCCTTATCAGTCAGAAATGGGGGAACAAAGCCTCAGACTCAAGGAGGAGTCTCAGCTTCACCTCCAGGGATCAGATTTGGGAGTACAAGTGGCAGCAGCCACACGGCTTGAGGAGCAGGAGGGAGGTGGAGAAGGAGAGCAGGGGATGTGCTGGGAGAAGATTGAAGACAAGCCAAGGAAAGCCTCATTTTTTGGCTCTTCCTGCTTAGACACAGGATCAATTAATCCATGTGGTGTTTTGTGGCATGCCTGAACGCAGAGCTCCTGGGCATCCAGCAGGGTGAGGGTCAGGGATGGAGACACCTGTACACATTCCAGCACGAAACAGGAGCTGGGCAGGGATTTTCTGCAGAATAGTTTTTCACTTAGTCAACTCAGGCCTACCTAAGTCCTTCCTAAGTACTTAATTCCTTTTTTGGGAACGGGCCCTTGGCCAGCCAGCTGCTCTGGCTGCTGGGAGAGTGTTTTCACATAGCTCCTGCTGCCTTCCCCATCCCACACTGGGGACAGGCCACCTCTCTGGAGCACAGCTCCCAGGGAAAAGGCACCCAGAGAGGCTGGTGATGCCTTTTTTTTGTCTGATTCCAGGGCTGGGCTCAAGGTGGGTGAGTTGTTTGCCCCAAAGGCATGTTTTCCCTTGATTTCTGCCTCTCTGGATACTGCCTGGTATAAATTACGTGGCTGAAATCCTCCTGCACGAGTTCATGTGCCAAGAGTTTCATGGTTTTGTACCCAAATCAGGGGTGTCTGTGTTTCCTTTCAGTATTCTGCTCACAGCGTGGCAGCTTCGATAGGCAGATAGACAACAATTAGTCTGAAGCCATTTACTGCTGAAGTTATGTTGGAGAAAGTTCAAGGGGAAGGGAATTCCTTCCCAGTTCAGCAGGAGAACAAAGGGATTGGACTGGACTGCTGCAAGGGAAACCCTATAGGAGCCTTCCAGTTCCTAAAGGGGGCTGGAGAGGGACCTTTCACAAGGACAGGGTGTGACAGGACAAGGGGGAATGGCCTTAAGCTGAAGGAGGGCAGGGTTAGATGTGAGGAAAAAATTCTTAGATGTGAGGAAAGAATTCTTCCTGGACAGGTGGGGAGTGCCCAGAGCAGCTGTGGCTGCCCCTGGATCCCTGGCAGTGCCCAAGGCCAGGTTGGACACTGGGGCTTGGAGCAGCCTGGGACAGTGGGAGGTGTCCCTGCCATGGCAGGGGGTGGGATGAGATGGTTTTAAGGTCCCTTCCAACCCAAACCATTCCATGATTCCATGATAAGCTTGCTGGGACTGTCATTGCTCACCACAGGCTGGCTGTGTGCTTGCTTTCCTTCCTTCACAGCAGATAAAGGACAGCACCTTGTTTTTAACCTCCCAGTACTCACCCATCACTTCATCACTTCGAATAATAGCAATAACAATAATAAAGTCAGATTCAGAGCAACTGATTTGCCAGTCTGCAGCTGGTTTGAAATTTGCTGCATCTGTTTCAAAGCTGAAGAGGGGTTAGTGGAACAGAAAACTGCTCTGCTTTCTTTTCTTGTTTGCTTGCCTTTTCCCTCCAAATTCATTTCTTGGCCTAATAAAAATCTGGATTTGTTTAAAAACAAGCAAGCAAACAAACCCAAAAACAGACACTTCCTCTGGATTTTTAATTTCAATTGTCAGCAGGTGGTTGAAAATGAAGAGGAGCGTGCCAAGTCATGGCAGGGACAAAAGTTAGCGCTTTCCTGGTTGTTCAAAAATTTGGATTAAACAGCTGCAGGCTGCCTTCCCCAGGGCTGCTGCTTCTCCCTGACTCTCAGCTGAGACAGGGAAGACGTTTATCAGGCAGCAGTGGGGCATTTCAGACCTGTCAGAGCAGACAATTTACAGTGGGTTTTGCCCCTGTTTATTTTTTTTTCATGCCAGATCCCCTGGCACCCCCCAAACCCAACATCAAACCCCAGGTTGCAGCACCCCAAGAGCATCATCTCCTACCTGTATCCCACCCCTACCAGGAAAGGAACACATCCTGGGGCTCAGCAGCTCTCTTTTGAATTACAATATGTGGTGCCAGTTGGTTGCTGTGCGTCCCAGTCAAGTTGGGGTTTGTTTTTAATTAGTCACTGCACACCAGGGCTCTCTCAGAGCTGGGTGGAGGTGTGGCCGTGGGGGTGAGGCTCCCTGCAGGGTGCTGGGGCAGAGTTTTTGCTCTGCTTTCTCCCCATAAATCACATTTCCAGTAAATCACAGCTCTCCTTTAGCCCATGCCACGAGCTCGTTAAGAATTACTTTCATGCCCTGTGAGTACCCCACAAATATTATGTACACATACTCTGCATAGATAAACCTGCTCATCATTTTCCATTCTCTGTGCAGCCACTAAATCTCAACACTGAAATGTCAGGCTATAAGAAGAGTTTTCCACCAAAAAAAATATTTAAATTCCTGTGCCTTTTAAATATCTAAAAACCTTAATAGTGTTGAAAGTAATGGTAGGGTGCAAAAGACCATGAAGCTGGTAAGGGGAAAAAAAATATATTTAAAGGTCTGTATATTGGTAACCTTCTTTTCATCTATTCCTAATGTGGACAAAATCAAATCTAACTGGGGAAACAGCACACCTTCACCCAGCAGGAAGGTGGATGCTGTTACTGGAGTAAAGTTTTTCCTATTAAAAAAATCCCGGATCCTTTTAACCTGTTTGTTGTAGCTGATTTGTGCTGCCTTATGTAGGTAGAGCAGTGATAAATACAGAGTAACCAGCTAAATAATCCACATTTCTGTCATCTCTGCATGGCCAGGGCACAGCAGTGAGTTTGGAGGGATGTCTGCCATCATACAAAGCACGTTTCCAAGAAAGGATGGGTTTGTCAGGGTTTCATCTTAAAACTTGTTGCAAGCTGATTTTCTCAGGAAGTTATTTGGTTATGAAGAATTGCCCTGCCTGTGTGAACAAGTTCACGCTGTGGAAAATGTTTTCAAAAAGAGACTCTTCACTCATGCTGGCAAAATGCAGCCTGTGAGACAAAGTACCCACTTCTCTCACGCAAACCTAAATTATTTTTACATTGGATGTCTCTCTCTCTTAGGCAAAGCACAGATGATGTTACTGGCACATGTAACTGACTTATTTTTTGATAATTAATTGCTTTACAGTGAATTACAGCAATTGTGGACAATATTCTCTTTGAGGGGCACAACATCTTCAAAAATGTTCATTCTTACCCCATTTGCTCTGCACTACAAAGATTTCAAATTGCATAAAGCATCAATTTCCCTGGATTGTCAAGGTGTGATAAATGGAGAAAAAGCTCTGTTTCATCTCAAACAAATGTTTGGAATCTACTTCACCTAAACAAAACTTACAAATTTTTAAATTCTGGAAAGAAAATTCAATAGTGTCCAATAGATTCAAGATGTGATATTTCACGGGCAAGCATTTATGTGCACTTACGTAGAAGTCAGAGATTTATTAAAATACTTTATTGAAATACTTTTATTAAAATTTAAAAGTATTTCTTAAATATTATTATTTTTTATTTAAAAATATTTATTAAAGTACTATTTTATTACAATATCATTCCATGGTGTGTGAGCTCAGCTGGTTGGAGTTTGGTGCTAAAAACACCAAGGCTGGGGGCCATTACCTTAAAAATTGGGTTTGATGTCCTTGTGGGACCCTTCCAACCCAGAAGATTCTGTGATTCTGTGATTCCCAGTTCTGCAAAGCACAAGCAGTTGCAAACCTAAAACACTGATGTGGGAGATTCTGCCCTATCTAAAGTCACTTGTGGATGCATCTTCTTCCACACAAACATCCCCCTTTGGGCTATTATTTCCCTGAATAAAGACTCTAGATCTTGAAATAAAATAATTTCCTCAAATGCCCAGTCTTGGAAACATCCACAAGGACCAGGAACCACCACCTGGGGCTGTGCTCTCAGAGCCAAGCTCTTTGCTAAAACATCTCCCAAAGGTGTGCTGGGCTCACCCTGGGGCTCACACACCCTGTCCCCATCCCTGTCCCCACTCCTGTCCCAGCCCTGCTGCCCCTCACCAGCTCCAGAAGGGACAGAAGGGGTCCTCTAAACCACCAAAATTCTGGGCTGATGTACAAACCAGGGCCTTTCACCTGCTTCCCTGAGGTGGTCAGGCGAGAATTAAAGATATCAGTGACACTTCCCCATTGGTGTAGGGTTACTTATCCTCAGTGCTGCCCAAAAGTTTTGTTTCAGGGCAGCTTTCTCTCTTTTTTTTTTTTTTTTTTTTTTAATTTAATTTTGCTCCTGACCAATCCATGGATGTGGTTAATTTAAGGTTTAAAAGGCTTTTGCTCACACATACACACACACCCATATATGTTTTCCACTGAAGTCTGTGCTTTTTCCTAGACCCACCCAAATTCCAGTACATAGCTCACTCGTGTGCCAAGCTTCCCTACTCTTCCTGCAATGAGTGGAAAAATGCCCTTTTTTCCACTCCTGCACATTTTAAGGGGGGGAACCATGTGGAGGAGAAGGGAGAATTTAGTTGTACCTGTGTTTTCAGAGCAGAAATAGGAAAGAACCTCAGTGTTGTCCATGGGAATGCTTTCTTCCTAAGGTTCATGAGGTCCCGAGCCCCAGTGCTTTCTGAGCAGGAATTGTGGAGTGCCAAGGAGATTTAAAAATGAATAAATGTGAAGCAAAAGTAGCTGCTGGTTGGTAAAACTCCATTCTGTTCATATGGAGTACTTAACACTCCTGAATGTTCTGGTATTTTAGGTGAGCGCTGAGAGAAAATCAAAGATTAATGGTAAGAAACATTGGGGAGTTTTGAGTGGAAATGGCTTCAGTCATGTCCTTTAATGGGGTATTTTGGGCTACCAGTAAATTAATGGAATCCCAGAATGATTTGGGTGGGAAAGGACCTTAAAGATCATCCATGCCATGGGCAGGGACATCTTCCACTACTCCAGGTTGCTCCAAACCCTGTCCAGCTTGGATTTGAACTTGTGGAAAGCTGGTGGACCAAGGGCTGTAACAACACACGAGCTCCATCCAAAGCCTTTTCCATTTCCCTGGCCTCCATGGGGATTCTCTGATGCCTGGTTAAGGCTGGTCCCCCTTGATTTCCTCTTCTCAGGAAAGGCATTAATAAATCCTCTCTGACTTACAGAGCTCCCTGCTTTCCTGGAGCTTGTTGGAGCATAATTTCTGAAGCCTCTGTTCACCTGCCAAGCCAAGCTGAAATTAGCCCATGGATTTAAAGACGTGGGCTGGTTTGTATCCCTTCACTCTTAGGTGATGGAAATTAAAATAGGCCAGGTTAATTATTTATCCTTTCCATCAGCAACATGCTAACACTGTACAGGAGCTTATTGTCACTCATATATCTGCAAAAAATGGAATAAAAATTGGTATTTTTTAAGAAGAAGCTGTTTCCTGAGTTTCTTGACTGGGAGGTTACACAGCCCTGCTCTGTTGTGTCTTTCAGATAAACTCCCAAGGAATCAGAGGGAAAAGAATATTTGTTTTCCTCATTGCTTTCCCAAGTTGCTTGATCCCTGCCAATTTCCATGACACAGACCCCTCAGTCAGCTGCAGAGACTGTGGCTTCAGAAAGGGAGGAAAGTTCTGGTGCACGTCAATGTTTTTGGATTTTCTCGCCAAACCAGAAATATCAAAACAAAATTTAAAAAAAAAAAAAAAAGGAAAAAAAACTTTCAACTTTTTCTGGTAAAATAAAATAAAAAAAAACCACAACAAAACAACAAAATATAAAAAGGTCATTCTGCCTGTTTGTTCAAACCAAAACTAAGCCTTTCCTTTTGAGATTTGCACAGACGTGTATACCCCATTTAAATCAGGTGAGGAACAAAACATTCCTTGGAGTGGCAGATAGTGGCATCTTGCTTCCAAAATACAATTTTTTTTACTGTTCAAAATTGTGGGGTTTTTTTTCCCATCTAAACCTGTATTTTCAGCCCATAAGGCTTCTGGTTGAAAAGTCTCAGCCAACTGTAAGGACCACGTGGGTTGGTTTGGTGACGAGTGACACTTGGAGGGACACAGCCTGTCCTGCTTGTTGGGATCTGGGAACACAACTACAATTCCCTCCTCCCTGTTCTTTTCCTCACAGTTTCTTAGGAACCTCCATAAAAGCAGTGATAATGTGCCCAAACAAGAGAAAAAATCTCACGCTGCTTTTCAAAGCCCCTGCGTTTCCTTACCCTCAAAGGAGCCTGATTTCCTGATTTATTTACACATCCCTTATCTTTATGGCTGCTCCTTTATGATCCCGTGTCATCTCCAAAGCTCCTGCAATCTTTTACAGTTGGGAAGGTCCAGCTTTGATCACTGGAGTCATCAGGCTGAATAGAACATTGTTCCTGCTCCGCCGAGAATTTTTTCCGACTGCGCTCAGGACACCGCAAACTTATTTTTACAACGCTCAGCAGCTCCTCTACCTTGTTTTTCTGTGAGTTTTACAGATGCCGTGGGTTTCAGGAGGCACTTTGATGTTTTCCAAGCTGCCTGATTTACGAGAACAAAAAATACCACCATTCCCCAATTATTTTCTGTCGCCTTGTAATAAGGCTTGATGCATCAATGGAAATTCAGTCTAGGCACAAAGAATAACTGGGGAATGAGGAAATCAACTGCATCTCCCACAAGAGATCATTCTTCCAGTGGAAAAATCAACCTTTTTGATCTCTAACCCTCTACTTTTCCTGTAGTATTTAATAAAGCCTTCATTTTTATTGGAAAACACACTTGATGGGAAATGTGTAACTGCTAGACCTTTCTGTGTTATTTTAGTGCTGTTTATATTCTATTTTAGTGCTGTTTGAACAGAATTCATGTTTTGTAGGTAAGTGCTGAAGATAAGTGGTTGCAAAAAGCAGCTGAGCAGGGCTGTGAATATCTCCAGTTGCAGCAGATTTCAGAAGGGGTTAAGGTCATGGCACTGCTGAAAGTCCAGGGACTGTCACTCCACCAGCCAGGTGGCAGCTCAGTGGCAAAGCAGAAAACTCCCCCATTCCCTGTTCTGGTGACACTCTGTTAAACCCAACCTTTCCCAAAGTAAAAACTCTTTCTGAAAAGCTGTTCTCCTGCTCCGTTTGCTGCGCAGCTCAGACTTCTGGTCTGCAGGCAGCTTGGTGCCACAGCATCTCCAAAATCCACCTTTTCTTCCAGTCCAGGTTTTCAGTTTATTAATTAACATTTCCCAACAGTCCTGCTCACAGTTCTTTTCATCTGACCCACCCAAAAAATCTGGGGTAATAAAAAAAATATTATTTATTTTCTGCTATTTTGACCATTTTAATTTCTTCTTCATTAATTCAAACACATCTTTCACTTCTTTATACCCCTAAAGGTCACAGTCTAACCTTTCCACAGCTGCTGCCATGACCCCCAGAGCTCTTCTTTCTTCTGCTCTTTGTTGGCATCTCATTCCTCTTTGTCCTCAAATCAATCCCTGGGTTTTTTTTTACTCCTTTCCTGGTTTAGACTTCTCCCATTCCACAATAGCTTCCCATGTGACATAAATAAAATTCCCACATCCTGAAAATCCACCTGTGTGAGATACAACTTCCACAAGCTTCTCCCCATCATTGTGTTTACCTACAGAGTCCCTCCTCTGTGTCCTTCACTGTTAGATCTGAAATAATTTACAGCAGATCCAAAGTTTTCCTCTTTGTTCATCTGACTGCAAAGTGTGTTGAGGACCTGCTGTGCTGTGAGAAATAATTTGTTCTGACTGTAGTCTTTGTTCGGCATCAGCATAGATAATAAGTGATTTATTTCCTTGGAAGCACTCATTTTTCCAGGATAGAAAGCTGGGATACCTTGGGATGTGCCCATCTCCCTGCAGTGCCTGATTACCTGAGACCAGATGCTGAACTTTTAGACAGCTGAATTTGTCTTTTCCTTACATCTCTATAGCAAGGCCAGAGCTTTTGAAAGCTGCCAAGTTTATTTATTCCATGAAAATCAACTGTTGCAGTGCATGTGGAGGCACCCCTCTCCTCCTGGAAGGATGAGGATTACACATTAATTACCTGGTACAGGTGTGCATTTGAAGTTGGAATATCCTAAATAAATACAGGTCAGTCTGAGTTGTACTGCTGAAGCCTTTCAGGTGAAATCCCATGAGAAATGCTGTGCTGTGTGGGATCCCAGGTGAGATCACACACCATGATGTGCCCTGTACATCACAAACATGGTTTAGTTCTTGTAAAAAATGCAAATTATGCATTGAACATTATGAACAAGTTTCTTAAATAAAAACAACCCATCTAGGAATTTAAAATAGGGTGTAGGATATGTCTGCTCTGTTTTAAAGGTTCTTGCCTCTGACATTCCCTGCCACAGGTCAGCTTGGTTATCCCTGCCAACACAGAAACTGTCACCACCCTCACCAAAATATGGATTCATCAAGCCTGAAGGTTTAAAAGGCTCCCTCATCCATGATCACAGAATCCCAGAATCATCAGGGTTGAAAAAGCCCCTCAGGATCATCCAGTGCCACCCCAGCCCCACCAGCATCACCCCAAACCCTGTCCCCAAGGGCCACATCCAGACTCCTCTGGGACAATTCCAGCGACTCCAAACCTCCCTGGGCAGCTCATCCCAAGGCCTGACCACTCTGCCAGGGAAATTTTCTTTCCCAGTCTCCAACCTGAACCTTCCCCTGGTGCCATTTGAGGCCATTTCCTCTCCTCCTGTCCCTTGGGACACGGCAGAAGATCCCGACCCCCCCGGCTGTCCCCTCCTGGCAGGAGCTGTGCAGAGCCACAAGGTCCCCCCTGAGCCTCCTTTTCTCCAGGCTCAGCCCCTTCCCAGCTCCCTCAGGAATTCTCCAGCCCCTTCCCAGCATCCTTCCCTGCCCTGGACACGCTCCAGCCCCTCCAGGTCTCTCCTGCAGGACCAGAACTGGACACAGCCCTCGAGGGGCCTCTCAGAGCCAGCCCAGAGGGACAATCCCTGCCCTGCTCCTGCTGGACACACAATTCCTCACCCAGCCCTGCTGCCAGTGGCCTCTTGCCCCCCTGGGCACCCCTGGGCTCGTGTCCAGCCCCTGTCACCAACACCCCCAATGTTTTTATCTGTGCAATTCCAAAATCCCAGGGTGGGGTTGGGCTCTTTCTCCAGGCAGAACTGACAGAACCAGAGCACACAGCCTCGAGCGGCACCAAGGGAAATAGAGGTTGGATGTTAGAGAAAAGTTTTACAGAAAGGGTGATAAAGTTGTGGAGTGGCTGCCCGGGGAGGTGGTGCAGTCACCACCCCTGGGTGTGTTTAACAAAGCCTGGATGTGGCACTGGGTGCCAGGGCTGAGTTGAGGTGTTGGGGCTGGGTTGGACTCGATGGTCTTGAAGGTCTCTTCCAACCCAGAGATTCTGGGATTCTGTGAAAATATGAACAGCCCACATCCTACACCTCTGTCACAGCTGCTTCTTTCAAAGGTTCCCCTTTTCATGGTGGGATTTCAAATCCTCCTCTCCTTTTCACCATGGTCCACCTGCCATTTATTAGCAAGATGGGAGCCAGCAGCGATCAGTCGATAAAGAGCAAAAAGCTGAACCAGAATTATTTGGTGGCAAAATAGATAACAATAATATAATAATATAATAATATAATAATATATTATATATTATATATAATAATAATAATATATATTATTATTGTAGTGCCTCAAGCTGAGCAAAGCTGAAGATCAGGAGCAATTTCCATTAATTTCTGTTAAGCAACTGCAGTTTTAAGAACTCAGATAAGCAAATTCTTGTCCACTGCTTCATTTTGAGGCTGGGGAATGAGGATCTGGTCGTTCGTCCAGCTTTTTTTTCAGATTTCACTCTAAATATTTCAGCTGATGTAGAAAAGTGCTTAAATCAAAGTTTTTTGTGAGAACAGAAAGGCTGTTACTGGTTTCTAAGGCATTTTCAATATTTATGTGACGTCTTGGGTGATGAACAAATTTCTTGTATTTCTCTGCATTCCTTGTGATTGTAAAGCAATCACAGACAAAAAGCTTTTCCTTGATGATATAATCATTATTTATAAAATCTAAACAAGCATTGGAGCATTTAAAGGCATGGTGTCCTCTCAAACATTTTCACTGTTTATCAACCAAAAATACCCCTGCAAAAGCAGAACTGAGCTACAGCAGGATAAATCACTGGGGTTGCCCCACTGAAATGTGTTTTTTTGCATTTCTGCACAAAAAAAAACCCAAAGAAATTTTCTTAATATAAGATTTTATGTTCCCTGGCTGAGACCTTAAAATATTTACTACCAATTTACTACCAGAGATATTTACTACCAATAATATTATTTTGAGTCATAATCAAGTCACAGGTTTGGACATTTCATTCTGACAAGACGTAAATACTAAATTTTGCATTTTTTGTTCAAATTATAGTTAAATTGTATAAATTTTTGTTTCAAAATGATATATGTAAGGTTCAGTGTCTTTTTTTTATGGTTTGGAGTTTCTTTGGATAATTTTTTAGACTGCAACAACAGAACAGAGTAGGAAAGTACTTCAAGGACCAGGAACCCCAACAGAGTCCCTTACAACAATTAATTTCTGCCTATTCTTAGGGAAAATAGAGTTTTAATCTAAAAATACTAAGCTGGGAACAGTCCAGAGATCAACTACCAAGTGCCACTAATTGTGCCAGTCAACCAAACTCAATGTAGGGCTAAAATAAAATGTTGCCTTAAAAGGTTTTCTGGTTTTCATCCTTTTTTTGTGAGAAAGTTTTGCCATTTGCATAAGGAAATGAATCAGGATTGCAACTCCAACACCTCCTCCCTGATTCTGATACACTTTTGGTCTTCTCTGAAAATCAAAGTCTGTTTGCTTGGGTGAGAGGGCTCAGGAAAGAACAGCTGGCATGGAAGTGTCAGGGTGGGCAGCTTGGAGTGGATCATTGCTGAGCAGAAAACAAGGGGGAAACTTTGGGGAAATTTCACAGGCAAGGTCAGAAAAATCACAAAAACATTTGTCTGCTTGCTATTTTCCTTGGGAAATTAAAAATGAAATTAAAATAATTTAACCAATAAAATTTATTCACTGGTTAAAATGTAAACCTCTATTTTATCCTATTTATTCTGGTTATTTTGTTTTATTTTATTTGTATCTATTTTATTATATGTTTTTGTCAGGCTGTGTAATTCTAGAGAAGAAAAGGGGAAAATTTGATCATGATATATTTTACTCTTTTCTCTCCATCGGTTTGAGCTAAGAATACACCTTTTAAAGTAAAGTAGGTGCATTGTTATATAAATTCCTTCCCTACAGATTTATGGTAATATATTGAACAGATAACCATTTTTATCATACATTCTCAGTGCAAAAGTCCTAATTTTAGATATGGAAAAGTTCATGATGCGAAACCAGATTGAAGCAACAGTGAAACCCCTCAGTTAAAACAATGGAGATTAAATTAATCTGATCAGGCTGTACTATTGTCCCAGTCAAAATTTCTTTTATTTTATTATTTTTGAGTCATGACAAAGAGAAGGTGCCTCTCTGAGCACAGACAAATCCAGCTGAGGATCTCCATGAGAAAAACCAACCTGAAAGGAGCCAAATATGATTTCAAATTGGACCAACCCTTGTCCCAGCACTTCACTTTCACCAGAGGCAGCAGAAGCTTTGCAGAAGGTTCTGCTGGAAGATGAAATTTGCCAAACCCCTTTTTCCCCAGTGAGTGTAAAGAACTGCAGAGGTCCCAAAACTCTGCAGATTTATCCCAGAACTGCAGGATTATCCCAAGAATCCCTCCTCATGTCCAAGCAGTATTTGTCCAGTGAAGGGTGACAACACCTATATCTTCGCTCCTGTCACGTCTCGTTCCCTTTCTGCCTGGCCACGATCTCTGCCTTGCTGTAAACCCCAGGCTGTGCTGGCCACACAAAGACAATTTCCTGCCCTGGTCAGACAGGACAGTTTCCTGCTCTTGGGAAGAGGCAGAGATGCTCTGGTTTGTGATGGATCCACGTGCATTTCACAGCACAGCACAGACAAGCAGAGAGTGAGCAGGAGTTTCAGTTCATGCACAGCCAATCCTTGGGAACTGCTTCTTCCCTGCTGACTCCAGGAACATGCACATGATTTTTGCCAAATTCTTTTCCACATTAACACCAAACTCTTTAACATATTACCACCAAGTTGTTAACACCAAGTTGTTTGTCCACATTAACACCAAGCCCTTTACCCTATTACCACCAAGTTCTTTTCCATATTAATGCCAAGCTCTTTGCCACATTAACACCAAGCTCTTTACCATATTACCAACAAGCCCTTTACCATATTAACTTCAAGTTATTTGCCACTTTAACATCAAGTTCTTTACCATATTAACACCAAGCTCTTTGCTATATTAGCATCCAGCTCTGTGCCATATTAACACCAAATTCTTTCTCATATTAACACCAAGCTCTTTGCCATATTAACACCAAAATCTTTACCATATTAACACCAAACTACCATATTAACACCAAGCCCTTTACCATATTAACATCAAGTTATCTGCCACTTTATACCATATTACCACCAAGTTCTTTACCATAGTAACACCAAACCCTTTACCATATTACCACCAGGCCCTTTACCATATTAACATCAAGTTATTTGCCACTTTAACATCAAGTTCTTTACCATATTAACACCAAGCTCTTTGCCATATTAACATCCAGTTCCTTGCCATATTAACACCAAGCTCTTTGCCATATTAACATCCAGTTCCTTGCCATATTAACACCAAATTCTTTCTCATATTAACACCAAGCTCTTTGCCATATTAACACCAAACTCTTTACCATATTAACACCAAGTTCTTTGCCATATTACCACCAAGCCCTTTACCACATTAACATCAAGTTATTTGCCACTTTAACACCACGCTCTTTGCCATATTAACATCCAGTTCCTTGCCATATTAACACCAAACTCTTTCTCATATTAACACCAAGCTCTTTGCCATATTAACATCAATTTCCTTGCCATATTAACACCAAGCTCTTTGCCATATTAACATCAAATTCTTTGCCACTTTATGCCATATTAACATCAAGTTCTTTACCATATTTACACCAAACTCTTTATCATATTAACACCAAGTTCTTGAACACCAAGCTCTTTGCCATATTAACAGCCAAGTTCTTTGCCATATTAACTCCAAGCCCTTTGCCATACTAACAAACACATCCAGACACACTGAATGCTGAAATGATGCTCAAGCCTGTAATAACTCACTCAAGTCATTAATGACTTCTCTCACCCCAAGGGGTTAAGGACAGCTCAGCTTTCAGATATTTAGCATTTAGTAAATTCCTTCCTAGTAAATTGACAAAGTTGATTGACTGTTTCATACAATAATCAATAATTTTTATAATTTTAATACGCATGTAAGGTGCCTCTAATGGTAAAGACTTTTCCTTCCATCAAGCAAACAAATAAAAAAGGCATCACCCCAAAACCTGCCTTGTTTTACCTTGAGGAAAAGTGAATCAAAATTTATTTCAAAAGGCTCTGAGGTTCAGCATGTAAAACAGTAACATTTCTGTTTTTCTTGGTCCTTCCCAGGCTTGGTCTCCACCTGTTCCCAAAGAACACAGCCTGTCTCTGTGGACTGTGTGTCTGAGGAGAGGGAAACAGGACAGGAGGCAGAAATAATATTCCAGACAGCTTTAATGAAATCTGGATAAATCAATAAAAAATTCAGCTGCAATCAGGGCTGTGGGCTAATGGCTTGTTTGCTTCATTGCATGAGGAGCTAGGATAAAAAAGAACTATTTGCTTTCATTTGAAATTCTATAAAAAGTAACAGACTGAATTACTGTATGTACGTTGGAAGACTGAAGCCCAAGTCATCTGCTGCTGTTTTTGTCTCTAGGCCATGCCTCATTTACTGGGATGAAATTCCTGGGGAAGTTTTTGGTCTGGTCTACAACTCTGCTTTATAAAAGTGATGCCAGTTTGTTCTGTACAAGCAGCACCGTGTTACACTCCAGGCTTGCTTTCTCCCTCCTGTTATTAGGGAGTGCAGGGAGCATTGTGACATTTTACAACCAGGGAAATAAAGAAGACATTTCTTTAGCAGCAAATCTTCTCCTTCCCCCTCAATTAAAAAAAAAAAAATCACAAGAAAACACAGACTTGGTAGGTAAATACACTGGCACTGTGATCAGAAAGACCCTGGAAATCCCTCTAAATACAATATGGGAGGGAATCAGGTTAGTTGAAAAGTGCTGTGGATACTCCTGGTTCACAAAGGAAAGCCAGCTTTGTTCCTCTTCACAACCAGCACCTCATGGAGAAAAAGAGATTTTATCTGTAACTCTCACTGCAGCACGATCCCAGTGTGAAAATTAAAAGGGAGGCAGTAGAAAATAGAGGGAAATTTGCACCACGGGCTTTGATTGTGATCATGAGGAAAAGCCAGAGCTGTCGAAAACAAGTTGTGTGAAGACACAGGCAGAAGTTGGAAGACAATGCCTGAAGTTCTCCAACTCAGACATGTTTACATTCTTTACACCTTCCACAGAAAACTGACATTCTCTTTTCTTATACACAAAGGTAAAAGGGACAGGAGAAAGTTCCAGGCAGGTTTTCCCACTATGCCAATGAAAACTGATTTCTGAACTGGAAAAAAGAGCAAGAGCTGGCTGAAAGTTCTGATTCCAACACTCTAAACAGCACTCTGTATTTCTACAGGCAAAAAATCCTGGCAGGCAAACAGGGACAAAGACAAGTTCAGCATCTGTCCCCCTCCCCAACATATAAAAATCTCAGCCCCATGCATTACAAACCCCACATTTCAGTGCTTTACATCAGTAGAAATACCAAGCCGTGACAGCTTTTGTTTAATTGCTGAACTGCCTCTATGTCAAAATCCAGAAAATGGCACAATTTTATAAACATTTTTTTCTCTTACACATGGTTTCTAAATCCTTAAACTCCCAAAATATAGAAAAAATAGGAAAAGCACCTACTCCTTAGCTTCCAGCTCCACACAGCTCCCAAAGCACTGCTAAGCATGTATGGATTTTTGACAAATACCTCTTACCTGTAAAAGAGCAATGTTCAGATTCCTTACTAGATGTTATCGTCATGACAAGTCAAACAATCTTTTTTTATAGAAGGTTGGGCGGCTTTTCAATAAAGCATTTGTGCATTAAAAAAAAAAAAAAAAAAAAAAAAAACAACAAAAAAACCCAGAAAAAATTCAACACACAACAAACCCCTCAGAGAGTCTCCCTTCCCTCGCTGTCAGTCAAAAACAAGTTGAAATAAGCCTGAGTTGGAATTACCTGAATAAAGAAACTGGAGAGAGGGAGGGAGGAGAGGGAGGGAGGGAGAAAGAGACGAAAAAAAAAAAAAAAAAAAAAAAAAAAAAGAAAAAGAGTCCAAGAGGAGACTCAGTGATGTCAGCAGTGTGTGTTAAGGAAATCTACAGCTGAGCCCAGCAAACTTTATAACTGCACAGCTCTCAACACCCAGTTACGTGGTAAGCAAATACCTGCTTCAGAGGAAACTGATTTGCTTCTAAAGAAGTCAGTTAATCTTTGAAGAAACTTCAGCCAGGCTGATCAAAGTCCCTGAAAGGCCTTATTTCCTAAATAAATAAGGTTATGAGTGGTTGTATAAAGCTAAGAAAAGAGGAAGAAGGATAAAAAGTCAATGTTATCGATTACCCCTTTCCTGCTGGCCAAAGGGAGATTGAAACTCATCTGAAATAAATTCTAAATTCAGGTTATGGTTGTCACACACTGAGCTGCAGCAGCTGAAATCCCTGACCACCAAATTTTCCAATGTCTTTATCCAAACACTCCTTTCCTTTGATGGCTTTTTCTGGTTTTTTCTTTTGTCTCCCAGTTGCAGAGAGCACAGGCAGGGATGATTTGAGCAGGATGGAGTCAGGTACCTTGAAGACAGGGTTTAGAGCCTGTGCACTGCCATTGGTACCACGCTGGAATTTGATGGGATTCCCTGGGAATGCAAACAGCAGCAGGGGAAGGGAAGTTGCTGCAGCACTGGAAAGGCTCACATGATGCCCTTGGATCTGTAATTCTGATGCCCTTATACTGTAATTCCTGGGAATTCCAAATCCCAGCAAGCTACTCCAGGACAGGCAAGCTCAGCATCACCTGCAGGCACATCCCACAGTGCCTGGATAACTTCCTTCCCTTTCCCTTGGGAGAAGGAGCACATCAAACACTGGGATGAGTCCTTCACCAACCAAACTCATCCCACCCCAAATTCCCAGAGATCACACCAGCCAGAGCCAAATCCCTGCTAAACAGGGATCTAAATGTCATTAACAGATATTAATAATGTCATGATATGTGACCAGAGGAAAGCAGGAGCTGGAATTCTGCTGTCAAGTGCAGCACTCAGGCAGTGCCAGTAGGCAGCAGCTGTTTTGCATTTAAAAGGGCAACACTCAGAGGTGATTTTTTTTTTTCCACTTTGCCAGAGACTAAAGAATTTCACAGGACTTGGATTGTTCCCCGAATCCATGAACCTGTTGCACTGGTGTCTCTATATTTACTATGAGGGAGATGGCAACAGCTATAAATATATTTATATTTATATATAAAAATACTTGTGAAAGTCTTTTCCTGCTTTCAGATGAGCTGTTCTGTTTGCAGAGCTTTGTCATGGGATGAAGCACCTATACCAGGATTTCTCTTTCACTATCCAGTTAAATTATGTTTAGCTGGGGTTATACATTATTAAAAATTTCCAATTAAAACTTTCCCCTTATTTCTTCTCGGTAAAGTTTGACAAACTGCCCTAAGCATAAATTAATAATGTGCTATTCCCACACATTCCCCAAATCAGGATTTGTGGCAACATGGTGACCATGAAATCCACTGTAGTGTGAGGGGCCTTTGGAAGATCATAATATGAGGATATGCTCTGAAAGATGCACAACAGTTCTGGTTTTAAGCTTTGTGTGCATGATTTAAAAATGTAAATACCTCTCTTTGCACAGTTTTCCACTTAAAACATGTGTCACTTCCCTGTGGGTCCCCACAAGCTCTGGGGCTTTTCCCACACTGCTGCTGAGGTGAGACAGAAGGAGAAGTTAATTTGTCAGTTCGAACCCTCCAAAATGTGTAAGCTCACTTTTTTTCCCCTTCAGATTTACCTTCACATTTACCAAGGCTAATAAATCTCTTTACTTGCAGCAACAACATGTGAGTTTAAAAATGTGGGCTAGAGATGTTGAAATACTGATCCAAACTTCAGCATTCAATAAGGCTGAGCAGGAAACCCCATGGTGATAAGAGGCTTGCTAGGACATTTTCAGATTTTATGTTGTCTCTGGATGAAGTTAAGTAAGGAAAAGAAACAATAAAACTGGATCCCTGGCAGAAAAGTTAGCCTTACTCATCAGATCTGTACCTGCAACTTGATCTAAAAATCAGTTATTTTACTGAAAAAGTGCTTTGGGCTTCTCATGTGGAATATGATCCAGCTCAAAAGGATGTATGCAGTGTGCATGGGGAAAAGCCACAGCCACTCTTCAAGCCTTATTTCTTTTTTTCTGCTGCTGGGAATCCCCAAATTATGAGTTAAAAATCAGATACAGGATATAAAGAAACTGGCATTGTTATAAAAACCACAGCAATGGTTCTTGCCCAAAACAAGTTCAGGATGTCCTGAGCAGGCAGAGGTGTCACATGAGAACCTATTGTGCTTTTACACAACTAAATCCATGTGTAAAGCTGAGCCTTGTCTTGGTAAACACAGATATTTGTGCTTTATATACTCTATGTTTTCAATTGTTTGAAGACTCCTCTAGTTTTTGTATTTTTCTTATGTGCTTTAGAGTATTCATCTCTTCATCAAACCATTCACCTGATTCTTACTGATGAAGTTCATGATAAAAACAGAATTGAGAGGGTTAAAATTCATTATGGAGATTCCCATGAAATAAAGGTAAAACAACGGGCCTGAAGGTGCTGCAGGAAATGCAATTCAGAGAATTGTAGAATGGTTTGGATTGGAAGAGACCTCAAAATTCATCCAGTGCCACCCAGCCATGGCAGGGACACCTCCCACTGCTCCAGGCTGCTCCAAGCCCCAGTGTCCAACCTGGCCTTGGGCACTGCCAGGGATCCAGGGGCAGCCACAGCTGCTCTGGGCACCCTGTGCCAGGGCCTGCCCACCCTCACAGGGAAGGATTTTTTCCCAAAATCCCATCTAAATGCATAAATTTTCAGTTGGAAGCCATTCCCTGTGTCCTGTCCCTCCATCCCCTGGAAATTGTCTCTCTCCAGCTTTCCTGGGGCTCCTCCAGGCCCTGCAAGGCCACCCTGAGCTCAGCCCAAAGCTTCTCCTGTGCAGGTGAACAATGCCAGCTGTGCCAGCCTTTCCTCCCAGCAGAGCTGCTCCAGCCCTCTGCTCATCCTGGAGCCTCCTCTGGGCTCTCTGCAGCAGCTCCAGCTCCTCCCTGGGCTGGGACAGGGCTGTGGACACTAATGGGGACAGGAAACTTCACACTCCAGAAAAACCAGACACCACACTCTCCCCACTTACATGTGCTCTCAGCATGCTCAACACACATTTTTCCACCTTTTTTCTTTTGTCACATCTTTGTTGACATTGCAGCAGTGGCCACCCCGAGGAATTCACAGCCCATTTTCCCAGCCTGCTCCGGGTTAACGCCGTGGTTTGGGTACAAGCCCTCCACAATATGCTCTTTGCATTATGAGAGGTTGTGGCTGACACTGCTGCTCCTGGGGGAGATTTGTGCACATGGAAAGCACATAATTGGAACAGGATTTTATTCTGCTTGATGAGCTCCACACAGAAGGATCTGGCTGAGAAGAGCCCAGCTCTGTTCTCAATGAAGCGAGCGGTGACCTCTGTGGAAACCCTGTTACCGCAGCTTTCCAAAACTTCATCCCAACGAGTTTGGATGTGAGAAGGCTGCAGTTGCTGAGATGTGTCTTATCTGCTCACATTAGGTGGTTGTTCTTCATCCAGCTGGCTCAAGGTTTCAGACCCCCAGCCCCACTGCTGTCCTGTGAGGGATGGAAGGACTTTTACAGCCTCCAAATTTAAGCTTCTGCCCAGAATTTTTGCTTCTTGATGACAGCAATACGGATACATTGCCACCCAAGATAGCAATAGGATTTCCAGGTAGCAGAAAGCTCTGGAGGAAAAACAGCCTCCTTAGAAAAATCACTCATTCCCAGGCACATTTGGCTGCCTTCTCCCTGGCTGTGGAAATGAGCATCTTCTGGGTTTCTTTCTTGCCCAGAGACGGGGAAGGTTCACAAGCAGGAATTCAAATCCAAGCTGGCCTTCCACACCAGAGTGAAAATGACAATGGGCTTCAGATCTAAGAGGGATTTTAATTTCCGCTCCTCCGCCAATCTGGTCAAAATGTCCAAAGCAGCAAAAATTCACCTCAGATTCCTGGAACTGGTCCTCGTATCTTTGCTTTGTGATACTCTGTGGTGGGTGCATGCTCCGTTTGCCACATCACGAGCCAGCAGGACACATGAAAGTCCCCATGGGGATGTTCTGCTCACACTGCTGGGAGCTTCCCAGCAGGCAAAGCTGCTTCCTGCAGCACTTCCAAGAGCAGACAACTCTCCAGGTCCCTCAGGTCATAGCTGTAACATGAGGCTGGATTTGTTGCCGTAGGATTGGATCCACGCTCATGGAAAACTACAGTCTGCAAGACATAACCCTCAGTATTGTTCTCAGCTGCAAACAGGGTGTCTGGCCCAAGCAATGACCCAGGGTTATGGTCTAGAAGAGCTGCTCCAGGGGATGATGGAGAGGCAGGGCTGGAAGCAGCCAGCTGTGAGAGCCACTGACCACAAGAAACAGAGGCAGCTTTGCCTGGTCTGTCATTTTCCTCCCCTTGACCCATGGTGGTCTCTCTCTTGGGTGTTCTGTGATTTCTCCTCAAGTGTGAATTTCCCTAGTTAATAGCTGCCCTGATGACCAGGAATCCTTCTGGGAACTGCTGGAAAACTCCAGCTCCTCAACCACTGGATCCCTCCTGTTGATGTGACACAACGAGCAATCCTCAGTCAAAGAGAAACTTTCATCTTCAATTTTGTGTATCTTCAGTAGCATACGTTGGAGGACAGCAAGCAGTAGGAAGGGATTTCCTAATCACATTTCAGTTTGTTTGGATCAGTAAATCTGCAAAGTCCACTCTGCATCCTCCAACCATGGGGTCACAATCTCTAATTCTCTAATTCTCTAATTCTCTAATTCTCTAATTCTCTAATTCTCTAATTCTCTAATTCTCTAATTCAAGCCCAATTCTCATCAGAATCCAGCAAGTAGATCAGTTTTTTTCTTACCTTTAAAACTTCAGGGATATTTTAACGGAGCTTTGCTTTAGGATAACTTGAGAAATAATGGTTTATTTTACTTGGAAACTTCTTTCCATGAGCACCAATAAGAGCCCTGCAAAAATACCTTTTTGGTACTTTCTTTACAGAATTTCTTTGAGCTGTGACTACTTGGGACAAAAATGTGGCATTACTGCCACTGGTTTCAGATAGCCAGACTAGATGGCCTCTCAGGAAACAGCAGTAAAAAGGCAGAGCAAATTAAATGAGTACCTTTGTGCATTTTTAAATGTGTCTTCCTGGAAAAATATCTTCTGGCTTGAATGAAAGGAACTGAAGTGTGTACTTTTGCCAAACTTTATCCAAGAGGATTAAGAAGTGAGCCTACAGACAACTCCTGAGGTTGACAGAGCATGGAACTCCACAGAAAGTGCACAAAAAGAGGGTAATAAAGGGAAGGGCACAGAGTTTTCAGTACAGGGTGTGTGTACAAAGACTGTCCTGAAGTTTGCTATCACCAACAGAGATCATGGCAAAAGAAGATATGGAAAGTGATCTTCCAAACACCAAGGGCAAACATTTGTCCAGACAGGGCTGGAAAGGCTCAGCTTCAAGATCAGGTTTTTGCAGAAAGCAGAGTTGTCATCGTTGATCTGCAGAACTCAGCCTTGAGAGGAAGTAAAATCCAACCCATGATATGAGAGGGGAAGCAAGTGATGGCTCCATGACAGGAAGATGGACAGGGGTGCTGGCTGCACCCGTTGTCACCAGGATTGCACCACAGTTTCCATCACAACCTCCTATTTTCATGTGCCATGAGCATTGCAAAATGCTGACCTTTGGGGCTGCATTTTTCCATGCTTGCTCCCTGCCCCAAAGGTGAATTCTTTCAGAAATTCTAAGCAGAATCTTTTCAGGGACCATGGCTATTATTTTTGGCTGTTGCCAGGGCAGCTTGCCTGGGGCAGATTGAATAACAACTGGTTTGTTCCTCTGAGCTACAATAAATCCCACCATCCATCATGTGAAGGGGAAAATTAAAGGCATGAAAAACACATCAGAGCTCTCCTGATTTTAATGTTTGCAAGGACTGTTTAGGCTTGCAAATGGCAGCAGGTGAAGAAAAGAGAGATTTAACTGGGAGATACTGCCCTGACTAAAAGGCTCCTTTAATGACAATTAACTCCACCATGTTTATATCAGGGACAACTATTGAAAAGTGGTGTTAAATACAATCTTCAAGATACCAGGAGAGGAGGCTGGGTCTGTTTTGTCCCTCTGAGTGTCTCTAGCATGGGACACTTGCTTTTCTTAAGTTTCCTTAAGTTAGTTAATTAAGTTAGTTAGTTGAGCAGTTAATTAAGAATCTAAGGGTTGCACATTCCCCTCCATTGTCACAGGCTGTGTCAGTCAGTGTCAAGGCCATTAAACATTCTCCATTTCTCAAAAGCAGACCACTTGAAAGAGCCTTAAAACATGGATCTAGATGCTGAACTACAGGTACCCATGGTTGAAAATGCTCTCTAGGGGCTTTACAGACCAATGCATTGGGATTGAGATGCTGAGCAGCACTCAAAGCCACAAACAACCCCAGAACAAAACCCCACGTGTGCTATTAGGAAATCGCACCCAGGTGGCCTCATATACCCCCACACATTCTCCTGATTTTATCATCCACAGAAAATATGTCTGAAAGTTACTGTACAGACAGGAAAAGCCAGTCTCCCTACAGGCCCCAATAAAGACTAGAGCTGTCCAAAGGTCTCTGGGAGTACAAATTTGTTCCAGTCGGTCTGGCCTGTGAGGCTGCACACCCTCCAGACTACAGCTACATCTGGGGACACGTGCTGGAGCAGGGTCAATCCAGAGCACAGGGCTGTGTCCAGATGGCTCTGGAATATCCCAGGGAGGAGAGCCCAGAGCCTCTCTGGGCTCTGCTCAGGGCTGGGCACTGCCCAGGGCAGAAGTTGTGCCTCCTGTGCAGGAATTGCTGGGCTCAGCCCCTGCCCGTGGCTCTGGGGCCATTGCTGGGCCTGGAGCAGAGCCTGGGGCTGCTCTGCCCTCCTGCACACAGGGACAGACTGGGACAGACAGGGACAGACTGGGACACACTGGGACAGACAGACAGGGACACACAGGAACACACAGGGACAGACAGGGACAGCCAGGGCTGAGGCCCCTCTCACTGGGGCTCCTCTCCAGGCTGAGCAGCCCCAGCTCCCTCAGCCTTTCCTGGGCACGGAGATGCTCCAGGCCCTTGCTCAGCTCCAGGAGCTCCTGTCCCTGCTGTGCTGAGGAGCCAGAGCTGGACACAGCACCCAGAGGTGCCTCCAGGGCTGGGCACAGGGGCAGGGTCACCCCTGACCTGCTGGCAGTGCCCATCCCGATGATCCCCAGGCCTTCTGCACTCTGCTGGCCCAGGGACATCTCATTGTCCCTCAGGACCCCAGATACTTCTCCTCAGAGCTGCTTTCCAGCATTTTTCTTTCCAAATGATTGTATTTTGCACTCAGTATTGTTCCAACTTCAGCATTTATGTGCCATATCTACTTTTACTGACTATGTCATTCAGTCCACCAAAACACACTCTTCATGCTCTGTCCTGACACATGCATATTTGACATGAAATATAACACTTTAATGCCACACTTTTAACCTCAAGCACCACAAAATGCCTGGCTAAGACAAAGCTAACAGGGTTCACATAACAATCAGCTTGTTTTATAACTTCCTTTTTCTAGCTACAACCAATGCATCCACATGCCAATTATTGCTAAATAATTCCTCCAGATTGTCTGCAACCTAAGAATGTCTAGCAGATCTGCAATTGCACCTGCACATGAACCTTAACATCAGACTTGCAGTGACTTTTTTCTGTAATACATCCAGTTTTTATAATGCCTGATAAAAAGCCAAAAGGATGACGGTGAAATCAGACTGGTTTGCCATTCACTAAATTTAGGAATTTTTGAATATGTGAAGCAATTGCTTAACCCCATAAATCCTCAAGGCTCTATGGTGTAAGAGTTCAAGCAGAAATTTCATCAGTGCATTAAACAGCTTCAGACTGAAAGACCATAGGTTTAGATGGGATATTGGAATTGTTCCCTGGCAGGGTGGGCAGGGGCTGGGATGGAATTTCCAGAGCAGCTGTGGCTGCCCCTGGATCCCTGGCAGTGCCCAAGGCCAGGTTGGACACTGGGGCTTGGAGCAGCCTGGCACAGTGGGAGGTGTCCCTGCCATGGCAGGGGTGGCACTGGATGGGCTTTAAGGTCCCTTCCAACCCAAATCATTCCACAATTTCACATTTTCCCTGTGTTTCTTCTGCTCCCCACAGCATACCTCAGCTGAATAACTGAAAATGGACTCACAGGGAGTGCCTGCACTCTCCACACTTTTCCATGTATTCCCTGGCTTCTGAAACCTTGGCCACTGCAACATTCCCTGTTTTGAACCACTCTGTCTCTTCCCCCATTCTGTGCCTTGAGTGCAGCCTGTTGACAATTGATTTCATCAGGACAATGAATTATACCTCTGGACTGCTTGGAATGAAAGGAATTCTTTTCCTCAGGGTTCATTCCACTGTTTTCTTTACTCAGCTACCTCCAACCTCCACTTGCTCCAATACACCTTTTCAGATGTTTTTGTCCCTCAAAGGCCAGCTGTGGTATTTATCCCTTCTTGGAGGATCTCTCCTTTTAACTCCTTCTTGGAGCAGAGTTTTCTGCTGGAGAAACTGAGCCCTTTCAAACCTGTCCACAGTGTTTGCATTGCAGGGAGGAACTGCAATCTCCTAAAGCTGGCTAAGGCAGGCTTCAAAATATTTCTTCCATATTTACTTCACCTTTGGGCTATGTGGTTCACCACTTTTTTTTTTTTTTTTTTCTTTTTTTTTTTTTTCTCCTCTAATTGTTGGTATTATAAGCCCAACTGCATTTCCAGAGAAGTTAACCCTTAGGACACTGCTCTGCACTTTGCTTTCCTGATCTTCCCTCAGATCTCTCCCTGCTTATCCAGTCTCAAGAGTGATTTTCTCAGTGCTCTGCAAGATACTTTTACTTCTTTTGTTTCCCTTCAGGCCTGGCTTGTTTACATTTTCCCCATATTGCCTTGTTTTATTGCTCATCTAGACCATCATTCACTATGTGTATTTTTCAATAACTTCCTTCACTTGGTTTTTTATCACTTCCTTGAATATATCCCAGCAGATCTGCAGGGAGATTTCTTCATCTTTGCCAATCAGTGGCCTGAAAATCACCCAAAGCCACCTTGGAAGACTGGCAGGAGCTATCCCTTAACACAGCCCTGCGCTTGGACACAGGAAGTTTGAGGTGCTTTCACAGGTGAATCAAAGCAGGAAAAACCTCTACTGTGACCAAAGCCAAAAGATTTCCAGTGAATATCATGGATAAGATTCTACTGAGCCAGTTGAGGCAGGGGATGACAACTCAGAGAGCCACACAGGTGAGTCTGTCTCAAAAAACACCCAAAATTCCCACCTGGATGGTGGAGATAAGCTGATTTTGGACAGCAAGAGGGCAACACCTGGTCCTGGCCACACCGTGGGCCCTGATGTGACTTTTCTTGCTGCCCAAAAAGGCAGAAGAACTCACTGAGCCACACTGATTTTCTTCTGGAGCTTGGCCCTCGGGCCCAGGCCATGGAAAGGGCTCTGGATTTCCAATAAGTTGAACCTCCAGGAATCCGGAGCTATCAAAACTGAGCGAGACAATTTTGTTCCAGCTTTGGCAAGACAGTGTTTGGACGCAGCACATTACAAGATGTCCTGCCAGTTCTGGGTCTGGGAGCAGACTCCAAAGCAGGTGAATCCTTCCTTAACTGGAGTTCCACAGCAAGGAAAACGTTTCACTGAACTCGAGCAAAGATGAAACCAGCTGAATGATGGAAAGAGCAAAGAGAAGTGGTCCTCTCTGAAGAGCTGCCAGCAGTTTCTGAAATGAAGGTCAATTAAATTAAAGTCATTGCAGTCTATATCTGCATTGAGATGGGCACCTGCGTGCAAATAAAACCTGAATTTGTACCCCCACGCTGGTACTCGATGGCAAATGTGTGCACACAGAACAAAGGCACTTTCTAGAAGGCAGCTTTTCACACATTCCTTGGCAGACTGGATCCCTTTCACCTCCTGTGATCCCAGACATCCCAGTGCTCTTGGAGAAGAAAAGGATCCTTTGCTTCTCTCGGGTTTCTGGAACAGCCTCACACAGATTCCCATTTCTGTATCTCTGTTCCTGACACATTTGCCAATCAAAGTACCTCTCTATCTCCCTCACTCTTCTTATCTCAAGAGCTTTGTTATAAAGTAAAGGAAGCTGGGCTGGATGGTGTTGCCAAGCTTTGAAAAGCTTCTGTATAACTCTACATTTTCCTATAGTGCTGCGAAGCCCATATTTACCTAATAGACTGTCCAGAGTCCAAAGGAGCTTCTACAAAATTTCTGGTAAAGAGCATTTGTTTTAAGAATTGATATGCATGCCAAAAACAATGTACTGCATTTATCAGCCTGGAACTGTTACAATCTTTTCAGCAAATAATATCCCAGTTTCTGAAAAAGCCTAAAATGTGTAGCTAATCCAATTGTGTCACCTCTCATTTCCTTCAAAGAGGGGGGAAAAAGGCAAAGCTAAGCCTGAAATTCTGGTTTGAATTAACTGCCACTTTATCTCTAAGTGACCCCTTTGTGCAAAGCTATTACTGCAAACACAGTCTCTGAATCATTCAGTCCTCTCCAACGCCTGAAACACAGAGCTACAAGGTAGTTAATGCTATCAGCACTATCATCTTGCATTTGTGTAGTGCTTCTCATCCAAAATATTCCAGCTCCTGGCAGGCTGATCCTTTCCCTGGGTGGGCTCCTAATGTGGGTGCTGCATTCAGCATTGTAAAGGGGAAGGGGACAGCAGGGGGATTTTACACTTTAATACCAGTGCCACTGTTAAAGAAAATAGCATTCCATAAGGTGCAAACCAGCAACCAGAGCTCTGCAGTGCCACACAGCCATGGAGAGAAGGAAATGAAGAATATTCCAGGTATTGTTCTCAAATCCACTCAGCTCTCTCTGGCAGCATGGAGGGACCTAAGTGTTAGAAAGGTTCAGATCCTCTGAGAGAAAACACAGGGCTAGAAAAGGTATTTAAACAGAGATCCTTAATTGGTCAAGTTGTGATGGAGCCCTGCTTCTAACCAGGACAATCTAGTGTGGTAAGACCTTTAATTGGGATGACTAAAAACTCCGTTAATTTTCTTCACTGGAATAAAGGCAATTTAAACTCATTCCACCATTCCTTGTGGCCAGCCATGCCAACCCTTCACTGTCTGCCCACTCTGCCATGCACCCGCCCAAAATACCTTTTTTTTTTTATTCCTGGTCCTTCCTCAGCAGCCAGGGGCTCCTCTTCCTGATGGCACCTCCTGAGGGTGTTGGCAGGCAGCTGCTGAGAGTCGGGAAGTTCATCTCACCCCTGTCCTGCCCCGCTGGTTCCTGGGGCTCCGTCCTTCCCTCCAGCCCTGCCTGCTCCTGCAGCTCCCTCACTCCCCGCTGCTGGAGCAGGTTGAGGTGGTGAGCCCAAGGGCTGGAGAGCAAAAGAAGAAAGAAGAGAATTTATACTTTGGTATTTTGGAAGCTGGAATCCAGGAAGAAGCTTAAGAACGTGACTTGAGGCCAAAATGTTTGGCTCTCCAGTTACAGAGCGGAGAGGGGCAGGTTTATTCCTATTGCAACACTGTGGCCCGTGTCCTGCAGGAATTTTCCAACATCATGGATGTGTGGTGGGTTCAGAGCAACCTCTCCTTCACTCCTCTGCTTCCTGCAGCTCTGTGGGTGGAAAGTGATAAGAGAGGAATCAGCAGCACTGCAAGAAACTTTCCTGAGATGGAGCTGTGTATGGAGGGTCCTGGGAGTTATTCCTGGGACATCCTGAGCTTACAACTCCTCCCGCCACTGTCCTCCTCAACTGTCCTTCCATGCCCTCATTCCAGCAGAATCATTCCCTCCAACTGTTAATTTGGCTGCTATTTCATTTATTCCAGCTGCTGAGTTCGAGAAAGAAAATTCTAAAAAAGCAGCATCTCACTGAAAACAGATGCTGCCTCTGTACTAGGCAGATAAATTAAACACATAAAGCATGGCTCGTTTACAGTGGTGATTCTCTGTAAAGTTTTGCTGGTTTTATCCTTGATATTAAAATTCCAAGTATATTATATTGCTTTATTTTTGGTGCATCTGGATTAGGGAAATAGCCCATTGGCATTTCTCAGGAATACTGTAAATGAAATGGACTAACAATTTACCACAGAAATGACAGCACACAGGAAAAAAAAGCTAAGCTCAGCTTTTACTCCTATAGAACAGACACAACTTTTCTGGCCTCCATTTCTCCACTTACAATTCTGTGCAGTTTTTCTCTATATCCAACATGCACAAATTAAATACACTGCAGCTAATCGTGGACTTCCAGCACAGATCTGTGTGTGCACAACTACAAGGAGAGATCACAGGAATAAAACTGCAAGCAGAGATCACAGAATCCCAGAATCATCAGGGTGGGAAGAGCCCTCCAGGATCATCCAGTGCCACCCCAGCCCCACCAGCATCACCCCAAACCCTGTCCCCAGGGACTACATCCAGACTCCTCCTGAGCAATCCCACAGACAGTGAGTCCAAACCTCCCTGAAAAGTGCATTTCAATGCCTGACTTCTCTTGTAGAGAATTTTTTTTTTCTCGTATCTAATCTGAACCTCCTCTGCTGCAACTTGAGGCCATTTCCTCTCATTCTTTTACCTGAGACAGGCAGCAGAGCCCGACCCCCCCAGCTGTCCCCTCCTGGCAGGAGCTGTGCAGAGCCACAAGGTCTTCCCTGAGCCTCCTTTTCTCCAGGCTCAGCCCCTTCCCAGCTCCCTCAGGAATTCTCCAGCCCCTTCCCAGCTCCCTTCCCTGCCCTGGACATGCTCCAGCCCCTCCAGGTCTCTCCTGCAGGACCAGAACTGGACACAGCCCTCGAGGGGCCTCTCAGAGCCAGCCCAGAGGGACAATCCCTGCCCTGCTCCTGCTGGACACACAATTCCTCACCCAGCCCTGCTGCCAGTGGCCTCCTTGGCCACATGGACTAAAGCTGAGCCAGCTCTCTCTCTGTATCAGAACTCACTGGCTCCCAGTGATGTTTTTGCTCTTTGGTTGGAAGAATTCAGACAAACACATTTGTTTTAGTACAGTGCAACAGGCAAACGTGAGCCCACATCCTCCGAGGTGAAAACTGATCTTTTGTTGAAATCACCTTATCAGTGTTTATGGTTCAATGAAAATACAACAATGCACATAGTCCAATAACCTTGAAAATTCATATGAGAAGTGCCTGTGATTTTCAGGTGTCAAAGCTGACCAACAGATGGTCTTTTCAACTTCTTAGACCTATTGAAACAGTCTTCTCTTAGGAAAGACAAGCAGAGAGTTTGTGGTCTGCCGGGGCCAGCAGGATTTAAAATTTTGTAGAGTTTCAGGATTTTGTGCTTCAAATTATATTAAACAAAAATTGTATATAGAAGAGTATCAATGTCTGTGTTGATGCATGCTGGTTTTCAGCTCAGGAATATAAAAAAAAAAAATTACAGCAAAAATGGTTTGGCAGCAAATCCATTTTCAAACATCATTAGGGAGATGTGATGAGGAAAGAGCTATGGTCAAAGTCAGAGCATGACAAGTGCAGAATTTCATGTTCTCTGTTTTTATACAGATTTTCATCTCCTTCTCCAGATTTCCTGGCAATCACTCCATCTGGGGGTCACTCCAGTTTGGGCTGGTGGTGGGGTTTGGGGATGGGCTGGTGTCAAATCCTCACAGCACAGACCAGCCCCGACACTGCTCCTCATGGTCTGTTTTGTTTCTCTGCACAGGACTGAGATGGCTCAGTCATTTTGCCTGATTTCCATGCAAACTGAGATGTGAAAAGGAAAGTCTCTTACTTTTCTCACCCCACAAGGTGGGGCAAGATTTACCTTTGCAGTGTTCTCCTTGGGAAACTTGCAAAAGCGTTCCCCAAGCAGGACATTTGGCAGGTTTCAATTTAAATGTGGGCACCTGGTTTCCTGTGTGCTGCACAACTCTGGGATCATGCTTTGTACTGATGTTAAAAAAGCCCCCAGAAGCACACTCTTGCATGCTCTCTGGTAATCCAGGGGTAAAGAAACAAGGAAAATTAGGAAGCCCTGATCTTTTGGGTTCTTCTAAGGCAAATCACCAAAAATCTGGAAGTAGATCATTTACTGCAGCCTCAAAAATTGGCCAGATTGGAGATGTCAGGGTTTCCTACTCAGTCCTGTTGCTTCACCCTTGGTTTATGGACAGCTTGAAAGGATGTGCTTGTGGGGGCACCCAAAATTTAACCCTTGAGAACTCAGGAGAATCCTTCAGCAGATTCCTGTCACCACATACTCCTTCTGTGGGACCTAGGCCAGGCTTTTGCAGCAGTATCCATGGTTTATATCAGCTCTCAGCTGATTTATATTCTCCCCCAGAAAATGGGATCCTGAATGGTTCTCTCAGCCACAGAAGGATCTCCCTAGGAGTAATCCCAGACCAGGCAGAAGCGGAGCAGTGAACCTGAGTTGTTCCAAACTGATTGGAATTACAAGCCCAGCTGAGATTATGGATCACCAAACCAGTGTTTGCTTCACTTCAAAAAATTACTTCTCTGCTTGATTCACACTGAGGAAGGGAAACAAATTGCCACAAAAGTGATTTCCTGAAGTTTACTTTAAATGGTCTGACTTGTGAGTGGTTAATGAGGCTCGGCTGATCAATACGGATTTTCCTTGTGGAGAAATTAATTCTTTCCTATTTGTATTGGAACAACTGGCATTGCATTTCCCATAGATCACTTGGATATAAAATCAATTATTTAGTCCACTCCTGTAGGAAATAAAACTTTTTATTTGCTTGTGTTCTCCTTGTCACTGTCACTGGGCAATTGTTTTCAGCTAAAAGTGCACTTAATGAGGCTGTAGTATAAAGACTCTGACAGATCCATTAACTGCAGGGGTTGTTATAACATCTCTTTTTCTGCTTCTTGTGAAAGCCAAAACTCAGTCCCAGTGTGGCACCGCAGCAGGCAAACTCAAGAATCCAAAGAAGACTTCAGTAAAACAATGAAATCTTGTATTTTTACTGATCAAACCACACCATGCATTCCAAAGAGAAAAAACACTACTCTGATTTTCTATAAAACATCGTGCCAGTGGTAAACCTTGTGACTGAAAGCACATGACAAATTACTGCTGATATCACAAGGGTCAGGACTCAGCACTCATTTGTCAGCAAACCTTCAATCTACAAGGACAAAGTTGTCTGTGATGTGAAGGGAACCACTTCTGTATTAAATCCTTGGTACAAGTACCTCATCTTCCACAATGTTTAACGCCTCATTACAACTCTGATTATGTATGAACTGTATTCTGGCTACTTCTTAACCATTTCTGGTGAGAAAAAAATCTTGAAAATGTACACAGGGTCAGATGTTTTGTAATCAGAGGGCGAATTCCTGCCCTGGAGTAATTGCCCTCAGAGTTCCTGCATCCTCCTGTAGCAACTGGAGGTCCAGAGGTCAATTGAGGGTCCAAGCAGCTCCTTAGAGGTGCAAGGGGACAATTCTTGCTTGGTGGCCCTGGCCATGGCACTGCTGTGCCACAAGGCAATGCTTCAGGCCTTTCTTTCAGGATAAGCAAGCACCAGGCAAGGGAGCTGGGGAATTCCATCACCAATTGTCTTGGTTTGAAAAGACAGGTGTCTGCTAAGGAAGGCAGGAGCCTCCCTTGAAATGGAAAATGTAAACCCTCTCCCTCCAAATTATTATCAATTTGACATTAAGGGGCCCTCAGGCAAAGATAAGGGAATAGAAATAACAGTTCTTTACTAGGAAAATTAAAAATACAAATGCAATAGTACAAACAAACAAACAAACAAACCGACAGAGTCAGAACATGCCCTGACCCCCTGTGGGTCAGGGTGGTGGCAGCAGTCCCATTCCATGGTGGCTCAGCCCTCCTGCAGTGCCAGCTGTGCTTCTGCTGGAGCAGGATCCTGGACAAGGCTGGAGTTTTCCTCTGCAGCTCCAGGGCTGCTGGAGATGGGCCTGGGCTCCCTCTGGGAATGCAGTGGGGAAGGAAGCTGCTGCTCTGGGAATGCAGTGGGCAAAGGCTGCTGTGGTGTTCCCCAGGTCAGATTGTATCCAGGTAGGAATGCTTGGCTCCTCCCCTGGGCAGAACATCTCCCCATGGGATGATGGAATTTTCTCAGCCATGCAGGGACACTCACTGGCCATGAACAGAAGAGAATTAATAATTGATGGCCCATGAACAGAAGAGATCTCCTGGAGGGAGGATTGGCTGTGGGAGAGATAAAGAAAAAACTGCCCAGTGAACAGCAGAGAACTGCCCCAGCTCTGACAGATGGGAAATAGAACACACACCCCCATTTCCAACCTAAGACACCAGTTTAAAATCGTGGAATCATGGAATGGTTTGGGTTGGAAGGGACCTCAAAGCCCATCCGGTGCCACCCCTGCCATGGCAGGGACACCTCCCACTGTGCCAGGCTGCTCCAAGCCCCAGTGTCCAACCTGGCCTTGGGCACTGCCAGGGATCCAGGGCCAGCCACAGCTGCTCTGGGCACAGGGCCTGCCCACCCTGCCAGGGAACAACTCCTGCCCAATATGCCATCTAAACCTACTCTCTTGCCATTTTACGCCATTGTTCCATGTTCCATCACTCCATCCCTTGTCCCCAGTCCCTCTCCAGTTCTCTTGGATCCCCTCCAGGCACTGGAAGGGGCTCTAAGCTCCCCCTAGGGACTTCTCCAGGCTGAACAATCCCAGCTCTCCCAGCCTGGCTCAAGCACAGAGGTGTTCCAGCCTTCTGATCCTATTAGTGGCCCTCCTGTAACTGCAGTGGACTGATTATTTAATTTGACAGCTTT
This sequence comes from Vidua macroura, assembly GCF_024509145.1. NCBI lineage: Eukaryota > Metazoa > Chordata > Aves > Passeriformes > Viduidae > Vidua > Vidua macroura. The sequence goes on along the minus strand of NC_071572.1, from coordinate 3,080,543 downwards.
CAAACTGTACATCTTGTAACCTTTAGCAAAAAAAACCAAGACCTGTCTGTCATGCTGAGGTCCTGGAAATGTCTCTTAAATAACATCAGAAATAATTGGAAAGTGCAGAATTATAGTTTGCACAAAGGAAAAAAAAGTAAATTACGGTATAGTGATCAGATTTTCTCAGTGTCAACATGAAGATCAAGGTCAGAAAACTGAGCCAAACATCCTCAGCTATCTTTTAATACAAGGGCCTTTTTTTCTTGTAGTGCTGCCACAGCAAAACAGATGCTAGAAATTCTCACTCCAAAACTCTTTGCTTTTCATCCAGTTTTAAAGCTGTGGTGAGGTTCCAAGTTAAACTCACAAAGGAGAAAGAAATATGCTGGTGTTTGCATTGTAATATGAATTTTCCATTGAAGATGTGGTTGAATTAGCAGTTCATTTTTTAACTATTGCTTTAATTTGCTCCTTGTGGTCCAACTCTTTTTTTTTTTCCTCTCTATAAAAGTCATGTCTCACTCCTGTGCCTTTTGAGACAACTCAATGTAAAATTTTTAACAGGAAGGGAATTGTCTAATTAAACATCTGTAAAGTGGCTGTTGAGTTTTATTTGTGTGGAGTAAAAAAAAATTAGGAGAAAATGTGGAGGAATGTGCTGCTAATTGAAAGTGGACATACCCACCTTGTTCTCACCCATGGGCAGGAATATTAAGGTGTTGGAAGTGACTCCAAGTCTAGACATCCATTACAGATTTTGTATTTTCAGCCCCTCTTTTAACTCCTGCCTGGAGTGACTGGTGTGTGTTCACACACTGGGACATTTAAAGCAAAGCAGAAGGAAACATTTTTTCCTCCTTTTTTTCCCTCCTTAGCACATGGAAAATAAAGAGAATTGTGTGGTTTTTCATTATAAACTTGCCTGTGTTTTAGTTACCTCCCAGGGGCTGTGTTTTAGGGCTTCTGCTGTGGGCTTCCAAATCCTGGGAAGCATGAACCCATTTGGACATTTTGAATTGTGGATCTTTTTTTCAGGAGCTAATTCATAAGAAACTCAAGGCTGGTGAGCCTTCTTTAGTTGGACAATCACAGCTGAATTTTAATCTTAATGCCAGCGTTGGCCACTTGGAATTTGTGAGAGGGACAAATGCAACCCATGATCCCTTTTTTTAGTGGAAAACAAGAGAGGTTTAAGCATCCTGCAAAGAGGGAGAGCTGGCAGGAGGAAACACAGAGAGGAGGCAGCAGGCTGAGACTCTTGAAGCTGAGCAGAAAAGATGGAGTTAAGCTCCAGAGCAAGGCTGTGGATTTGGAAAAACTGGGAGCAAAGCTGGCTTTTCCCTCTGCTTGCAATAGTGGTTGTCTGCCCCTACAGAACAGGAGACAAACTTCCAACCTGCCCTATCCCAGGAAAAGCTGCCACAGACATCCTGAGTGCCAAGGAAACTGCAGAAACCTCAGGTGCTCTGTGCAGACCCTGAGGAAATGAAATTTCTGCTGCATTTAGTGAGGCTGAGGCTCTTTAGAAACAGCAGCAGGTGTTGGAGACTCAGTGAAAGCTCCAGCAAACCTTAAAAAATCCCAAAACATCCAGAGGATGCTTTCCCTGGCTGTGGGAATGATGCTAGACAGGAACTCACCGAACAAGACTCTTTAGTGATGCCTGGATAAAGTTGCCTGCGGGTTCTGTTTTTCTTGCCTCAGGCAGCACCAGAGGGAGCCCAGATGAAGTTGTCTGGGTGGTTTGACCGGGTGTTTTCACAGATTTGGGTTCTTTTCAGCTCCACTTACAGTCTGCATTTCACAGATGTTGAAAAGCTTCCTGCAATCTGCAGTGCTGCTTCGGGAGCTTGCTTCCCAAAGAAATAGCTGTGCACACTCAGAAAGCTTTCCTTAACTCCATTGCACTGGAGATTTTAAAGGATTCTTGAATTCAGAACTTGCTCTTCTCCCTTTCTCAGTGTGCAATTGCCAAAGAGAAGTGTGAAGGAAGAGTCAGACTGCCCTCATACCGTGAGCACAGAAGTTAAACTTTTAACACTCTTTAACAACTTTTAAACTGTTCTTAACAACACTTTTCCAGACACTCCTGCCACAACATTTAACCTAGAAAGAAGCAAGACAATCCTTAAAAAATGTATGAAAACAGAACACAGTGCAGCAACTTGTGAGGTGAAAAATATCATTGCCAGGTTAAAAGTAAGTTTTTCAAAAGAAACATCTGCTGCCTTTTCTATCATCTGTTCTAAGGGATGAAAGTTTCTGCATTTATAACTGTATAAGCAGCTGTACATGGCCCTAACAAAATACAGCCTCTTTTACTTTCAAAACTTAAGCCATGTTTCTGATACGTTTGAATACTGTCCAAATCCATTACATCTTAATTTTAATTAGGTCAATTATACTTCCCTAACCAAAATAAAAATTGGTATAAAAAATGTCAAATTACCTTGGCCCCTGATTGCCACTCAGAACCACCTCAGAAGCCTCTGATTCTGCATCCCCCTTTAAGTGTCAGTCCATTCCTTCTCAAGAATTAGAAAGGAGATTTTCAAGAGCTTTTTCTGGTAGATACCCCTGATTTCTGGGAGTGGGGAAGTGTTGAAGGCTGGCCACTCTCCTGGCAGTGCCTCTTCAGCTGTATTTCCTACCCAGGAATCCTCCTCTGGCCCTTGCAGTCCATAGGTTCAGCTCCCAGCCCCTCTCATATTTTATTTTTTCCCCCTTAAAAAGCTGAACTCGATTATGTTTTGTTCTAGTGCAGCTCTGAACACGAATGATCACAAACTGTTCCTGCTTTCACCAGAAGCAAACTGTGCCCTCATGCCTGGTGATTTTGACATTACTGGACTGCAACTGAGCAGAGCTGCTCTCAGGGACTCCAGCCAAAGAGGAGAGAAAAGCTCAAGGCAGAGCTGTAGATTTTCAACCAATTAAGCTCCTGATTCAGCATCCAATTTGAGCAGGTATTTCATGTGCACTTCATGCATCTCCTTGTTGAACAAGAGGAAAAGCTTGTGACCCTCTCCACTAAAAATCACACAGATATCAATTTGAATTCAAGCACTATTTTTTTCCTGTAACTATTAGATCTGGAATAATCATGATTTTGTTCTTAAGATTTTAGTGAATTCATTACTTTATTGCTACATGAGGTGCACTTTCCCTTTGCCATAAATGGGATTTTAAGAGCAACTTTATCAGCTTTGTAGTCTTTTACAGCCAGAATTTAAATCAAGATAAATGAGAGCTGTGAATTTAAATGTGTATTTCAATTTTAATGGAAACCAAATGGACATATATATTAAAAAAATAAATAAAAATACATGCTTGGGGATAAATATTTCCCGAGAAATGTCAGGTTAGAGATCCAGTGGTGCATGAGGTGGGGCAGGGTTCATCTCCTGAATGGTTCTCTGTGCACTGAACCCACTCACAGAGACTTGTTTTGATCAGATTTTCCTCCCCACATCTTTTATATAATTGAAAACTTGCTCTATCTAACTCAATCTTCTTTTCCATAACACAAACACTTAATTCAAACCAGTTCTCTCTTGTTTTTATCTCTCTGATGTTTTTAAACACTCTTTCACTGGTCCTATCCTTCCTGAAGGTGCAGTGCCCCAAGTAGAAAGGAATAGGTTGGTTATTCCTGGTGGTCTTAGAGGAATTTTCCAAGTAATGACAAAAAAAGGGCAAAATCAAAGTTGGCACTAGACTTTCAATTATATATATATATAAAGTGGTAGAATTAGATAGGGGAGGGGTTTTCTTTCCTGTGAAAATCAGCAATTAAAAAAAAAAAGTGTCATATTAATTAAATAAATTAAATATCCCAATTATGAATGAGAAAAGAAAGACATGCAGTCTCTGACAATGCAGTCAGTGAGTTTTACTCCAAACCATCCCAGGGTAGTTGCTTTGCTGTTCCAACCCTTCCCGTTAAAAAGGCTGAATTTTGGTGATTCCTCCTCTGTTTAGAAATGGAGAGTCAGCAGTTTGATTTATAACAATAAATTACTTCAGAGGGTGAGCAGCATTCCACTTGCTGTGGAGTATGTGCAGCATTCTGGCAAGCAGTAAACACAAAATTCTTACATTTTGCCAAATTTTAAAACACATCAAAAATGAAGTGATTGGAAAGATGTTTGTGTTTTAAAACTCCATGTCAAGTTACTGTTTTAATCTTACTTTAAGCTGCTTGAGGAGGAGGTGGTGTTTAAATTCCAGGCAGGTTAAAATTCAGAGCCTATGTTTGAGGAGAAACCAACATTAACATTTTTGTATGGGCTGCTCACTGGTAAAATCTGACAAGAAATGGGCAATTTAAAACACGAGCCAAAAGAAGAGAAAATGGGAAATTTAAAAACACGAGCCAAAAGAAGAGATTTATGAGACAAGGGACATCTCAAAGAGTCACTTCAGACAGAACAGCTGAGTCTCCACAAAGGCAGAAAGCCAAAATTAGGAGCTTTGTTAATGTGAATAAAACAATCAGTCTGATTTGTGATTAACTAACTGAGCACTGAGGCCTCTGGGTTCAGCAAGGAGGGATGTGCTTACGAAACAGTTATCTTTTGGCACGGCTATTTTTGATTTCACAAGGCTGGTGGAGAGGTGGGATAATTACGTGCCTCACAAAATGCTGGCTAAGCTTCTGCAAGTTCACCCTGACAGCTCCAAAAGCCAACACGGAACAGGCAATTAAAGCCTGGAAAAATGAACCTCGTTAGCACCACAGTGAGACCTCAGAGGGACGTGGGACTGGGACCAGGAGTTCTCAGCACCCTGCTTGAGCCAAAAGGAACTGGAACAGATTTCCCAGAGCCACAGAGCAGCTGTGGCTGCCCCTGGATCCCTGGAAGTGCCCAAGGCCAGGTTGGACATTGGGGCTGGGAGCAGCCTGGCACAGTGGAAGAATCATGCATGGAACTGGATGATCTTGCATGTCCCTTTGTCTTGGGTTGAAAATGCAAGATGTAGTTGGGGGTGTGTGTTCTATTTCCCATCTGTCAGAGCTGGGGCAGTTCTCTGCTGTTCACTGGGCAGTTTTTTCTTTATCTCTCCAACAGCCAATCCTCCCTCCAGGAGATCTCTTCTGTCCATGGGCCATTAATTATTAATTATCTCCTGTTCATGGCCAGTGAGTGTCCCTGCATGGCTGAGAAAATTCCATCATCCCATGGGGAGATGCTGTGCCCAGGGGAGGAGCCAAGCATTCCTACCTGGATACAATCTGACCTGGGGAACACCACAGCAGCCTTTGCCCACTGCATTCCCAGAGGAGCAGCTTTCTTCCCCACTGCATTCCCAGAGGAGCAGCTTTCTGCCCCACTGCATTCCCAGAGGAGCAGCTTTCTGCCCCACTGCATTCCCAGAGGAGCAGCTTTCTTCCCCACTGCATTCCCAGAGGAGCAGCTTTCTGCCCCACTGCATTCCCAGAGGAGCAGCTTTCTGCCCCACTGCATTCCCAGAGGAAGCCCAGGCCCATCTCCAGCAGCCCTGGAGCTCCAGAGGAAAACTCCAGCCTTGTCCAGGATCCTGCTCCAGCAGAAGCACAGCTGGCACTGCAGGAGGGCTGAGCCACCATGGAATGGGACTGCTGCCACCACCCTGACCCACAGGCTGCCAGGGCCTGCTCTGACCCTGGCAGGGTTGTTTTGTATTACCGCATTTATTTTTAATTTTCCCTAATAAAGAACTGTTATTCCTATTCCCATATCTTTGCCTGAGAGCCTTTTAATTTCAAATTTATAATAATTTGGAGGGAGGGGCTTTACATTTTCCATTTCATGGGAGGCTTCTGCCTTCCTTAGTAGATTCCTGACTTTTCAAGCCAAGATACTCTTCCAACCCAAACTATTCCATGGTCCCATGAGGGAGAACTGCTCCCCTCCCAATCAAACTCTGAACACCAAAGTGAACACACAGCACTTGCTCTAAACCAGAAGATGCCACGGAATGTTGTAGATAAGCCTGAGATATTTATAAGGCCTGCTTCATTTACATGGAAGAAACTGTATGGTTTTTCTGGAACACAGCCATTCATTAAGTTTTATTTCATAATTATCTCCTTAAACAAGCTCGTTGACATTTCTTTTTCTGCTAGCCCAAAGGTAATTAATAGAAGATTCCTTTATACATAAGAATTCTGGACAAAGCAATAGTTTCAATGTAATCTCAAAAAGAGAATAATTTTTCTATAAGTGACAGTTAAATATCTCCAGCACTGACAACTCTATACCTGTCAGCCAAAGAAGTGGAAATTTATTTAAGAAGTCAAACATGACATTTTTGACTTCCTAATACAAAAACAGGTTTTACAGCCCTAATTATTATGAATTCTTTATCCTCACAATCTCACAATCTAGAACATGTTCAGTAACAAAAAAATAGATCCCATACTAAAAGTTTACATATTCATGGTGGATCAGGACAGTTGGATTTTTGGAAGGGGAGTCTGGTATCCTACCCCAGAAATGGAACTGTGCTTTGTGCAAGACACTCCTATTGTCATCCTTTAAGATGATGTAGAAACCACGAAGCAGGAAATCATATTTTAGAGCAATAGGTTTGCTACTAAAATAGGAGAAGACACTGTCTGCTTTCTTCTTCTTTCTTAATTCTTCACAGAAATTGTGGTTTTCACTTTAAACTGGACTGGCTCCTCTTCCACCAAAGAGTATATTTAATTATTTACCATAGAAAGTGGTCAATCAAAGATTGGGATCTAAGTGTCTTTGACACTGTGTACCAGGAGAGCTGGCTGGGTATTGTGTACTGAGATCATATTTTATGGGGAAAGCTTAAGTTGCCCAGTGTTTCCTGATTTCCCAAATGACCATCCCAAATAAAATATTTCATTGTGGTTGACCATGAGCTATTGGCTACAATAATTTTTAAAAATAGTGTTTAAATGATTATATTTATGTTATTAACATAATATTATGTTAACAGATATTTATGTTATATTATATACATTTTTTGGTTTTCTATTATTTATATTGATATCATTTAAATAATTATATTACCATTATTTCATTATTAAAATAATATTTTAGTTATTTTTGGAATAACAGACTTGTTATGTGGAACATACTTCTTCCCCAATCCAAGGCAGACAATAGCAGCACACTTATTAATATCAATTTAATAGTACCCATTATTAACACCTAATAAAAACACTATTACAATAATCCACATTCATAACATCTCAGTAACATCCAAAGAAGCAGCCTTCCCTTTCCAAGTCCTTCAGGAGCTATTGACAGGCCTGTCCCACCGTGGTTTCCCTACAGATATCCTAAATTTTGGTTCTGCCCCTTCTCTCCTGCAGCCTCTCCCAGCCTCCTCGCTGCCCCTCGTTTTCTGTAGGTTCCAGCCTCTCCAAGAGGCTCCATCCCCTCTCTGACCCTGCCTGCAGCTCTGCAAGTCCAGCTCCTCACACTTTTCCTCGAAAATTTGTTACTCCATCCTTTTGGTACATGTGTTGATATTTCCTGGAGTAGCCCAGTGAAGATTTGTGACATTCCTTCTTCCTTTCCTTTCCTTTCCTTTCCTTTCCTTTCCTTTCCTTTCCTTTCCTTTCCTTTCCTTTCCTTTCCTTTCCTTTCCTTTCCTTTCCTTTCCTTTCTTTCCTTTCCTTTCCTTTCCTTTCCTTTCCTTTCCTTTCCTTTCCTTTCCTTTCCTTTCCTTTCCTTTCCTTCCTTCCCTTCCCTTCCCTTCCCTTCCCTTCCCTTCCCTTCCCTTCCCTTCCCTTCCCTTCCCTTCCCTTCCCTTCCCTTCCCTTCCCTTCCCTTCCCTTCCCTTCCCTTCCCTTCCCTTCCCTTCCCCTTCCCTTCCCTTCCCTTCCCTTCCCTTCCTTCCCTTCCCTTCCCTTCCCTTCCCTTCCCTTCCCTTCCCTTCCCTTCCCTTCCCTTCCCTTCCCTTCCCTTCCCTTCCCTTCCCTTCCCTTCCCTTCCCTTCCCTTCCCTTCCCTTCCCTTCCCTTCCCTTCCCTTCCCTTCCCTTCCCTTCCCTTCCCTTCCCTTCCTCCTTCCCTTCCCTTCCCTTCCCTTCCCTTCCCTTCCCTTCCCTTCCCTTCCTTCCCTTCCCTTCCCTTCCCTTCCCTTCCCTTCCTTCCCTTCCCTTCCCTTCCCTTCCCTTCCCTTCCCTTCCCTTCCCTTCCCTTCCCTTCCCTTCCCTTCCCTTCCCTTCCCTTCCCTTCCTTCCCTTCCCTTCCCTTCCCTTCCCTTCCCTTCCCTTTTTTCATTCCCCCTCTTTCCCCACACCAGCCTTGCTGCATCTATGCCATCTTCTGGATGTTCCGTGAATCTTTCTCACCCTGAGCACGCTCTGAGTAATGTGCAAATCTCTTTAGCAAACGTTCCCATTTCCTGATTGCTGATACCGAGAGAGACACAAGGTTTTAGGGCCAGGGTCACAGCTTCAGATGCGTTTCCTTTGTTTACTGCCTGCACACCAGGAAAAGGGTTTGCTCTCTTGCTCTGTGACCTGTCCATTCTCTGCTAAGAATAGTTATGGAATGTGGCAAAAAATTCCCCTTCAAGAGGGAAGTGACTTTCACTCAATTAAGAATTTATTAATTGCGCTTATTTTTATGCACTGAAGACCTGCTTACAAATTTTTTCCCTTTTTTTTTTTTTTTCTTGTTGCAAAACCTAGAAGTGATAATTTCCTTTCCAATATTTTCTTACCTTTTTTTGCCTGGGTTTCATGCCACTTTTTAATCAAGAGATACAAATAACTTTCTTTCAGCTGTTGCACAACAGTTGTCCCTGAATGATGCACAGTTTATGACTTCTCTGGGTGATGAATAAACATCCTCATTTTTAGCCATTTTTTCTACGATTATTTACAAATAAATTCGAATTAAAAGAGTATATTAGAGTTTCTTGAGGAAAGCTAGAATTCTTCAACAGTCCCCCCTTGTATGAAACCCAAAATTAGTGAGGACTTCCATCACAAAACTAATTCTTTCTTGCATATTTAAATGTTAAGCAACACGCTTAAATGACTTGTGAAATCACAGCCTGGATAACAAAGACTCAGAGAGATAATCTCAGCTTTAATCAGAGAGACAATGGAGAATACTCATTACTTAAGGTTTCCAGCTAATCTCCTCATTTGTCTAAAGAAGTGCAAATAATTCATTGGAAAACCAGAGAAACAGTAAGATGATTCATTATTTTAAATGCTGCTTTAACCAGGCAACTCTGGACTAATCAGTGAGGCTGGGCTGCTGGGTAATAAATATTTGCTTGCTTTTAAAGGCAAACCCTAAAAAATTTGTTCTTAGAAATCAGTATCACAGTTACTACAAGGCAAGATTTCTTATGAAAGTCAGAGATCTCAGATATTCAAGAATAAACATATTAAGAATTCAAGCTTTCGTTGCCTGAAAGCAATTAGAGTAATTTACTGTTCAATGGTACTTCCACAGACTGATAATTCTTACAGTCAGTTGAAAAATAATCATTTTTACTCCATCATTGGAGTTATGATGGCCAGGAATGAAAATGTTGAAATTCCTTACTGAGAGTTGCGCTTTCCCACAGATTGGTGAAAGTGGGAAGCACTGAGATATTACATTTCCATCCCTCCTTTGGAGGTGAAGGATTTCAACCCGCAGAGAGCATGAACTTCTGAACAGCCAGAACAAACTTTCCTTGCAAGGAGCAGTGACCTCTCACACATTGTGCTAATTCCTTGTAATGAGGAACTTGGCCAGGCTCAGAGAAATCAGGAAGGGAAAAATTCAGATATTCTGGCTGCTCTTCCCAACATGCACAGCTCAAACCACACCAAATCCCTCCCCGAGCAGCTCCTGCTTGCATCTCATGGTATTAGGAGTAGAAAAATGGGTTTTGCATGAGGTGCATCACCTGTAAACAAGACAGATTTCTAAGTCTGTTCCATGGCTTGGCAACCCTTTCCATGGGGAAATTCCTGCTGCTGGCCAAGCTGAGCCTGCCCTGGCCCAGCCCGAGCCCGTTCCCTCTCCTCCTGTCCCTGTTCCCTGGGAGCAGAGCCCGACCCCCTCCGGCTGTCCCCCTCCTGGCAGGAGCTGTGCAGAGCCACAAGGTCCCCCCTGAGCCTCCTTTTCTCCAGGCTCAGCCCCTTCCCAGCTCCCTCAGGAATTCTCCAGCCCCTCCCCAGCTCCCTTCCCTGCCCTGGACACGCTCCAGCCCCTCCAGGTCTCTCCTGCAGGACCAGAACTGGACACAGCCCTCGAGGTGCCTCTCAGAGCCAGCCCAGAGGGACAATCCCTGCCCTGCTCCTGCTGGACACACAATTCCTCATTCAGGCCAGATCCAAAGAGATGTGAGAATGAAGATAAAAGTTCCTGGATGTAGCAGACATGCTCAGGATTTCAAACTCTCTGAAAAACCCCAATTTAACTGTCTGGAAACTGTAGATGGAGAGAACAGACAGAGGTTAAGGCCAACATTTCTGAAGCGTCTCCTTCTTTTTTCGTTCTCATTATTCTTAGAGCTTGTGTTTGGGGTCACATGCAAGGGATATAGAGAGAAAAGTAGAATTCAGTCATTTTGAAAAGGGCTGAACCTCCAGCCTTCATTTACAGATCACTGTTTCTGCCTCTGGAGATCAGACAGCTCCATGGTTATTTTGGAAAGGTGAAGCATGAGCCAGCCTAGCAAAGTGCAAGGAAGTCGAGCTGGCAATTTCCCCTCACAGGCCGTACCTGGGTGGGATTTATCTTACCTAAAATATCCAATTAAGTGCATAAACGAGTGACCTTTGTCTTGTGCAGAGGCAATGTGGACAGGAAATTGCAAGGGGCAACTAACTCCACCTAATTAAGACGTGTACTCCAGTGGGAGCTCACCAGCCTAGTCTAGAAACTTATTTGGTGTTTGGCAAAAATTGGGTGGAATAGGGCCTACCTTGTGCAAATTTCTAGAGATTTTCCTAGAAAATTCCTAGAGATTTTAATGGTTTGCAGAGATTAAATTGGGAAAAGAAAAGGATAAATGTGGGTACAGAGCAGGAAATTTGTTGCATGTACAGGGAAGTCTGCAGATCTCAAAGAGAGTGAACTCCCCTCTTCTTCCCTGTGGGACAGAAATGGGAAAGGGGGCAGAAGATTCATAAAAACAAGCTTAGTGTAACTCTTAAAAAATGCTAATCCCTCTGCTTTTATAAACATAATTGTATGTTATCTTTACCTAAAGGGAAACAGTCCCAATTAGCAATCCACCATTAAGATTTGTGTTGCTCTAAGAGTCAGAACAATCCACCTCACTCAAAAACAAGTCATAAACTTCCATAAACTTCCCCTTCAATATCCACCCCTCTGCACTGTTCTGTAAAGAACCATCTTTAATCTAATGATCTGGACCAGATATTTACGGTTCTGCTCCCAAATCCACTTTGTGTTGCTAACAGATTATTTCTGCCTAAGTAATGGGGCTGTCTCTTGTTTCCTGCTCACTCATTATTCTCCAGTAATTAATGTTAAACCCACAGGCTTCTGAGTGATAGATTTGCAGACAAGTGTTATAATCCCCTGAGTGCCCTATTGTTTTAAGTCTCCATTAAAAAGCTGTGCAACTATCTGGAGCATGACCCATGTTTTTAAGGTCCACGCAGCAGGAATCAGTTTGATCACAGCTGACTAAACACTGAAATTCGGGTGTCTTGCCCAGGTTCCCACACTGAGGGCTGGATCCTGTGAGGATTTAGACATGTCCTCACAGGCACTGCAGTCACATAAAGCAGCAGCTATGCTGAGGCAAAGGCTCAGCCCAATTTAATCTTTCTCTTAGCCTAAAATACCCAGGGCACTGGCAGACTCCGGCAGAGAGGAGAAGTGAAATATGTGTGAGTGAGGAGCGAAGATTCTCCTCATAGGAAGGTCTGGATTTGTCTCTGGTCAACCAAAGAGATCAAAGTTAAGCAGATGCTGTCCTGTAAAACCCAAAAATGCACAAAGAGGTTTCTTGAACCAGTGGCATTGAGCGGGAAAAAAAGCTCCTGACTCGGGCTCCTCATTGTTCTGCTCCTCAGAGAACCACTTCTATTAAAGCATTCACTTTGTTTTATATCAAAATGGACTAGATTACACAAACTCCCAAGCCAGAGAAGCTGACACAACGTTAAATTCAAAGCACTTTGATAACAAACCAATTCTCATCTTCACAAATGGCAAAAGCAGCTCTACGCAGAGCAAGCTTGGTCAAAAATTGCCAATTTTTGGGGGCAAAGATGGGTTTTAAAGTTCATATTAATTCTGCCTTTTTTCCAGAAGGTGAACATATGTGTGTGTAAAACACTTGGTACTACTGTGCTGATAAATTTTAAGTGCCCAGGACTATTTTTTATCATCAGGGACCAAAGGCAGAGACCAGTCACATTCATCCTAAAGAACTCTCAGGCTCTCAATAAATATATTATTTATCAGGAACTAAGAGATTTTGGAGAGTCCTATTTGTCTGAGACTGAAACCATATTAAGGACTGCTCTAAAAGTTGTACTGAACAGGAAAAAAAAATTATGGCAGCTGAGAATGTTCCCTGACACCCTTTACTTTACTGGTAGAGACGTGGCCTCTATAGAGAGACACGGTCAGTAATCTAAATAAAATACACTCCATAAATTTAATGTCACTGAAGGGTTTGCAAGCAGAGATAAATATATAGAAGGAGTAATAAACTGTGTTCAAAGGGATTGTTTTCTGTCTCTTTTTTAGGGTGTAATTTCCTCCCAGGGATGTTTCCTTCCCATGGAAGATGGGATTCTGGCTGGATTTTACATGCTGTAGCACACTGAAACTCCTTGACTCTTAGCACTGATAAAAAAAGAGAAATTCACTTCATCTTAGCATTTTCCAGTGTATTTTCTACCAAGATTTGCAAATCTGGCCAGACATTATGGCACAACTAGATGGTGTTTTAAATGGCTGTCCCTCCTCATTATCCAGCATGGACAGAGTAATTAATTACCCAGGACTGCTGAGCTCCAGATGAATTGTTCCCAGCTTGAAGTTCCACTGGTTTACTGGAATGAAAAACAAAAACCAGGAGTCTGCTGCTCCCCACACCAGACTTCAATAACAGCAGAACTCTGGCATATTTTATGGTGAAAAACTTAAAATGCAAGAGGAAAGAACACACACACAGGTGAGGTTTTATTTGGACCTTCAACCACTGGGTAAGATCCAGAGAAATTCCTATTTAGCAGCTATAGGGCTAAGGCTACCGAGGACTTTTTGGCAAGGAATGCCTCTTAAAACACTGTTATTCCATTTTTTATGGGCTAAACAGAGCCATAAATTCCACAGTCTATGCAGAACAGGGAAAAGAAAGCAGCACCTGCACCTCCCAGTGTCCTCCTGCTTAGATCTGTTGGCTCAGTAGAGCTTGAAGCAAGTCAGGTCAATGAATTATTCCTATTATTTTTATTCTGAAAGCCACCTCCTGATTCATCTCTCTACAGCAAGTGTGAATGTCTGTGTAATCTTGTGGAGAGCAGAAAGAGTAATATTATAGTAAAAGTGGGGGTTTTTTTCCTCATTTTTTTAGTCAAATCATCTGGAGGCTGAAGAACCTGCTATTCCATGAACTCTCCCTCCTGCATTGACTTGTAGCTGGAGGATAAGATTACTTCCTACATGCATTCTCAAAAATTGATGGAAAAAATCACATAGGCATAATATCCACCTTTTCTGCACAAATACACCCTGGAGTGCTGGGAAAGGGCTCAAAAGCACCAACAGGAAAATTTGTAAGGCTCAGAGCACTTATTTTTCACTACAGCTTGGCTGAGGTCAGGACATGACCCTGCAGTGACTCCTGCATGAGATATGAAAAGCTGTTGCACCCCAAATGAGGGACTCTCACTGTTTCTTCCCACCTGGAATTCCACCTGTGCAGCTCAGCAAGGATGGTAAGGGCACACCAGGGGCAGATATTCAAATGTCAGCAGACTCCATCACCAACACATCCATAACCAGGCAACAGTGCCCAGTTTAAAAGGTTATTTTATTTCTCAGTTGCAGGAAACAGCACATGGTTTTGAAGCCAGTGGCATTTGGTGACAGCCCTCTGAGAGGGCTGATAACCAACCTGAAGCAGGCAAAGCAAAACTCTCACTTCTTCTCAATAAAAAAAAGCTCCACATTCCTCTCACCTGCAATTCCCCACTCATTATAAATTGTTTTCCTACCTGACAAATAGAATCAATTGACCATGTTTTCTCCCCAGCTTATCTGTGCCCATGGAACAGGCTGAGGGGGAAAATACGAGGCACATGAAGCAGCTGCTGGTTTGTTTGCTGCTCCAGGGCTGGCAGGATGTGAATTGCTGTGGTAATCATGGGCAGAGCTCTCATCAGAGAGGAAAGGTTCCCTCTATCAAAGCCAAATCCATAAGGAAGACTGCTGGAGTTCTAGATGCTGAGAATTTTAAACTTTCTGTACCAACAGACTCTGATTCCCAGGACAGCACTACATTTAACCTGAAGCCACAGAGAAAGCTTCCAAAATTAATTGATAACACTGAGATTATGAGTATTTAGTTTAATTAGAGGTGTGTAATATCACTAAGTAGAAAACTTGGAACTTAAAATTTTAGAATACAATAATATATATAGGACTAAGATAAAAGTTTTAGAACAGTAACGAGTCCTTCTTTTTCACCTTCTTCTTCATGAATTTAAGTAGAATTTTATAATTAAACAGAAAAATCCACACTATGAATTTTGAATAATTAGTTATTAAGTTAAAAATAAAAGTAACTTAAGTGTCATTTCTTAATTAAATAGTTTAACCTTAAAAAACCTTAGATAAAAAATAGCTAACCATTTTATAACTTATTAGTAAAATACTATAGAACTCACAGATAAGAAATAGTAGACACCTAAAGCTAAACACAAAATACCATCTCTAACACTTCAATCCCAACCTTAACAAAATAAAAAAAAACAACAGAAGACAATCTACCAGAGTGCTGGGGTAGCACTGCTCACCTTGAGGAGAAAGTTGTGAGACTGTCGGAGTCTAGGACATCCCTCTGGCTGCTGTGGCTGTCTCAAGACCCTGGCAGAGGTCTCAGAGACGCTGGCATGAAGTCAAAAACACCTGTGGCTTTGATTTTAGCCCATGGAAAAAGCTGTCAATTTTGTGTGAGGAATTACAAGCCACAAGGGTTTGAGTAGTGTGATATTTGAACTAACACAGGGTGGAAAAGTAGAATTTTGGGATTTTTAGAATGTGATTCAGGGGGTACAAGATGGAGGATGATGTGTCCTGGCCTTCTTCTCCTTCTTCTTGCCCTCCATGTCCTGCTGTGATGGTGACACTTTTCTATTGGTTTAAGGTAGAGACACACTGTCCAACATAAATGATCAATATTGGCACATTATTGTAAACAGACTATACGTAACTTTTGATATAAAAGGTAAACACTGCCCGAGAGGGCAGGGCAGAATGCTATGGTGGATTTGCTAGGCAGAGCTCGGCAGGTCAGAGAAAGAATGTTATAGATAAGAAGAAATAAACAACCTTTAAAACTAAATTGGATGCATTCCAGGCTCCTTCTTTGGCTGCGTCGGGCTGGGAGGGAAACAAAGACTCTTCACGATCTCGGGGTCACCCTGACTTTCTGAACCCCGAGACATCGACAAGAGACTGAGAAGAATTTGGTTTACTGGGGGTTTCTGTGAGCCCAGTGACTGGAAAATAAAGCCTGGATAATCAGCAGTGGGTGTGGAAGTGGATGGGGCAGCAGCTGGTGAGGGCTGTCAATCCATGCTGGCATTGGCAGGGAGTGCAGTGCCATAGGAGCAAAGCAGCTGAAAACTCCCAGACCCAGGAAAATTTCAGCATCCATGTGCAGCTTCTCTTTCAAAGCCAGCCATGCTGACAAAGAACTCGCTGGTGACTTATGGGGATTGTTTTATTGCTGCCCCTTTGTTCCTGAGCTCCTTTCCTACGGATTCAACATGGTGCTTGTCCAGCTGGACAGACTGGACACAACCAGACACGTGACTTTGACTGCAGGGAATTTTGGCTTTAAAGTCATTTTGCCAACTGAGGTATTGTTTTCTTTTCATTCTCTCATTTTCTCTTTCATTCAGTCAAGCTCAGGCTTGACTGCTGCTGTATTTTTGCAGCAATATAACAACAACAACAACAACAACGATGATGATGTAAATTACTCCCTTATATTTATGCCCATAAGTTTTCAGAGAAAAAAAAAAAAAGACATTTTGCCTCATTATTTTTTCCCTGCACAAAGTGCTAATGATCAATTCTTAAGTAAAGGACCTAAAAAACATCTTGGCCAGTTCATGACCAGGCCAAGCATTGATCTGCCTTCAGCAGGGAAGGAGGAAGAAAGACCAGAAGAAATAACCACAGAAGGAGCAAGGCAGAGCTATATTATTGCAAAAACAAATAAAGGAGGCTGAGGGAAGCAGTTCCTGCTGTCCAGGCAAAGAGTGAAGGATAAATAACACCTCTCCCACAAAAGGAGCCTCCTGCAGGGTGAAGTGCAGCAGGCACCGAGAAAAACAAAACTCTTAACTGAGAACTGGAAAAACAAAATCCAGGTCGGTCTGCTCTTGGCAAACAACCTGCTACAGACAGGGATATCAGCACCAGAAATCCCTCCTTTCCCACACTTCGAGTATTCCCCAAGCATTTTCTTTTCAGCTGCTGTTGACAGAGACTTGGTTGCTGATGGAAAGGGATGGGGATTGTTTTCACCTCTCTTGCAGGAAACTCTCCAAGCAGAACAGCACTTAAAGCCTTTAATGTTCTTCAGTCTCTCATAGGAACAGTCCAGCATTCCTTCCATGCCAGCTCTGGGGAGCCAGGGGATGAGTTCTGCACTTCAAGGAGTTGGGCATGATCAAAATACATCCTGTATCCTGCATCCTGCATCATCAAAATACATCCAGCTGTAGATAATTAGGGGATCCATCAACTTAAGAACACAATGGCCAACTTCCACAAGGAACTTCAGCCCCATGAAGACACAGAAATTGTTTAATTTCTGATTCCCACAGGTGGGATCTAACCCTGGGTTTGGGATTGATGCCTCAGGTTTTGGCTTTTCTATGTTTCAGATTCTGTGCTGTACTTCTGAGCTTCATATGATGGGATGGTGAGCTCTCTGCACAGAGCAGGGAGACAAAACAATTCCTTCTCCAGCTGGGCACCAAGGACAAATGATCCAAAGCTCAGGCCCAGGAGCACAAACAGCGTGGGCTGGAGAGAGAAAAACAAGCAGGATGGGAGTGCATGGGCTAAAGCTGGAATGGGACAATGAACTGCAAGGTGCAAATGGAGCAGAGCTGATCCCAGTGAGAGCCCCGGGAGCGCTCGTGCATTTTGGGACCATTTTGGTTCCTCTTGGCTGCAGCCCTGGCTGGGCTCTGGTGCTGCCCAAGGTGGATCCATGGAGGAGATCCTTTTCATAAATCCCTGCTTTGTTCTTTAGCTCTGCCCAGCCTCTGCTCTAGCTCAGCCTTCACAAGCATCAGGATCAAGGTGCACCTCACCAGGGAGGCAGAGTCCTGCTAGACCAGGTAGTTTCCACTGAAATGGCCTCACAGGAGAATCCACACGGGACCCCCAGTCCCAGCACGAGCTGCCTGGAGTTCTCTCCTGGGTAAAAAGGCAGAGCCAGGCCATTTCCCCAACATCCAGGTCTTTCTGCAGCTCAAGTCAGCACATTTAAGCTCTTGGCAGACAAAATGATCAGGCTTTGCTGATAATAAGAAGAGCTGCTCCAGCACTGCTTTGGGACCAGGCGCTATTTATAGATGAAGAGAAGAGCAGCAACAGGGAAAAGGAAGCAAAAAAGGGAACTGGCTGGATGTGTGAGCAAAATTTTTCATTTTTCAATTATACATCTGCAAAGTGATTTCAGGAGCTGCAGACTCACGTTCTGTTCTCTGAGCATCAAGAGGTTTTAAGGGCATTATAATCCCTTCATTCACAAACATGGATTGAGATAAAGGCTAAATGTGTGGAAAATGCTTTGGATCTTCAAAGCCCTCAGTGCATGCTGGTGCAGTGACCCTTGCTGAAGTCTTTTGATATTGGAAATGTTGGTCCTGTTTAATATTCAGGAATCCTATGGGAAGGGTGCAGCCCACAAGACTCTCTCACCTTGGGTCTCCCAGAACTGTCAGGGTAAGAATTCAGAGCAAAGCCTTTGCTGCTCTAAACTGAAGATGGAGCAGAGACTGATCTGGAGAGAGGAATGGTGAGAGAACAGATGAACTCCATGGTGCTTTGTCCCAGCTCTGGAGCCATCCTGCTGTCCCCCACCCCTCCCACATCCCTGCTGCCCACTGGGGCCCTGTGGCAAATTCCCCCCTGAGAACAGGAAGGAGCTGCATGCCCAGCACTTGTCTTATAAATAGGTGAGAAAGCTGGAGAAGAGACCTCATGGGCTCCAATACCTGAAAGGACAAAAGGGGGACAGGAGAGGGACAATTCATCAGGAACTGGAGTGACAGGACAAGGGGGAATGAGCTCAAACTGAAAGAGGGGAAATTTAGGTTAGATACAAGAAGAAGTTGTTCCCTGTGAGGGTGGGCAGGTCCTGGCACAGGATGCCCAGAGAAGCTGTGGCTGCCCCTGGATCCCTGGAAGTGTCTAAGGCCAGGTCAGACACTGGGGCTTGGAGCACCTGGGACAGTGGAAGGTGTCCCTGCCCATCTTTACCAAAAATAAAAGATGAAAAGTGCTATTCTGAGATACTGGTGTAAGGCTGAAACCAGTCTCTCTAAGTCCTCCACTTTAGGTTCACAAGGTGGCTCCTTCCCAGCCAGCTTGAGGATCTCCACACTTCAGTCCATTTCATGAAATACACATTGACTGCCCATCACCTCACCTGAGAAAATGGGATGGTGGAGGTGGACACACCTGAGGAACCTGTTTCACTTGTCAGCAGCCCAGAGGGACAAAGCAGGAGAGGGAGGAAGAGAACAAATGGTGAAGGGTCTGGAGGGGAAGCCACACGAGGAGCAGCTGAGGTCACTTGGTCTGCCCAGCTGGAGCAGAGGGCACTGAGGGCAGAGCTCCCTGGGATCTGCAGCTCCTCCTGAGGACAGCTCTGAGCTCTGCTCTGGGACAGGGACAGCACCCAGGGAGGGCTGGAGCTGGACCAGGGCAGATTTAGGTTGGGCTTTAGGGAAAGGTCCTTCCTCAGAGGGTGCTGGGCACTGCCCAGGCTCCCCAGGGAATGGGCACGGCCCCGAGGCTGCCAGAGCTCCAGGGTTAGCCCTTTGGACACTGCCAGGGATGCCCAGGGTGGGGTTGTTGGGGGTCTGGGCAGGGCCAGGAGCTGGACTCAATGATGCTGTGGGTCCCTTCCCACTCAGGATATTCCATGATTCCTTGATGCTGTGTCTCCCTGTGTGTTGCTGAATTTGTGCAAGACTTTCCACGCAGGATTCCCCTCTCAGCCCCTTGTTTCAAGCACTCTGCCTGAGACTGGTTTCCAGCACAACTTCAGTTCAAGAATCAAGGAAAACAGAAACCTCTTTTTTTTTTTTTTTTTTTTTTTTGTCCCCACGTTATTGAAGGCTTTGTCACTTGTGAACCCAGTGCCACCACACGTCCCCATGCCAGGGTGTGTGTGGCACTGGGGTTCAGCTGTGTGGGGAAAAGGGCAGGGGTGCCAGGACCCTTCTCTCCTGCTCTCTCCCCAGCTGCTGTTCCCACTAGATGGCATCTCCGTCCCGCAAACATCCCCCAACCCTCCCGGAGCCGCACGGCTCGTGGAGCAGCGGGGTAGCGCTTGGCAATTAAAGATGGGCAAACGTTTCATTATTTCACATCAATTTCTGCTCCAGGATACCACAGCCAAGTGCCACAGATCAGCATCTTCCTCTCAAACACCTCAGCAAAGGCTGCTACTGCTGTCAAAACTGTCCCAGGGACAGAGTTTGTTCTCTCACAGCCCTCGAGGGGCCTCTCAGAGCCAGCCCAGAGGGACAATCCCTGCCCTGCTCCTGCTGGACACACAATTCCTCACCCAGCCCTGCTGCCAGTGGCCTCTTGCCCCCCTGGGCACCCCTGGGCTCGTGTCCAGCCCCTGTCACCAGCACCCCCAGGACCTTTTCCAGCCACTTTTCAGCCACATTTCTCCAAAGAAGAAGGAATTTTTATTCAATAAATGTTCTTTGAGGAACTATGCCAATGATACACTGGCACAGAGTGTGGATTTGCCAGGATTTCATCCTCAGAGAGCCCCTTAAGGTTACAAACTCAATGGGTGCATTTTTCTCCTCGTGCCTAATCCATTGGATCCCAGCTGGAGGCAGCAGAAGTGCTGAAAGATTTTAGCACCAAGGTGGCAGAATAGTTTTCCTCCCTCCCAGGGCTGTGAGCCTGTGGGAAGGAACAGCAACATTTTCCATCTGTGTTGTGGCCTGGAGATTCCATCAGAAAAGGACTTGTTGCAAGGTGAGCTTCGTGAAAATGTGGGTGCCTCATGTCTGGGGGAATTTCAGGGGGGCATTCTCACTTGTGTGAGAGGTCCCCATCAGGTCACAGTCAAATTTAGGCCCTGGGGTGTGCTGGACATCCCAGATGCTCATGGAAACCACAGCATGGAGGTGCACAAAGAGATGCCTGAGGGGACAGGATCTGCCAGAGGCATGTGGCAAACTTACAAAAAAGCCCTCAGGCTTCCAGCTCCACGTTTCAGCAACTCACCTGTGGTGTTTCATCAGGCTGTCACCTCACAGCTGAGGTTTGGAGAGCATTTGTCCCTTCCCACAGGATTTTTCTTGTCACTCTCATTACCATTTGCAACAAGGAGGACAGAGGCAGCAGGGTTTTTGCACAGGACACAATCACAGAATATTCTGAGTTGGGAGGAACCCACAAGGATCATCCAAGCCCTTAAATCAATGGAAATACCACAACATCAAATGTCAGTATCCAGTATTTCAGTTCAATAATTTATAGCCATCACCACAGTGATTTTTGTGTCTATATTGCCCTTCTCACTCATGAGGAAAGTTACAGCTTTAGCTTTTGTTTGATTAACAGCATTATGGCATCTGTGTATCCCTGGCATTCATTTTATTGGGGGAAATTGGTCAGCCTGTGTCCAAATTACTCAAATCCTATAAAAATAATGTGAATCTTCGTGGGGATGACATATTAGCTTGTTATCACCATATCCACCTTAGTGGTGTCTTCCACTGGAAACCAACCTAATCTAATTTCTGACACATTTTCCCAATTACAGCAGCTGCACATCCTCCAAAGAAGCACTGCAGAAGCAGATGAATTCCCTAGGCACAAATCTGCCTTCCTTTCACCAGCTGCTGGGATGGTGCCTGGTGTTTCTTCTGGTGCATCTGCCTCAAATAAAGTTCACAAATTCTTCACACTTGGGTTTTCAGGATAGAAAAGGACGGGGTCGACTGAAGAGGCATTTAAAAATGGTTTATTGCAACATCAGTCTCAAGGAAGGGTGAGACTGTAAGGTTGTTACCTCCAAAGCCATCACATTAGAAGCCTTGCATCAGAAGCCATTAAATTCTAGTTACAATGTATTTTATAAATTTCTTATCCAATCAGCTACTTCCACAAAGCTCATTAGCATCTTCATAACCAATTGCTAATTGCTGCATTTTACATTATTTGCTACAATGTGTCTTTTTCTATCCAATCATGTAACTCTACAGAAACTTCTTGCTGTATCTTCTACTTTTTATCAACTCTATAACAAGTACTATTGTTAAACTCTAAAATCTTCTACTATGTGGCCTAACATATTTATTTACTTATATGGGGCACATTTCTACTTGCTTGAAACATATTTCTGCTTAAACTATAAATATTTTTTCTTATTTTGTGTCTGTTTCACTATTCTGTTCTACAGTTTCAGGCCTTCTCCAAGGCCTTAGGTCAAACACTGTGTCCATCTCTATCTCTGAGTTTCTATGTTAGAGGCCTTGGGAGCTCTCTGTGCTTGTATTTCCCACACTTGGGAAGTGTCTAGGGGGAAAATCAGGGTGAGTAATTTAGGGCCTGCACCCAGAGCCATGGGATAAGGTGGGATTTGTGTGTGTATGTATTTTAATTTAACATCAGAACCCCTTGACTCTCCCAGGAAGGATGGTTATGGAAGGGTCAGTGTGAGGATAATTAGGAATGTGGATATTAGGAAATATTCCTTCACAAAAAGGGTTGTCAAGCATTGGAACAGGCTGCCTTGGGTGGTGGAAGAGTCTCCAGCTCTGGAGATGTTTAAAAGAGGTGCAGATGTGACTTTAGGGGACACAATTTGGTGCTGGGCTCCGTGGTGTTAATTCAAGGGTTGGACTCAATGGTCTTAAAGGTCTTTTCTAACCCAAATGATCCTATAGTTCTCTAATCTATTGTGATGGTAATACTGCTTTGATACAGTTAAAAGCACGAGCACTCCTGCCTTCATATGCCAATTTATCCTAAATAAACAAAAAGCCAGGAGGTTTCAGGTACTATGTTGTGAGGAAAAAAAAACTGTGCCCCAAGCCCACTGTAATTGGTTTGATTTCTTTTACTTGGTTAGTCAATTCCTTATGAAAATTAGGAGTATAATGAAGGGAAATGTCACCATCTGTCTGAAACTGGTGCACAGAGGAAAAGGCTTCAAAAAAATCTCATATTATTCCCAAAAGTAATTCATCACTTTGACCCAAAGATAAAGAACTGCTGTGAAACCAGTATTGTGCTGCTCACAAGATCTGAGTGCTCAGAGGCTTTGAACCTCTTTGGGTTCTTCTAGACCCCTGCCAGCACCTGCTGATGTCAGTGCCAGCAGGAAAGCGCTGCAGGTGGAGCAACCAACAGATAAATCAGGGATGGCAAAACAGAACATGGGGAGCCTGGAGCTTCTAACCCATGGCACAACCCTGGAACACAGGCAGGGTCTGCATGACCCTGCTGAGGGCAGATCTGTGGGGCCTGTGCAGCCCAAACAAACCTGAGGAGGGGCTTTTGCAATGATTGGAGTGCGGGAACAAAAGTTCTCAACAAATATAAGAAGTCAGAGCACTTCATAATCCCAGCACAGGGAGGACGTGGAGCTGCTGCAGAGAGCCCAGAGGAGGCTCCAGGATGAGCAGAGGGCTGGAGCAGCTCTGCTGGGAGGAAAGGCTGGCACAGCTGGCATTGTTCACCTGCACAGGAGAAGCTTTGGGCTGAGCTCAGGGTGGCCTTGCAGGGCCTGGAGGAGCCCCAGGAAAGCTGGAGAGAGACAATTTCCAGGGGATGCAGGGACAGGACACAGGGAATGGCTTCACACTAACAGAAATTTGGTAATAGGAAGGAATTGTTCCCTGGCAGGGTGGGCAGGCCCTGGCACAGGGTGCCCAGAGCAGCTGGGGCTGCCCCAGGGTCCCTGGCAGTGCCCAAGGCCAGGTTGGACACTGGGGCTGGAGCAGCCTGGGACATTGGGAGGTGTCCCTGCCATGGCAGGAGGTGGAATGGGATGAATTTTAAGATTCTTTCCAACTCAATCCATTCTACAAATCTCCTGCCTTGGCTTATCTTTTTAGTGCAGGAATTTTTGTGTTTTCCCTTTTTCTTCCTTCTCCTTTTGATTACCTCCCAGTGAACCAATAAACCTTTGTGAGGGAAAGCCTTGGTAACATTTTCATTTTGTTCACTCAGGGCACAAAACACTGCCAAAGTTATAAAGCATTATGAGGGCACTTTTGGATTCAGCAAAGTCTATGATCCTCTTCCTGTTGATTCTAAGGATCATCCTTTATTTCTGCAATTTGCCATCACTCCACATCTCCCATTTCTGATGCCATGTCTGAGGATAATTACCTAGAAAACTGTTTCATATCACTATGTGGCCTCAGATTTGGAGCTGAACAAGCATATTGAAAAGAATAAAAAGAAGAAAAATCAGAGAGATTAACATTTTCTCACTCAAAGTCCTGTCCACCCACAAATCCCATGCTGAACTAAAGACAACACTGGGGTTCTCAAGAGTTGTAACATTCATAAATATCAACCTTTGATATTCACCAAATCTCACTCAGCTTTACAAAGCAAGTAAATTCAATCCTCATTGTTTTATACACGAAGAAAGTACAGAAGGGAAATAACTTCTTCAGGAACACAGAGCAGGGAATCAGCAGGGCCTGGCCTAGGACACACACCCTGTGGCATTTCCCACTGTCTTAGGTTACAAGATGTGGCTGGGGTTGTGTTCTGTCTCCATCTGTCAGAGCTGGGGCAGTTCTCTGCTGTTCACTGGGCAGTTTTTTCTTTATCTCTCCCACAGCCAATCCTCCCTCCAGGAGATCTCTTCTGTTCATGGGCCATTAATTATTAATTATCTTCTGTTCATGGCCAGTGAGTGTCCCTGCGTGGCTGAGAAAATTCCATCATCCCATGGGGAGAGGCTCTGCCCAGGGGGAGGAGCCAAACATTCCTACCTGGATACAATCTGACCTGGGGAACACCACAGCAGCCTTTGCCCACTGCATTCCCAGAGGAGCAGCTTTCTGCCCCACTGCATTCCCAGAGGAGCAGCTTTCTTCCCCACTGCATTCCCAGAGGAGCAGCTTTCTGCCCCACTGCATTCCCAGAGGAGCAGCTTTCTTCCCCACTGCATTCCCAGAGGAAGCCCAGGCCCATCTCCAGCAGCCCTGGAGCTCCAGAGGAAAACTCCAGCCTTGTCCAGGATCCTGCTCCAGCAGAAGCACAGCTGGCACTGCAGGAGGGCTGAGCCACCATGGAATGGGACTGCTGCCACCACCCTGACCCACAGGCTGCCAGGGCCTGCTCTGACTCTGGCAGTGTTGTTTTGTTTTTGGTTTTGATTTTGTTTGTACTATTGCATTTGTATTTTTAATTTTCTTAGTAAAGAACTGCTATTCCTACTCCCATATCTTTGCCAGAGGGCCCTTTAATGTCAAATTTATAATAATTTGGAGGGAGGAGTTTTGTATTTTCCATTTCAAGGGAGGCTCCTGCCTTCCTTAGCAGATTCCTGTCTTTTCAAACCAAGCACTCACCAACTCAGTTGTCCTGTCATTTTATTGTTCTTCCACAGGAATCCCACTGAGCTCCAGCCACCTTCAGAGCCCAAAGATGATTCAGGGTGGTTGTTGTGGGTTATCACTGCATGAACACTTTCTTTCTCACAGCATGTCTTCCATCACTCATTTTATTTCTTCATCCTTTGTGCTCGATCCTTCCCATCTCTATTTCTGATTCCTGCCACAGAGATCAAGTTTTGTAGTGATATAAACCTGTCACCCGTCAGGAATTTTGCCACAGATTATGTATTTCACCACTCAAAAATCCCTGGACTGTTCCTAGGAGCAAGGAAGGTGAGAAGGGTGGTTTGGCCCTCAAGGTGACTGCAACCCCCCTCAACCTGCCCTGACAACACCCCAGCAGGTGGGCTGAGGACCCCAAGGTATCACTGGGGGCCTGGTGGTCTGGCCCGCATAGCAGAGAAGGAAGAAGGCCAATTAAGAGATGATCACTTTTGATGCAGTGATCTGTCTCAGTCTGCACAAAGCACGTCTTTGCTAAGTCCTGACACAAGACAGAACTGTGCCTTTATGATCAGCTGCTTCCCTTGCACTCTTGGATTGGTGCTCTGCAGCCAAGACACTGAATTTAATCAGATGTGTTACAGAGACCAGGATGTCCTCCCAGAGCACTCTGGCCTTGTTCTGCCCTTGAGAATCACTTGCAATCACAGCAGTCAGGAATTGTAGAAGAACTGAGAGTACATGGCTTTTTCCTGGAGTTTGATAAGGGAAGAAGGGAGCAGGAATGGAGGAGAGAGCAGGATGTACAGAAAGGAAGCTGCACCAGCTTTCACCAAGGAATGTGTGAAGATAGTTGGGTCAGGCAGATCATTGCAATCCTCCACCACTCACATCATTCTCTCCTTCAGTTGTGCCTCTGCTCCCAGAATCTCTCTCTTCTGTCTGTTTTTTTCATCACTTCTTTTAGAAACTCCTCTTCTCTACCACTGTTTTAATATTGTTTGGGACAGGTCAATGGATCCTGCAGACAAGGCTGATGTTTCTCGATGTTGGAGCCCTGGCTGCTGAGAATTTGAGACTTTCTGTGCTGCCAGGCACTGACCCCCAAAAGAACATTACATTTGACCTGAGGCCGTGGAGAAGGCTTCCAAAATGGAATGATAGAACTGGGATTATGGGTGTGCAATTTGAATAGAAGAGTGCAATATCACATAGTAGAAAACTTAAGTGTTTAAGGATTTAGAATATAGAAATATATATAAAACAAAATAGAAGTTTTAGGACAGAGGCTTCACATTCCTCTTCATAAGTTTGGGTAGCATTGTGGAATTAGATAAAGAAGTCCACATTGCAAGCCACGGGTAGTTATTGAGTTAAAAGTAAAAATAATTTAAGTGTCATTTCTTAATTAGATAGTTTATCCTTAAAAAGCCTCATAAGGAGAGAGATGGGGCTCCATTTTTAGTTTGTTGAAGTGCTGTAGAACTCAGGGTTTACAAGACTGTAACAGAGAAAGAACTAATAAACATCTGAGTCTGAACAAGAAATACCGTCTCGTGATTTAATCCTGACCCTGGCAAAAAGAAGATAAAACTCAACATCCCTCCACTTTCAAATTTGGTCTAAAATCAGACGTGCTCTGGAAGGTGACCCTGAGCTAAACTGGGAGCTATGCTGAGCACAGCTGTACATCCAGGTGAGAACAACGTGGGATTAACCATCACTGCCCTGCAAAGATTTTTCCCAGCTCAGGCTTCTGCCTTAAAATCTGCCCTCAGCAAATAGTAACCAAAAATTACAAAATTAATTATCAATTTTATCTTTGAGGTTGACTCCTGAGATGGTGGGATTATTTCTACATTATTTTATTTCCAAAGAAAAAAAGGATTGACAGCAGTTAAGTATGGAGGGAAAAAAAAACCCAGACAACTCAAGAGAAGTTTACAGAAGGGAATCCTTTTGTCTCCCACACATTATTTTGTTATGAGCACAAAATATTTGCTCTGTTAAAAGTCAGATTTGATCCCCAGATTAATGCAGAAAAACAACATCCTTACATGCACCATTTCAGAGGGATGTAACAGGATACAGACTCTGAGAAGGGGAGCTGAAGGTGATTAAGTTTCCTCATTTTTGGCAGAAATGGCAAGAGGAATCTCACAGATTTCTGGGGACGAAAGAGGAAATCAGAACAAATGGGAGAGGGGATGAGTTCAAAGCCAGCAGTTACACAAGAACCTTGGAAGTGCAAGTCCCACCAGGACAATCACCTGCTGTGGTGGTGACCTCACCTGGCTGCCAGCCACCCACCCAGCTGCTCTGCCCTGGTGCTGCTGGATTGCTCCTCATGCCTTTGAACTCCTCTCTCACACCTGGGTCTCAATCCTTCCCTAAATGTTTTCACAGAGCCTGCTCCAGCTTGGCTGATGGGCTGAGCTTTGGCCAGTGGTGGGTCTAGTTTGGAGACACCTGGGACTGGCTGTGTCCAGCACAGGGACCACCCCTGTGGCCTCTTCCTACCAAGATCTTGTCAAATAAAGCCAAAACCACCTGTTAATTCTGCAGACCTGAGAGGCAGCAAAAGCTCCAGAAAAGGTCTCCAATATTGGCTGTGATAGATCTCTCTTCTTCTACGTGTGGACTAGGGGGAATGGCTTCAAACTGGCAGAGTGTAGGGTTAGATTTGGTATTCCTTTGGAAATCCTTCCCTGTGAGGGTGGGCAGGCCCTGGCAGAGACTGCCCAGAGCAGCTGTGGCTGCCCCTGGATCCCTGGCAGTGCCCAAGGCCAGCTTGGACATGGGGGCTGGGAGCAGCCTGGGACAGTGGAAGATGTCCCTGTCCATGGCAGGAGATGAAACAAAATTATTTTTAAGGTCCCTTCCAACCCAAACCATTCCATAATTATGAATTTTGCTGTCAAGGTTCCCTTTCAGAGAAGCCTTTCTCTCTGGTTGCTCTGTCAACTGATGAATATTTGGATTTCTGGGCTTTTCAGAGTTCATTTTTTTCTGCTTGTGCATATCCACACTGCCTTTGAGAAATCCTGGAGCTCCCACAGGGGAGGCAGTGCCTACAGCTGGGAGTTTCTCTGTGCTCTGGAACAGAACAGATTGCTGGGGATGGCAGCAGCTCCCCAGGTCCAGCCATGGGAGAGAGGCTGCAGTGAAATTCTGCTCACATTGCTGATTTCCAAGCTGGTCCCACGTTCCACTAAAATTAATCCAGGGTTCATTCCACGGCCAAAGAGCCTCATCCAGCAAGCAATGTACAATAAAGCAAAAAGAAGAAAGGCAATCAAAGCTAATTTTCTCCTCATGTTCAGCAATCTTTTCCCAATCTCCTGAAATGTTTTGACCCAACTTGTACATGAGCATGGACAAATCCCAGGGGAAAAGTTCCCCTCCACGTCCTGCTATAGGAGGGTCATTGATGAGACAATCAAGGGTGATTAAACAGATTTCTTATGAGCACCTCACTTCCAGCTCAGATGTCCAAATCAAAACCATGAAATGTGAAAAAAAAAAGGCTGCAGTCATGTCTGGGTTTTGGCAAAAGTACAGTCAGAAGGACATGCTTGGATGAGAGAAGCTGTCTGTGAAACAGGTGGGATTTCAGGCTCTCCCAGGTGTTTAAAAGCCATTCCCAGTGCAGCAGAGTTCAGGAACTGAATGGGAAAGTAGGACTGGAAGGTTGGGAAGAGAAAGATGTGGATTGCCCAAAGGCCAGCCAGCTTCTTGGCTGTGCTGGGCCAAACCTGCAGCTTCTGGCAGTGGTTCTGTCCCTCCAGTCCCTGCCATGCTCACTCCTGCGCTTAGAGAGGGGAAAGGTGGAGAGGTTAAATTATTATTGAGCTCCCATCTCACTCAAGTGTGACTTTCTGTTAACATCGTATAAATTACCAGGATCTCAGCCAGAGAGCACTGAAATAACTCCTGAACTAAACCCTCACTCTGGGCCAGAAGGCTTGGATGTAATGCAAAGGATTTTAGGAGGAAATGAGGTGATTCCCCAGACAATAGATGTGGATTTGAACAGCTTAAGGAAGTTTAGGGTAACAATGGTTTCCTTACTGGCTTTTTTTTTTTTTTTCCTTACAAGTTCTGAGAAAGAGAAGAGACTGATTTGGGGTGGAGGGAGAATTTTGCAGAACTATTAAAGAAATATGCATAATCACCTACAAATTAACACAATTTAATTGTATTGCAGTCTTCCGTGGCTGTTATCTTTCACTGGCCCCATTTCAAAATTTTCCAGTTATCCCAGAGGAGAGTTTGGTTTTCATTCCTCTTGTTCTCTAGATGAAAAAAACCTAAAACTAAGCCAACAAATCCAAACAATGCATGAGAAAAAGAAAACTCCAAAATCAAGCTAGGAATGTTCTGCCCTTCCAAAAGCCCCAGATTAAAACTTCTTCAATTGTTGTTGTGAGAAATAAAAGAGGTTTCTCCAATATAGTTTGTTTTCCAGAAAAAACTGGGCCCAGTGTCTCCTGGAAAACCTGAAAAATTTGCTATTCCTGTTGAACTAAAGATATGGCCGCAAATGTGTGTCAACATTTTAAAACAGGATTTCAAGCAGCAGCTGAGCAAGGAGGTGTTACAATAAACATTGTCCAAAAACTCAGTGTATCTTCTACCCCCGACCCACACAGAGAGAAAGCCCAGATCTACTTGGAAAGAAAACAGAGTCCTTCCAATCTGCATCTGGCAGAGCTCCCGGGATAACGCCCCAGTGCTCCCCGCTTGGACCCAGCTCTGGGATGCTCCTTGAGGGGGGACAAAGGGGACCAGAGCTCTTGGGTCAGTGAAAAATTGGCCCCAAAAAAAGCTCCAGTATCACCTCCACTTCCAAGGCTTGGAAATACACCTGTAAAAATCACAGCAGAGCACAAATATATCCCAAAAAATGAGCTGTCCTATCCGTATATCCTATAATATCCTACCCAGCTGTGTGCAAAATCATCTGAATTCCTTCTCTGCTCATTAGAAAGGTAAGAACACCTTTACAGTGTGATTCATTTCATGTTTTTTTTATTTTCTTTTTATTTAAACATGGGAGGAAATCCCCCTGGAAGTGCCAGTTTCTCTCTCATGGAAGAAACTCTGATAATTGCCTTACATGAGACATCAGCCTGGCAGTCAGGCAAGACAAATCCCATCAACAATTATGATCTTAAGAAGGCTCACAGAAAATCTTCTTCCCTCCTGTGGGATTCCCAGGTGTAAATAAAACCATTCCCAGTGGCTGTGGGAACAAACTCTTTATCCTGAATAGAAAAGGCACTCAAGAGAGGCAGTTTATTGATGGTTGTAAACCACTCACATGCTTAAATCAGCCAAGTCCACAAGTCCTTGTACTGACAACACAGATTTCTATTAGGGATATATTTAAATATATTCTTCTTTATGGTTCTATTCCTGCTGACTTGCAGGACTGGGGGATTTTTCCACCAGTGGCAGAGTTACCCACCAACATCCAAGTCCCTTTGGTGAAGGAAATTTTCAGCCACATGGCTGTTTTGTGTTATCAAAGTGGTATAAAGTGTCGAGTTTTATCTGCCTTTTTTTTTTTTCTCCAGGGTTGGGATTAAATGTGTGAGACGGTATTTCTCGTTTGGACTCAGATGTTTATTAGTTCTCACCTCTGTCACAGTCTCACAAACCCTGAGTTCTACAGCACTTTAACAAACTAAAAATGGAGCCCCATCTCTCTCTCTACAAGGCCTTTTAAGGATAAACTGTCCAATTAAGAAATGACACCTCAATTATTTTCACTTTTAACCCAATACCCAACCACCCGTGCCCGCAGTGGGGACTTTTTGATCCAATTGCACAAAACCACCCAAAGCCATGGAGAAGGAGGTGAAGAAGAAGGAGCAGCCTCCACCCTAAAACCTCCACCTTGCTTTCTATCTTTTCCTGCATTCCAAACCCTTCAACTCTGTTTCCCACCCTGTGCTATCACACACTTCTATTCTAACTCCACCCCCACAATCCCAGCTCTGCCATTCCATTTTGGAAGCTTCTCCAGGGCCTCAGGTCAATGCAGTGTTCTCCTGGGGGTCAGTGCCTGGCAGCACAGAAAGTCTCAAATTCTCAGCAGCCAGGGCTCCAACAGTAAAGGAGCAAGAGGAAATCATAATTCTGGCTCATAACTTCCTGGAAGGTGCGTGCAGAGGGTTTTGACTCCCTTAAATCCACACAGTCTTCTGGAAACTGCAGGAAAAACATGGCACAAGCCCAGGTTTACGCAGGACTCAGGAAAATGTGTAGATTTGCCCAGACAATCACTAAAAGCACACCTACACCTACTTCACACAATGCTTGCTTGTATACTCTCTATTAACAATACACAATACTTCATTATTAGGCTTAAAACCTTCTACTATCTTGTTAAGCATATTTTTATGCAGTCTTAAAAACTATCTTAGCTAAGCCTAAAATTCAAGCTATTGTTCCATGTCCTTACTTACTGTACTATTGTAACTTTTTCTACTTTCAGACTTTGCAGCTAAATTCTAAGTTTTCTTTTCTTTCTGTTTCTAAAGCCTGCTTTTACAGCTTTCTAGAAATCTTTTTGCCTTTATTATTTTCCACAGATTTTCACAAACATTCTAGGATGGACAGGCCTTAAACCTGCATGCTACAAACCCAGGAAATCTTTTTTTTGTCTTGAGCAGACAGCTCAAATACCAATTTATTTCTTTCACTTCCTAAGCTGAAAGGCTATGGTAGGACTGAGTAATTTGCTTAAAATCAGCCTGGATCACCCAGAGGAACATGGAATTGTGGAAAATCAGCACAGCATGAAGAAAACCTGCAGAAACACAGCTTTTATTGGAAAAACAAAAGTCCTTGCAGGCAGCCACAATGCCAGGAGGAGGGAGAGGCTGTTCTCTGCCATGTCTCAGAAAGAAAGCTGTGCACAGAGGGCTGATTTTTTTCCATTCAAGGCTGAGAACCTGAAGGAACAGCCTCCCAAAATCCTGCAGTGGGTGGAGTGGGATCAGACTCAGGGATGTGCACTGGTGCCACTGGCAGAAAGAAATCTGATTTATTTCCCCCCAAAATAAAGTTATTATGGCAGGCAGAAGGTCTGGGGTAGAGGGGATGTGAAATTCAGTGAATGGGCCAGATTTTATGGGAGCTCTCTTTAGTTCACTGGAAGTTTTGCTGCCTTTTCTTAGCCAAAGAAAGCTGGATATAGCTTGATTTTATATATCAGATAGATAGATAAGTTTTTGGATAAATATATGAATTGAATGAGGAATATGAGGCAAAAATTTATACTTTTTGCCTTCTTGATTTAGTCCTGGTCCAGAAACACCCAAGAAGGGGGAAACTCTCTCCTGCAGCAGAGCACCAAGCTCCAAGAACTGTTTCACACTGAGAGCAAGAGGAAAACTGATGTTTTCTCTGAAGCACCTGCATTGCCAGCACTGGAAAATGCTCAGGGTTTCTAAAAGTTGCTGTTGAGGATGGTTTGGCCAAAGGTGGCACTTGAAAGACAAATCACAGAGCTGTCCTGAACTTGCAGACTGGTTTATCCCAGGGGGCTGATAGACAAGCTGAACATCAGAGCAAAACTAATAAAGAAAAGGTGGAGTGGAGTCTTTAACAGCCTCAAAACAGGGATTAAGCCAGGCTTAAGAAATCCATGAACTTGATGCTGTGTGTCTGCACAACTATAAATTCCACCCTAAGAGGACTGACAGTGTCCCACCAGAGGGAAGATCCAAGTGCTGCAGAATTCAGCATTCCATAAACACCAACAAATGATTTTGCATATCTACTAACTCTGCTTAAACCAATACAAGTATTATCAAGCTGATAACTAAAGTGATCTGATTTTCTCTGACCTGGTGTTCTGCTCTTGTAGAAATGTAGGGATACATCAGTGGATTTAATGGATACAACCTGCTTAAATCTGTAGGGAAGATTTATGTGTCTGACTACTGCAGGCAGCTGCAGCTGCAAAACCACATTCACTTCTCCAGAGCTGCACCATTCTCACTGCATTTTTACAATATATTTATCCATATGTAGCAAAACCCATTAATTATTAATAAAGAACTATCATTAGGGTGTGCCTAAATTTAGCTGACTAAACCACATATCCAAGGATAATGTGTAAATTCAGAAGTGTAAAGTCTACACAACAGTTTCATTTCTACAGTGTTCCAATTATCTGTTCTTTCTGCCATCTTCAGTACCGAGTCTGTCTTTTCCTTTCTCCAGTTTTTGTACAACCTCTTGTGCCATCTGAGCAGTTCCTGGTCTATCTTGAAATTGCTTTTAGAGCTCCTTTTGTCTTCCTTCTGTCCAGATATTCCAGAAAATAATGCAAAATGCTTCTATTCACAGAGAGGTGCAGGAAGGTCTAAACCCAGCAATTAAACCAAATCCAAACCTACAATTTCACAACAGGTAGGAAGCAAAGACAGAAAAACAGAGTCTAGAGAGCAGAGAGACCCCAGTCTTACTGTGGCACCGTTTCAGCTGTGTTGTTGCCTGTGGCAATCAGTCAAACCCTCAATTAGGACATCTAATTATGTACCTTGATGTGCAGCACTTACACAGTTGAATTATCAACCCTAAGTTCTAAATGTTAATAACACCTTCCTGAAGATTATTCTGGCTGCTTTTGCTGAGTTTTTGAAATCTGTTCTGTCCTAAATACCAGAGTGTTTGCTTTGCAGTGCACTCCTTATTTTTTATGGTTTTCAAACTCCTTTCTGCCTTTCTTTACAGTACTCTTTATTTTGGAGGAGTGTTTTGCTGTATTATTTTGTGGTGTGCTACTCAATCTTTATTTCAAGGCACACAGGAAAGGATATTGATGCTATTATTTGTCTACCAAGGAGACATTTAGTAAGAGCCAAAGCCACAAGCAAGATCAGTTGAAAACCATGATCTATCACACAAATAACTTCCTCAGGGACAATCTGTGTTTGATGTGGTGCCAGGTGAGGTCTCCTTAGAAAACACACACAGATCCTATGTGGATACCCAAATCCATTAATTTCAGTCATCCTCGTGGCCTTTCACTGCAAAGCCTGAAAGTTTGGGGTTCAGCAGGCCTGGCAGATGAGCCCTTAAAAAAGATCTGATTGTAAACATCTTGAGTCAGAAATCTCAGGATTTAAACCCAAACTTGCACAATTCCGGGGTTGGAAATGATATAACGGTTCCATTAAAAAAATAGTTTTAATTAAATTCTAATTTATTATTTTTCATTAATCATAACCAGTGTATTAATTATAAGCAGTGTTTTAGCATTACATAACTTTTAGCCGGCATTTAGCCAAGTTGCCATAAGCTCCTTTTGTAGGAACACACCTTGGGAAAATTGCTGGAACTTGGAAGTTTTGATAAACTAACTCTGATGTCCTTCAATGAACAAATCCCGGGAGAGAAAGGCGTGTTATTGAGGTTGGACACCTGGAATGCCGAATTTATGGACCATAAGGACATTTTGCAGAACCAGAAGATAAAGAAGAGACTAAGGACAACCCAGTGTATGCTTTGGAAAGTCTGAAAAACATACTAAAACTAGGGACTAATTAGTGTGAGAAATGAGAAATCTATAACCAACAGAGGATAGAACAGTAATTAATGGAATAGAATTATGTTATTGTTGTGATTTGACACTGGCCTAACGCCAGGCACCCACAAAAGCCGTTTGCTCACTCTCCCCTGCCACAGCTGGGCAGAGGAGAGAAAAAAATTAACAGAGGCTTCATGAGTTGACATGAGGACTGGAAGAAAACACTCCAAGGGCAAAACAAGTTCAGCTTAGAGGTACAAAGTGAATTTATTACTAACAGAGTCAGAGGAGGATAATAAGAAGTAAAATAAGCCCTTAAAAAACATGTTTCTTCCCCCAACATCTCTCTCCTTCCTACTGACAGCACAGGGACACAGGGCATGGGGGGGTTTGGTCAGTTCATCACTGAGATTTCCTTCCACTGCCCAGTCCTGACTGCTGGAATGTGAATTCCCTCACAGGCAGACAGTCCTCCCAAAACTGCTGTGCTGCGGGTCTCCCTTTCCACGGGGTGCAGTCCTCCAAGGACAGGCTGCTCCAACCTGGAAGCAAAGGCCCTCTCTCTCCACTGTGACCACCAGTGGATCACAGCCTGTTCCAGGCATCCACCCACTCCAGCATGAACACATCCCCCAGGGGCTGTGCGGGCATCTCTGCATCCCCTGTGCATCTCTGCATCCCCTGTGATCCCCATGGGCTTTTCATGGATCTCTGCATCCCCCATGGATGCCCAGGGCCAGTGGGGGCTCAGCTGCTTCACCGTGGTGATCACCCCAGCCTGTAGAGGAATCTCAGCTCCAGCACCTGGAGCACCTCCTGCCCCTCCTTCTCCACTGACCCTGGCGTGTCTATGTTGTTTCCCTCACATGTTCTCACTTCCTCCTCTTCTCTGGCCAGGAAAAAACTGAGCATGCCCCACTTTGTTTTGATTTTCTTCTTCAATACCTTATAACAGAGGAGTTCCCCACCACTCCCAATGGCCCAGCCTTGGCCAGCACCTTGTCCATCTACAGAGCCACCACGGATTGGCTCTGCTGGCCATGGCAGAAGCTTCCAGCAGCTTCTCACAGCAGCCTCCTCCGCAGGGCCCCCACTATCAAAAACCAGGCCCAGCAAAACCAAAACAGTCTCCAAGGCCAGGCCTGCTCCGGCCTGTTCCCAGCTCCTCGTGCTGGTGTTGGGCTGCCAGGGTGGGCCTTGGTGACACGGGCACTCTGTGTCAGGGCCCCTCCTGACATGGTGGTGGCCAGAGACCCTTGTGACATCAGAGAGTTCCATCCTGGCCGACGGTTTGTAGGGGCAACGCAGGTTCCGGGGTGCTCAGATCCAGGAGAGCCACTCTGGAAGGATCCAGAAGCAACTCCCGGGATCAGTCTGAGCCACAGGCCCAGAGTGACAGAGGAGGACAAAGCCCCAAAGCCATCCCCGAGTCCCGGTGGCCCGGCCCCGTGCCCAGCTGCCTGCAGGCCCTCAGCGGGCAGTGGCGGGAGCAGGGTCAGGTCAGGCCTGCCGCTGTCACACACCGAGGAGGACAAAGGGATCCTTGGTGACATGGCCCACGAGCATTGCCAGTGGGAAGCTGTGATGGAGCAGGAGATGTCCCAGGAGGAAGAAGCTGTGGGAGGGCAGCAGGAGTGTGGATGGGATGAAGATGAGAGATCCCAGGAGCCGTCCATCGTGAGCGTTCCTGAAGATTCCCAGGGGGAAGATGTCCCAGAGCTGTCCCAGGGGGAAGCTGAGAGGCACCAGGAGCTCTTACCACGGGAAGATGATTTGCACTCCTACATCTCCCCGTGGGAACACCAGAGAGAGTCGGAATTGTCCTCAGCGAGGGACAGCAGCGACGAGGAGCTGTCCGGAGGGGCAGAAGCCGGGGCCCAAGAGCTGTCCCAGCGGGAGGAGGATGTCGCCTCCAGCACCTCTGGAGAGGCAGAAGCCGGGGCCCAAGAGCCGTCCCAGCGGGAGGAGGACGTCGCCTCCAGCACCGGGGACAAAGCCTTGAGGTCAGTGAGTGAGGAGGAGCCCCAGCCTGGTTCCCCGCAGGGACCCGGCTCCCCCAGCCCCGTGGGCACGGCGCTGGCAGCAGAGGCAGCTCCGGCCCTGCCCAGCGCCTCTCCTGCCCCTGGCAGTCCCCCGGGGGCCGAGCCGGCAGCTGCTGCCCCGGCCGGAGATGCTGGGCAGGAGGAGCTCCCCGAGCCCGTCGCTGCCGGGGAGGAGGAAAAGGCGGTGGAGGCTTCTGTGCCCAGCCAGGAGCTGCCATCAGCAGGGACACAGAGCCCGGTCCCCGCCCCACAGAGCCCCCAGGGCTGCAGCCCGGCTCTGCTGGACTTAGCCTGGCACATCAGCAGTGAGATCGTGTGCCGGGCCCTGCTGGAAATCCAGGGATCCGGGCAGCAGCCGCAGGGACCGCTGGTGGAAAAGGCAGCGGAGTCTCCTGTCCCCAGCGAGGAGCTGCCGTCCCTGGGGACACAAAGCCCACTCAGTGTCCCCTACAACATCCAGGACAGCAGCCCTGCCCTGCTCTGCAGGGAGCAGAGCAGCTCTGGGCAGCTTCTGAGCCAGGCCCAGCTGCAGCAGCTGCAGGAACAGGATGCTCAGGAGGAGGCTGCAGGAGCAGCTCCATCCCAAAGGCAGCATAGCCCCCTGCCCGGCAAATCCCACATGGAGGAAGAGCTTTCCCAGCAGGAAGGTGCGCAGGAGGCAGAGCAGTCCCTGGGAGAAAGGAGCAACTCCCACGGAGGGTCCCAGGGGGAAGATCGTGCAGATCAGGAGCTGCCCCAGCAAGTGTCAGACTGGAAAGAGCCCACGGAGGAAGAGATGTCCCAGGGAGAGCTCAACAACTCCCAGGAAGACTCAGACTGGGAGGAATACCTGGACAAAGAGCTGCTCCAGGAAATCTTGGACTGGGAGGAAAGCATGGAGCAGGAGCTGTCCCAGAGAGACATCAACAGCCGGGAAGAAGTTTCCAACTGTGAAGAA
This sequence comes from Vidua macroura, assembly GCF_024509145.1. NCBI lineage: Eukaryota > Metazoa > Chordata > Aves > Passeriformes > Viduidae > Vidua > Vidua macroura. Next base: position 3,043,034 of record NC_071572.1, on the reverse strand, counting down.
CACAATGGCCAAGGCTTTTCCCAAGAGAAATTGTCCCTTGGTCAAGATGTGTCCCGAGGGAACAACCATGGACACTCCGTACACTCCAGCTGGGAGGACGACAGCGACCCAGAGCTGGCGCAGGACCTCTGGCAAGTCGGGTCCAACTCCGGCATCTGGATGAAGCCCTTGGCCCTGGAGGATGACGAGTGGGACGAGGTGAGCATCCTGGAGCTGCCCCCAGAAGAAGACAAGGAGCAGAAACGGAGAGCTTTTGTGGCAGATGAGCTCCCGCTGCCTGTCCCTTGTGAGGCCTGGGTTGAGGAGCAGAAACCAGAGCTGCGCAGCCCAGGGCTGCTCTGTGCCTCGCTTGCCCCCCTGGAAGGCCAAGTCCCTGGGAGATACACAGCTTCTCCCTCCCAGGCCCTGCACGGGCAGCCGCGTGCCCCCAGGAAACTTCTCTCCCACTTCAGGTGGGCGCTGCGGAGGCTGTTCTGCTGTTCCTGCCTGGCGGCACCGCCCGAGGAGTAGCACGGACACGGCACCGACAGCAGCCACTGCTCCAGAGCTGCCCTCCTTGCGGGCTGTGGCACCCACGGGACTCTGAACCAGGGCATCGGGGAACCAACAGGAATGGGATCAGGAGCGTGGAGAAGACAGAGATGGCACAGAGATGATGAAGGCCACCATGATGACAAAGATGAACATGAAGAGGACAAAGGCAATGACAAAGATGAAGACAACAAAGACAAAGCAGAAGACAGAGATGAAGAAGGTGAAGACAATGGCAAAGACAACGAAGACAAGAGGAATAAGAATAATTTAAAGATAGACAGAATAAGATTAGTGATAGGAATAAGAATTTAGGAATACATAGGAGAAGAAGAGGAATAGGAATAAGAATTATAAAATCCATAGAAGAAGAGGAATAAGAATTTAAAAGCTATAGAAGAAGAATAGTAATAAGAATAAGAATAAGAATTTTAGAGTCCATAGAGGAAGAGGATTGAGAATAAGAATTTTAAAATGTATAGGAGAAGAGCAATAATATTAAGTAGGATGTAAAATATGTAGAAGAAGAAAAGAAGCAGAATAGTGAGAATAAGAAGAATTATTTAGAATTCTATAAATGAAGATAAAATCTAGTAAATAAGAAAAATTAGCAAATAATTTATATTTTCCAATGAAATTTGTTATGCACAAGAGCAGAGTCTCCAGATTTCCTTTCTTGTCCCTCTGAGCCATTGATGGGTTTTCCACTTCTGTCCCAGGGAGTGCCCTGGGAGCAGCAACTGCTCAGCCCCAGCGTCCGTGGATCCCGATGGGTTGTGGGTGGATCTCTGCATCCCCCGTGGATCCCCAAGGGTTGTGGGTGGATCTCTGCATCCCCCGTGGATCCCCATGGGCTATGGGTGGATCTCTGCAACCCCAGTTGATCCCCAAGGGTTGTGGGTGGATCTCTGCATCCCCCATAGGTCCCCAGGGACTGTGGGGGCTCAGCTGCTTCACCGTGGTGATCACCCCAGCCTGTAGAGGAATCTCAGCTCCAGCACCTGGAGCACCTCCTGCCCCTCCTTCTCCACTGACCCTGGTGTCTCTATGTTGTTTCCCTCACATGTTCTCACCTCCTCCTCTTCTCTGGCCAGGAAAAAACTGTGCATGCCCCACTTTCTTTTGATTTTCTTCTTCAATACCTTATAACAGAGGAGTTCCCCACCACTCCCAATGGCCCAGCCTTGGCCAGCACCTTGTCCATCTTCAGAGCCACCAGGGATTGGCTCTGCTGGCCGTGGTAGAAGCTTCCAGCAGCTTCTCACAGCAGCCTCCTCTGTGGGGCTGTCCTAGGGTGAGGGAATGGTGTTTGTATCCCAAATCGTGTGTTCTCTTTATGCCTGATATTATGTTCTGTGCCTTCAGCACTGACTCTGAAAGTGAAGGATTGTTTTGTCTTGTTATCAGCCGGCTCACCTCCCCCCATGCTCTGTGTCTAGGAGAGGCTTGGCTGGCCGCGCTTTGCTTGCTTGCTGGCTTGCTTGCTTTTGCTTTTGCTTTTGCTTATTAGTTAGTTTAGCTAGGCAGCCCAATTTTTATCCTGGACTGTTTCTTTTTCCCTTCCCTTTCCCTTTCCTGAATATCAACTGAACCTGCTCTGGACCTGGACCTGGGAAACATCAAGAAACACCGAGAGTCTGCATTCTGTGACCTGCAGCAGCCATCCCCAGCGCCGGAGACTGATAGCTTGGCGACCACTCCCAGGAGAGACTTTCTGAATTTGTCATCTCTTCAGAACGGTGAAAGGGTTTTGGCATCTGGTGTTGGTTTTTTTTTACTGGGGAGTGTTTTTGCTTGTTAAATAAACAGGATTTTTTCCATTTCTCTCTGAGGAAATCCTTCCCGAACCAGGTGGGGGAGGGGCCATGGGGGGTTTGCTTTCTGGGGACTCCTTCCAGAGGACTTCTCCCAAACTTTGCCCTAAACTAGGACAGGGGCCCCCACTATCAAAAACCAGGCCCTGCAAAACCAAAACAGTCTCCAAGGCCAGGCCTGTTCCGGCCTGTTCCCAGCTCCTCGTGCTGGTGTTGGGCTGCCAGGGTGGGCCTTGGTGACACGGGCACTCTGTGTCAGGGCCCTTCCTGACATGGTGGTGGCCAGAGACCCTTGTGACATCAGAGAGTTCCATCCAGGCCGACGGTTTGTAGGGGCAACGCAGGTTCTGGGGTGCTCAGATCCAGGAGAGCCACTCTGGAAGGATCCAGAAGCAACTCCCGGGATCCGTCTGTGCCACAGGCCCAGAGTGACAGAGGAGGACAAAGCCCCAAAGCCATCCCCGAGTCCCGGTGGCCCGGCCCCGTGCCCAGCTGGCTGCAGGCCCTCAGCGGGCAGTGGCGGGAGCAGGGTCAGGTCAGGCCTGCCGCTGTCACACACCGAGGAGGACAAAGGGATCCTTGGTGACATGGCCCACGAGCATTGCCAGTGGGAAGCTGTGATGGAGCAGGAGATGTCCCAGGAGGAAGAAGCTGTGGGAGGGCAGCAGGAGTGTGGATGGGATGAAGATGAGAGATCCCAGGAGCCGTCCATCGTGAGCGTTCCTGAAGATTCCCAGGGGGAAGATGTCCCAGAGCTGTCCCAGGGGGAAGCTGAGAGGCACCAGGAGCTCTCACCACGGGAAGATGATTTGCACTCCTACATCTCCCCGTGGGAACACCAGAGAGAGCCGGAATTGTCCCCAGCGAGGGACAGTAGCGACGAGGAGCTGTCCGGAGGGGCAGAAGCCGGGGCCCAAGAGCTGTCCCAGCGGGAGGAGGATGTCGCCTCCAGCACCTCCGGAGAGGCAGAAGCCGGGGCCCAAGAGCCGTCCCAGCGGGAGGAGGACGTCGCCTCCAGCACCGGGGACAAAGCCTTGAGGTCAGTGAGTGAGGAGGAGCCCCAGCCTGGTTCCCCGCAGGGACCCGGCTCCCCCAGCCCCGTGGGCACGGCGCTGGCAGCAGAGGCAGCTCCGGCCCTGCCCAGCGCCTCTCCTGCCCCTGGCAGTCCCCCGGGGGCCGAGCCGGCAGCTGCTGCCCCGGCCGGAGATGCTGGGCGGGAGGAGCTCCCCGAGCCCGTCGCTGCTGGGGAGGAGGAAAAGGCGGTGGAGGCTTCTGTGCCCAGCCAGGAGCTGCCATCAGCAGGGACACAGAGCCCGGTCCCCGCCCCACAGAGCCCCCAGGGCTGCAGCCCGGCTCTGCTGGACTTAGCCTGGCACATCAGCAGTGAGATCGTGTGCCGGGCCCTGCTGGAAATCCAGGGATCCGGGCAGCAGCCGCAGGGACCGCCGGTGGAAAAGGCAGCGGAGTCTCCTGTCCCCAGCGAGGAGCTGCCGTCCCTGGGGACACAAAGCCCACTCAGTGTCCCCTACAACATCCAGGACAGCAGCCCTGCCCTGCTCTGCAGGGAGCAGAGCAGCTCTGGGCAGCTTCTGAGCCAGGCCCAGCTGCAGCAGCTGCAGGAACAGGATGCTCAGGAGGAGGCTGCAGGAGCAGCTCCATCCCAAAGGCAGCATAGCCCCCTGCGTGGGAAATCCCACATGGAGGAAGAGCTTTCCCAGCAGGAAGGTGCGCAGGAGGCAGAGCAGTCCCTGGGCAGCAGGAGCAACTCCCAAGGAGGGTCCCAGGGGGAAGATCGTGCAGATCAGGAGCTGCCCCAGCAAGTGCCAGACTGGAAAAAGCCCACGGAGGAAGAGATGTCCCAGGGAGAAGTCAACAACTCCCAGGAAGACTCAGACTGGGAGGAATACCTGGACAAAGAGCTGCTCCAGGAAATCTTGGACTGGGAGGAAAGCATGGAGCAGGAGCTGTCCCAGAGAGACATCAACAGCCGGGAAGAAGTTTCCAACTGGGAAGAACACAATGGCCAAGGCTTTTCCCAAGAGGAATTGTCCCTCGGTCAAGATTTGCCCCGAGGGAACAACCATGGACACTCCGTACACTCCAGCTGGGAGGACGACAGCGACCCAGAGCTGGCGCAGGACCTCTGGCAAGTCGGGTCCAACTCCGGCATCTGGATGAAGCCCTTGGCCCTGGAGGATGACGAGTGGGACGAGGTGAGCATCCTGGAGCTGCCCCCAGAAGAAGACAAGGAGCAGAAACGGAGAGCTGTTGTGGCAGATGAGCTCCCGCTGCCTGTCCCTTGTGAGGCCTGGGTTGAGGAGCAGAAACCAGAGCTGCGCAGCCCAGGGCTGCTCTGTGCCTCGCTTGCCCCCCTGAAAGGCCAAGCCCCTGTGAGATACACAGCTTCTCCCTCCCAGGCCCTGCATGTGCAGCCGCGTGCCCCCAGGAAACTTCTCTCCCACTTCAGGTGGGCGCTGCGGAGGCTGTTCTGCTGTTCCTGCCTGGCGGCACCGCCCGAGGAGTAGCACGGACACGGCACCGACAGCAGCCACTGCTCCAGAGCCGCCCTCCCTGCGGGCTGTGGCACCCACGGGACTCTGAACCAGGCATCGGGGAACCAACAGGAACGGGATCAGGAGCGTGGAGAAGACAGAGAGGGCACAGAGATGATGAAGGCCACAATGATGACAAAAATGAACATGAAGATGACAAAGGCAATGACAAAGATGAAGACAACAAAGACAAAGCAGAAGACAGAGATGAAGAAGGTGAAGACGATGGCAAAGACAACGAAGACAAGAGGAAGAAGAATAATTTAAAGATAGACAGAATAAGATTAGTGATAGGAATAAGAATTTAGGAATACATAGGAGAAGAATAGGAAGAGGAATAAGAATTATAAAATCCATAGAAGAAGAGGAATAAGAATTTAAAAAGCTATAGAAGAATAGTAATAAGAATAAGAATAAGAATAAGAATAAGAATAAGAATAAGAATTTTAGAGTCCATAGAGGAAGAGGAATAAGAATAAGAATTTTAAAATGTATAGGAGAAGAGCAATAATATTGAGTAGGATGTAAAATATGTAGAAGAAAAGAAGCAGAATAGTGAGAATAAGAAGAATTATTTAGAATTCTATAAATGAAGATAAAATCTAGTAAATAAGAAAAATTAGCAAATAATTTATATTTTCCAATGAAATTTGTTATGCACAAGAGCAGAGTCTCCAGATTTCCTTTCTTGTCCCTCTGAGCCATTGATGGGTTTTCCACTTCTGTCCCAGGGAGTGCCCTGGGAGCAGCAACTGCTCAGCTCCAGCGCCCATGGATCCCCATGGGTTGTGGGTGGATCTCTGCATCCCCCGTGGATCCCCAGCGGCTGTGGTTGGATCTCTGCATCCCCAGTGGATCTCCACGGGCTATGGGTGGATCTCTGCAACCCCAGTTGATCCCCACGGGCTGTGGGTGGATCTCTGCAACCCCAGTTGATCCCCAAGGGCTGTGGGTGGATCTCTGCATCCCCCGTGGATCCCCATGGGTTATGGGTGGATCTCTGCATCCCCTGTGGATCCCCAAGGGCTGTGGGGGCTCAGCTGCTTCACCGTGGTGATCACCCCAGCCTGTAGAGGAATCTCAGCTCCAGCACCTGGAGCACCTCCTGCCCCTCCTTCTCCACTGACCCTGGTGTCTCTATGTTGTTTCCCTCACATGTTCTCACCTCCTCCTCTTCTCTGGCCAGGAAAAAACTGTGCATGCCCCACTTTCTTTTGATTTTCTTCTTCAATACCTTATAACAGAGGAGTTCCCCACCACTCCCAATGGCCCAGCCTTGGCCAGCACCTTGTCCATCTTCAGAGCCACCAGGGATTGGCTCTGCTGGCCATGGTAGAAGCTTCCAGCAGCTTCTCACAGCAGCCTCCTCTGTGGGGCTGTCCTAGGGTGAGGGAATGGTGTTTGTATCCCAAATCCTGTGTTCTGCTTATGCCTGATATTATGTTCTGTGCCTTCAGCACTGACTCTGAAAGTGAAGGATTGTTTTGTCTTGTTATCAGCCGGCTCACCTCCCCCCATGGTCTGTGTCTAGGAGAGGCTTGGCTGGCCGCGCTTTGCTTGCTTGCTGGCTTGCTTGCTTTTGCTTTTGATTTTGCTTATTAGTTAGTTTAGCTAGGCAGCCCAATTTTTATCCTGGACTGTTTCTTTTTCCCTTCCCTTTCCCTTTCCTGAATATCATCTGAACCTGCTCTGGACCTGGACCTGGGAAACATCAAGAAACACCGAGAGTCTGCATTCTGTGACCTGCAGCAGCCATCCCCAGCGCCGGAGACTGAGAGCTGGGCGACCACTCCCAGGAGAGAGTTTCTGAATTTGTCATCTCTTCAGAACGGTGAAAGGGTTTTGGCATCTGGTGTTGGTTTTTTTTTACTGGGGAGTGTTTTTGCTTGTTAAATAAACAGGATTTTTTCCATTTCTCTCGGAGGAAATCCTTCCCGAACCAGGTGGGGGAGGGGCCGTGGGGGGTTTGCTTTCTGGGGGCTCCTTCCAGAGGACTTCTCCCAAACTTTGCCCTAAACTAGGACAGGGGCTCCCACTATCAAAAACCAGGCCCTGCAAAACCAAAACAGTCTCCAAGGCCAGGCCTGCTCCGGCCTGTTCCCAGCTCCTCGTGCTGGTGTTGGGCTGCCAGGGTGGGCCTTGGTGACACGGGCACTCTGTGTCAGGGCCCTTCCTGACATGGTGGTGGCCAGAGACCCTTGTGACATCAGAGAGTTCCATCCAGGCCGACGGTTTGTAGGGGCAACGCAGGTTCCGGGGTGCTCAGATCCAGGAGAGCCACTCTGGAAGGATCCAGAAGCAACTCCCGGGATCCGTCTGTGCCACAGGCCCAGAGTGACAGAGGAGGACAAAGCCCCAAAGCCATCCCCGAGTCCTGGTGGCCCGGCCCCGTGCCCAGCTGCCTGCAGGCCCTCAGCGGGCAGTGGCGGGAGCAGGGTCAGGTCAGGCCTGCCGCAGTCACACACCGAGGAGGACAAAGGGATCCCTGGCGACATGGCCCACGAGCATTCCCAGTGGGAAGCTGTGATGGAGCAGGAGATGTCCCAGGAGGAAGAAGCTGTGGGAGGGCAGCAGGAGTGTGGATGGCATGAAGATCAGAGATCCCAGGAGCCGTCCATCTCAAGCGTTCCTGAAGATTCCCAGGGGGAAGATGTCCCAGAGCTGTCCCAGGGGGAAGCTGAGAGGCACCAGGAGCTCTCACCACGGGAAGATGATTTGCACTCCTACATCTCCCCGTGGGAACACCAGAGAGAGCCGGAATTGTCCCCAGCGAGGGACAGCAGTGACGAGGAGCTGTCCGGAGGGGCAGAAGCCGGGGCCCAAGAGCCGTCCCAGCGGGAGGAGGACGTCGCCTCCAGCACCGGGGACAAAGCCTTGAGGTCAGTGAGTGAGGAGGAGCCCCAGCCTGGTTCCCCGCAGGGACCCGGCTCCCCCAGCCCCGTGGGCACGGCGCTGGCAGCAGAGGCAGCTCCGGCCCTGCCCAGCGCCTCTCCTGCCCCTGGCAGTCCCCCGGGGGCCGAGCCGGCAGCTGCTGCCCCGGCCGGAGATGCTGGGCGGGAGGAGCTCCCCGAGCCCGTCGCTGCCGGGGAGGAGGAAAAGGCGGTGGAGGCTTCTGTGCCCAGCCAGGAGCTGCCATCAGCAGGGACACAGAGCCCGGTCCCCGCCCCACAGAGCCCCCAGGGCTGCAGCCCGGCTCTGCTGGACTTAGCCTGGCACATCAGCAGTGAGATCGTGTGCCGGGCCCTGCTGGAAATCCAGGGATCCGGGCAGCAGCCGCAGGGACCGCCGGTGGAAAAGGCAGCGGAGTCTCCTGTCCCCAGCGAGGAGCTGCCGTCCCTGGGGACACAAAGCCCACTCAGTGTCCCCTACAACATCCAGGACAGCAGCCCTGCCCTGCTCTGCAGGGAGCAGAGCAGCTCTGGGCAGCTTCTGAGCCAGGCCCAGCTGCAGCAGCTGCAGGAACAGGATGCTCAGGAGGAGGCTGCAGGAGCAGCTCCATCCCAAAGGCAGCATAGCCCCCTGCCCGGCAAATCCCACATGGAGGAAGAGCTTTCCCAGCAGGAAGGTGCGCAGGAGGCAGAGAAGTCCCTGGGAGAAAGGAGCAACTCCCAAGGAGGGTCCCAGGGGGAAGATCGTGCAGATCAGGAGCTGCCCCAGCAAGTGTCAGACTGGAAAGAGCCCACGGAGGAAGAGATGTCCCAGGGAGAAGTCAACAACTCCCAGGAAGACTCAGACTGGGAGGAATACCTGGACAAAGAGCTGCTCCAGGAAATCTTGGACTGGGAGGAAAGCATGGAGCAGGAGCTGTCCCAGAGAGACATCAACAGCCGGGAAGAAGTTTCCAACTGGGAAGAACACAATTGCCAAGGCTTTTCCCAGGAGGAATTGTCCCTTGGTCAAGATGTGTCCCGAGGGAACAACCATGGACACTCCGTACACTCCAGCTGGGAGGACGACAGCGACCCAGAGCTGGCGCAGGACCTCTGGCAAGTCGGGTCCAACTCCGGCATCTGGATGAAGCCCTTGGCCCTGGAGGATGACGAGTGGGACGAGGTGAGCATCCTGGAGCTGCCCCCAGAAGAAGACAAGGAGCAGAAACGGAGAGCTTTTGTGGCAGATGAGCTCCCGCTGCCTGTCCCTTGTGAGGCCTGGGTTGAGGAGCAGAAACCAGAGCTGCGCAGCCCAGGGCTGCTCTGTGCCTCACTTGCCCCCCTGAAAGGCCAAGCCCCTGGGAGATACACAGCTTCTCCCTCCCAGGCCCTCCACGGGCAGCCGCGTGCCCCCAGGAAACTTCTCTCCCACTTCAGGTGGGCGCTGCGGAGGCTGTTCTGCTGTTCCTGCCTGGTGGCACCGCCCGAGGAGTAGCACGGACACGGCACCGACAGCAGCCACTGCTCCAGAGCCGCCCTCCCTGCGGGCTGTGGCACCCACGGGACTCTGAACCAGGCATCGGGGAACCAACAGGAACGGGATCAGGAGCGTGGAGAAGACAGAGATGGCACAGAGATGATGAAGGCCACAATGATGACAAAGACGAACATGAAGATGACAAAGGCAATGACAAAGTTGAAGACAACAAAGACAAAGCAGAAGACAGAGATGAAGAAAGTGAAGACGATGGCAAAGACAACGAAGACAAGAGGAATAAGAATAATTTAAAGATAGACAGAATAAGATTAGTGATAGGAATAAGAATTTAGGAATACATAGGAGAAAAAGAGGAATAGGAATAAGAATTATAAAATCCATAGAAGAAGAGGAATAAGAATTTAAAAAGTTTTAGAAGAAGAATAGTAATAAGAATAAGATTAAGAATTTTAGAGTCCATAGAGGAAGAGGATTGAGAATAAGAATTTTAAAATGTATAGGAGAAGAGCAATAATATTAAGTAGGATGTAAAATATGTAGAAGAAGAAAAGAAGCAGAATAGTGAGAATAAGAAGAATTATTTAGAATTCTATAAATGAAGATAAAATCTAGTAAATAAGAAAAATTAGCAAATAATTTATATTTTCCAATGAAATTTGTTATGCACAAGAGCAGAGTCTCCAGATTTCCTTTCTTGTCCCTCTGAGCCATTGATGGGTTTTCCACTTCTGTCCCAGGGAGTGCCCTGGGAGCAGCAACTGCTCAGCCCCAGCGTCCGTGGATCCCGATGGGTTGTGGGTGGATCTCTGCATCCCCCGTGGATCCCCAAGGGTTGTGGGTGGATCTCTGCATCCCCCGTGGATCCCCAAGGGTTGTGGGTGGATCTCTGCATCCCCCATGGGTCCCCAAGGGTTGTGGGTGGATCTCTGCATCCCCCGTAGGTCCCCAGGGACTGTGGGGGCTCAGCTGCTTCACCGTGGTGATCACCCCAGCCTGTAGAGGAATCTCAGCTCCAGCACCTGGAGCACCTCCTGCCCCTCCTTCTCCACTGACCCTGGTGTCTCTATGTTGTTTCCCTCACATGTTCTCACCTCCTCCTCTTCTCTGGCCAGGAAAAAACTGTGCATGCCCCACTTTGTTTTGATTTTCTTCTTCAATACCTTATAACAGAGGAGTTCCCCACCACTCCCAATGGCCCAGCCTTGGCCAGCACCTTGTCCATCTTCAGAGCCACCAGGGATTGGCTCTGCTGGCCGTGGTAGAAGCTTCCAGCAGCTTCTCACAGCAGCCTCCTCTGTGGGGCTGTCCTAGGGTGAGGGAATGGTGTTTGTATCCCAAATCGTGTGTTCTCTTTATGCCTGATATTATGTTCTGTGCCTTCAGCACTGACTCTGAAAGTGAAGGATTGTTTTGTCTCGTTATCAGCCGGCTCACCACCCCCCATGCTCTGTGTCTAGGAGAGGCTTGGCTGGCCGGGCTTTGCTTGCTTGCTGGCTTGCTTGCTTTTGCTTTTGCTTTTGCTTATTAGTTAGTTTAGCTAGGCAGCCCAATTTTTACCCTGGACTGTTTCTTTTTCCCTTCCCTTTCCCTTTCCTGAATATCATCTGAACCTGCTCTGGACCTGGACCTGGGAAACATCAAGAAACACCGAGAGTCTGCATTCTGTGACCTGCAGCAGCCATCCCCAGCGCCAGAGACTGATAGCTTGGCGACCACTCCCAGGAGAGACTTTCTGAATTTGTCATCTCTTCAGAACGGTGAAAGGGTTTTGGCATCTGGTTTGGTTTTTTTTTTACTGGGGAGTGTTTTTGCTTGTTAAATAAACAGGTTTTTTTCCATTTCTCTCTGAGGAAATCCTTCCCGAACCAGGTAGGGGAAGGGCCGTGGGGGGTTTGCTTTCTGGGGGCTCCTTCCAGAGGACTTCTCCCAAACTTTGCCCTAAACTAGGACAGGGGCCCCCACTATCAAAAACCAGGCCCTGCAAAACCAAAACAGTCTCCAAGGCCAGGCCTGCTCCAGCCTGTTCCCAGCTCCTCGTGCTGGTGTTGGGCTGCCAGGATGGGCCTTGGTGACACGGGCACTCTGTGTCAGGGCCCTTCCTGACATGGTGGTGGCCAGAGACCCTTGTGACATCAGAGAGTTCCATCCAGGCCGACGGTTTGTAGGGGCAACGCAGGTTCCGGGGTGCTCAGATCCAGGAGAGCCACTCTGGAAGGATCCAGAAGCAACTCCCGGGATCCGTCTGTGCCACAGGCCCAGAGTGACAGAGGAGGACAAAGCCCCAAAGCCATCCCCGAGTCCTGGTGGCCCGGCCCCGTGCCCAGCTGCCTGCAGGCCCTCAGCGGGCAGTGGCGGGAGCAGGGTCAGGTCAGGCCTGCCGCTGTCACACACCGAGGAGGACAAAGGGATCCTTGGTGACATGGCCCACGAGCATTCCCAGTGGGAAGCTGTGATGGAGCAGGAGATGTCCCGGGAGGAAGAAGCTGTGGGAGGGCAGCAGGAGTGTGGATGGGATGAAGATCAGAGATCCCAGGAGCCGTCCATCACGAGCGCTCCTGAAGATTCCCAGGGGGAAGATGTCCCAGAGCTGTCCCAGGGGGAAGCTGAGAGGCACCAGGAGCTCTCACCACGGGAAGATGATTTGCACTCCTACATCTCCCCGTGGGAACACCAGAGAGAGCCGGAATTGTCCCCAGCGAGGGACAGCAGCGACGAGGAGCTATCCGGAGGGGCAGAAGCCGGGGCCCAAGAGCCGTCCCAGCGGGAGGAGGACGTCGCCTCCAGCACCGGGGACAAAGCCTTGAGGTCAGTGAGTGAGGAGGAGCCCCAGCCTGGTTCCCCGCAGGGACCCGGCTCCCCCAGCCCCGTGGGCACGGCGCTGGCAGCAGAGGCAGCTCCGGCCCTGCCCAGCGCCTCTCCTGCCCCTGGCAGTCCCCCGGGGGCCGAGCCGGCAGCTGCTGCCCCGGCCGGAGATGCTGGGCGGGAGGAGCTCCCCGAGCCCGTCGCTGCCGGGGAGGAGGAAAAGGCGGTGGAGGCTTCTGTGCCCAGCCAGGAGCTGCCATCAGCAGGGACACAGAGCCCGGTCCCCGCCCCACAGAGCCCCCAGGGCTGCAGCCCGGCTCTGCTGGACTTAGCCTGGCACATCAGCAGTGAGATCGTGTGCCGGGCCCTGCTGGAAATCCAGGGATCCGGGCAGCAGCCGCAGGGACTGCCGGTGGAAAAGGCAGCGGAGTCTCCTGTCCCCAGCGAGGAGCTGCCGTCCCTGGGGACACAAAGCCCACTCAGTGTCCCCTACAACATCCAGGACAGCAGCCCTGCCCTGCTCTGCAGGGAGCAGAGCAGCTCTGGGCAGCTTCTGAGCCAGGCCCAGCTGCAGCAGCTGCAGGAACAGGATGCTCAGGAGGAGGCTGCAGGAGCAGCTCCATCCCAAAGGCAGCATAGCCCCCTGCCCGGCAAATCCCACATGGAGGAAGAGCTTTCCCAGCAGGAAGGTGTGCAGGAGGCAGAGCAGTCCCTGGGCAGCAGGAGCAACTCCCAAGGAGGGTCCCAGGGGGAAGATCGTGCAGATCAGGAGCTGCCCCAGCAAGTGTCAGACTGGAAAGAGCCCACGGAGGAAGAAATGTCCCAGGGAGAAGTCAACAACTCCCAGGAAGACTCAGACTGGGAGGAATACCTGGACAAAGAGCTGCTCCAGGAAATCTTGGACTGGGAGGAAAGCATGGAGCAGGAGCTGTCCCAGAGAGACATCAACAGCTGGGAAGAAGTTTCCAACTGGGAAGAACACAATGGCCAAGGCTTTTCCCGAGAGGAATTGTCCATTGGTCAAGATGTGTCCCGAGGGAACAACCATGGACACTCCGTACACTCCAGCTGGGAGGACGACAGCGACCCAGAGCTGGCGCAGGACCTCTGGCAAGTCGGGTCCAACTCCGGCATCTGGATGAAGCCCTTGGCCCTGGAGGATGACGAGTGGGACGAGGTGAGCATCCTGGAGCTGCCCCCAGAAGAAGACAAGGAGCAGAAACGGAGAGCTTTTGTGGCAGATGAGCTCCCGCTGCCTGTCCCTTGTGAGGCCTGGGTTGAGGAGCAGAAACCAGAGCTGCGCAGCCCAGGGCTGCTCTGTGCCTCGCTTGCCCCCCTGGAAGGCCAAGCCCCTGGGAGATACACAGCTTCTCCCTCCCAGGCCCTCCACGGGCAGCCGCGTGCCCCCAGGAAACTTCTCTCCCACTTCAGGTGGGCGCTGCGGAGGCTGTTCTGCTGTTCCTGCCTGGCGGCACCGCCCGAGGAGTAGCACGGACACGGCACCGACAGCAGCCACTGCTCCAGAGCCGCCCTCCCTGCGGGCTGTGGCACCCACGGGACTCTGAACCAGGGCATCGGGGAACCAACAGGAACGGGATCAGGAGCGTGGAGAAGACAGAGATGGCACAGAGATGATGAAGGCCACAATGATGACAAAGATGAACATGAAGAGGACAAAGGCAATGACAAAGATGAAGACAACAAAGACAAAGCAGAAGACAGAGATGAAGAAGGTGAAGACGATGGCAAAGACAACGAAGACAAGAGGAATAAGAATAATTTAAAGATAGACAGAATAAGATTAGTGATAGGAATAAGAATTTAGGAATACATAGGAGAAGAAGAGGAATAGGAATAAGAATTATAAAATCCATAGAAGAAGAGGAATAAGAATTTAAAAAGTTTTAGAAGAAGTATAGTAATAAGAATAAGAATAAGAATTTTAGAGTCCATAGAGGAAGAGGATTGAGAATAAGAATTTTAAAATGTATAGGAGAAGAGCAATAATATTAAGTAGGATGTAAAATATGTAGAAGAAGAAAAGAAGCAGAATAGTGAGAATAAGAAGAATTATTTAGAAATCTATAAATGAAGAAAAAATTTAGTAAATAAGAAAAATTAGCAAATAATTTATATTTTCCAATGAATTTTGTTATGCATAAGAGCAGAGTCTCCAGATTTCCTTTCTTGTCCCTCTGAGCCATTGATGGGTTTTCCACTTCTGTCCCAGGGAGTGCCCTGGGAGCAGCAACTGCTCAGCCCCAGCGCCCGTGGATCCCGATGGGTTGTGGGTGGATCTCTGCATCCCCCGTGGATCCCCATGGGTTGTGGGTGGATCTCTGCATCCCCAGTTGATCTCCAAGGGTTGTGGGTGGATCTCTGCATCCCCATTGGATCCTCTGGGACTGTGGGGGCTCAGCTGCTTCACCGTGGTGATCACCCCAGCCTGTAGAGGAATCTCAGCTCCAGCACCTGGAGCACCTCCTGCCCCTCCTTCTCCACTGACCCTGGTGTCTCTATGTTGTTTCCCTCACATGTTCTCACCTCCTCCTCTTCTCTGGCCAGGAAAAAACTGTGCATGCCCCACTTTGTTTTGATTTTCTTCTTCAATACCTTATAACAGAGGAGTTCCCCACCACTCCCAATGGCCCAGCCTTGGCCAGCACCTTGTCCATCTTCAGAACCACCACGGATTGGCTCTGCTGGCCATGGTAGAAGCTTCCAGCAGCTTCTCACAGCAGCCTCCTCTGTGGGGCTGTCCTAGGGTGAGGGAATGGTGTTTGTATCCCAAATCGTGTGTTCTGTTTATGCCTGATATTATGTTCTGTGCCTTCAGCACTGACTCTGAAAGTGAAGGATTGTTTTGTCTCGTTATCAGCCGGCTCACCTCCCCCCATGCTCTGTGTCTAGGAGAGGCTTGGCTGGCCGCGCTTTGCTTGCTTGCTGGCTTGCTTGCTTTTGCTTTTGCTTTTGCTTATTAGTTAGTTTAGCTAGGCAGCCCAACTTTTACCCTGGACTGTTTCTTTTTCCCTTCCCTTTCCCTTTCCTGAATATCATCTGAACCTGCTCTGGACCTGGACCTGGGAAACATCAAGAAACACCGAGAGTCTGCATTTTGTGAAGTGCAGCAGCCATCCCCAGCGCCGGAGACTGAGAGCTGGGCGACCACTCCCAGGAGAGACTTTCTGAATTTGTCATCTCTTCAGAACGGTGAAAGGGTTTTGGCATCTGGGGTTGGTTTTTTTTTTACTGGGGAGTGTTTTTGCTTGTTAAATAAACAGGATTTTTTCCATTTCTCTCTGAGGAAATCCTTCCTGAACCAGGTAGGGGAGGGGCCGTGGGGGGTTTGCTTTCTGGGGGCTCCTTCCAGAGGACTTCTCCCAAACTTTGCCCTAAACTAGGACAGGGGCCCCCACTATCAAAAACCAGGCCCTGCAAAACCAAAACAGTCTCCAAGGCCAGGCCTGCTCCGGCCTGTTCCCAGCTCCTCGTGCTGGTGTTGGGCTGCCAGGGTGGGCCTTGGTGACACGGGCACTCTGTGTCAGGGCCCTTCCTGACATGGTGGTGGCCAGAGACCCTTGTGACATCAGAGAGTTCCATCCAGGCCAACGGTTTGTAGGGGCAACGCAGGTTCCGGGGTGCTCAGATCCAGGAGAGCCACTCTGGAAGGATCCAGAAGCAACTCCCGGGATCCGTCTGTGCCACAGGCCCAGAGTGACAGAGGAGGACAAAGCCCCAAAGCCATCCCCGAGTCCTGGTGGCCCGGCCCCGTGCCCAGCTGCCTGCAGGCCCTCAGCGGGCAGTGGCGGGAGCAGGGTCAGGTCAGGCCTGCCGCTGTCACACACCGAGGAGGACAAAGGGATCCTTGGTGACATGGCCCACGAGCATTGCCAGTGGGAAGCTGTGATGGAGCAGGAGATGTCCCAGGAGGAAGAAGCTGTGGGAGGGCAGCAGGAGTGTGGATGGCATGAAGATCAGAGATCCCAGGAGCCGTCCATCGCGAGCGTTCCTGAAGATTCCCAGGGGGAAGATGTCCCAGAGCTGTCCCAGGGGGAAGCTGAGAGGCACCAGGAGCTCTCACCACGGGAAGATGATTTGCACTCCTACATCTCCCCGTGGGAACACCAGAGAGAGCTGGAATTGTCCCCAGCGAGGAACAGCAGCGACGAGGAGCTGTCCGGAGGGGCAGAAGCCGGGGCCCAAGAGCTGTCCCAGCGGGAGGAGGACGTCGCCTCCAGCACCGGGGACAAAGCCTTGAGGTCAGTGAGTGAGGAGGAGCCCCAGCCTGGTTCCCCGCAGGGACCCGGCTCCCCCAGCCCCGTGGGCACGGCGCTGGCAGCAGAGGCAGCTCCGGCCCTGCCCAGCGCCTCTCCTGCCCCTGGCAGTCCCCCGGGGGCCGAGCCGGCAGCTGCTGCCCCGGCCGGAGATGCTGGGCGGGAGGAGCTCCCCGAGCCCGTCGCTGCCGGGGAGGAGGAAAAGGCGGTGGAGGCTTCTGTGCCCAGCCAGGAGCTGCCATCAGCAGGGACACAGAGCCCGGTCCCCGCCCCACAGAGCCCCCAGGGCTGCAGCCCGGCTCTGCTGGACTTAGCCTGGCACATCAGCAGTGAGATCGTGTGCCGGGCCCTGCTGGAAATCCAGGGATCCGGGCAGCAGCCGCAGGGACCGCCGGTGGAAAAGGCAGCGGAGTCTCCTGTCCCCAGCGAGGAGCTGCCGTCCCTGGGGACACAAAGCCCACTCAGTGTCCCCTACAACATCCAGGACAGCAGCCCTGCCCTGCTCTGCAGGGAGCAGAGCAGCTCTGGGCAGCTTCTGAGCCAGGCCCAGCTGCAGCAGCTGCAGGAACAGGATGCTCAGGAGGAGGCTGCAGGAGCAGCTCCATCCCAAAGGCAGCATAGCCCCCTGCCCGGCAAATCCCACATGGAGGAAGAGCTTTCCCAGCAGGAAGGTGCGCAGGAGGCAGAGCAGTCCCTGGGCAGCAGGAGCAACTCCCAAGGAGGGTCCCAGGGGCAAGATCGTGCAGATCAGGAGCTGCCCCAGCAAGTGTCAGACTGGAAAGAGCCCACGGAGGAAGAGATGTCCCAGGGAGAACTCAACAACTCCCAGGAAGACTCAGACTGGGAGGAATACCTGGACAAAGAGCTGCTCCAGGAAATCTTGGACTGGGAGGAAAGCATGGAGCAGGAGCTGTCCCAGAGAGACATCAACAGCCGGGAAGAAGTTTCCAACTGGGAAGAACACAATTGCCAAGGCTTTTCCCAGGAGGAATTGTCCCTTGGTCAAGATGTGTCCCGAGGGAACAACCATGGACACTCCGTACACTCCAGCTGGGAGGACGACAGCGACCCAGAGCTGGCGCAGGACCTCTGGCAAGTCGGGTCCAACTCCGGCATCTGGATGAAGCCCTTGGCCCTGGAGGATGACGAGTGGGACGAGGTGAGCATCCTGGAGCTGCCCCCAGAAGAAGACAAGGAGCAGAAACGGAGAGCTTTTGTGGCAGATGAGCTCCCGCTGCCTGTCCCTTGTGAGGCCTGGGTTGAGGAGCAGAAACCAGAGCTGCGCAGCCCAGGGCTGCTCTGTGCCTCACTTGCCCCCCTGAAAGGCCAAGCCCCTGGGAGATACACAGCTTCTCCCTCCCAGGCCCTCCACGGGCAGCCGCGTGCCCCCAGGAAACTTCTCTCCCACTTCAGGTGGGCGCTGCGGAGGCTGTTCTGCTGTTCCTGCCTGGTGGCACCGCCCGAGGAGTAGCACGGACACGGCACCGACAGCAGCCACTGCTCCAGAGCCGCCCTCCCTGCGGGCTGTGGCACCCACGGGACTCTGAACCAGGCATCGGGGAACCAACAGGAACGGGATCAGGAGCGTGGAGAAGACAGAGATGGCACAGAGATGATGAAGGCCACAATGATGACAAAGACGAACATGAAGATGACAAAGGCAATGACAAAGTTGAAGACAACAAAGACAAAGCAGAAGACAGAGATGAAGAAAGTGAAGACGATGGCAAAGACAACGAAGACAAGAGGAATAAGAATAATTTAAAGATAGACAGAATAAGATTAGTGATAGGAATAAGAATTTAGGAATACATAGGAGAAAAAGAGGAATAGGAATAAGAATTATAAAATCCATAGAAGAAGAGGAATAAGAATTTAAAAAGTTTTAGAAGAAGAATAGTAATAAGAATAAGATTAAGAATTTTAGAGTCCATAGAGGAAGAGGATTGAGAATAAGAATTTTAAAATGTATAGGAGAAGAGCAATAATATTAAGTAGGATGTAAAATATGTAGAAGAAGAAAAGAAGCAGAATAGTGAGAATAAGAAGAATTATTTAGAATTCTATAAATGAAGATAAAATCTAGTAAATAAGAAAAATTAGCAAATAATTTATATTTTCCAATGAAATTTGTTATGCACAAGAGCAGAGTCTCCAGATTTCCTTTCTTGTCCCTCTGAGCCATTGATGGGTTTTCCACTTCTGTCCCAGGGAGTGCCCTGGGAGCAGCAACTGCTCAGCCCCAGCGTCCGTGGATCCCGATGGGTTGTGGGTGGATCTCTGCATCCCCCGTGGATCCCCAAGGGTTGTGGGTGGATCTCTGCATCCCCCGTGGATCCCCAAGGGTTGTGGGTGGATCTCTGCATCCCCCATGGGTCCCCAAGGGTTGTGGGTGGATCTCTGCATCCCCCGTAGGTCCCCAGGGACTGTGGGGGCTCAGCTGCTTCACCGTGGTGATCACCCCAGCCTGTAGAGGAATCTCAGCTCCAGCACCTGGAGCACCTCCTGCCCCTCCTTCTCCACTGACCCTGGTGTCTCTATGTTGTTTCCCTCACATGTTCTCACCTCCTCCTCTTCTCTGGCCAGGAAAAAACTGTGCATGCCCCACTTTGTTTTGATTTTCTTCTTCAATACCTTATAACAGAGGAGTTCCCCACCACTCCCAATGGCCCAGCCTTGGCCAGCACCTTGTCCATCTTCAGAACCACCACGGATTGGCTCTGCTGGCCATGGTAGAAGCTTCCAGCAGCTTCTCACAGCAGCCTCCTCTGTGGGGCTGTCCTAGGGTGAGGGAATGGTGTTTGTATCCCAAATCGTGTGTTCTCTTTATGCCTGATATTATGTTCTGTGCCTTCAGCACTGACTCTGAAAGTGAAGGATTGTTTTGTCTCGTTATCAGCCGGCTCACCTCCCCCCATGCTCTGTGTCTAGGAGAGGCTTGGCTGGCCGCGCTTTGCTTGCTTGCTGGCTTGCTTGCTTTTGCTTTTGCTTTTGCTTATTAGTTAGTTTAGCTAGGCAGCCCAACTTTTACCCTGGACTGTTTCTTTTTCCCTTCCCTTTCCCTTTCCTGAATATCATCTGAACCTGCTCTGGACCTGGACCTGGGAAACATCAAGAAACACCGAGAGTCTGCATTTTGTGAAGTGCAGCAGCCATCCCCAGCGCCGGAGACTGAGAGCTGGGCGACCACTCCCAGGAGAGACTTTCTGAATTTGTCATCTCTTCAGAACGGTGAAAGGGTTTTGGCATCTGGGGTTGGTTTTTTTTTTACTGGGGAGTGTTTTTGCTTGTTAAATAAACAGGATTTTTTCCATTTCTCTCTGAGGAAATCCTTCCTGAACCAGGTAGGGGAGGGGCCGTGGGGGGTTTGCTTTCTGGGGGCTCCTTCCAGAGGACTTCTCCCAAACTTTGCCCTAAACTAGGACAGGGGCCCCCACTATCAAAAACCAGGCCCTGCAAAACCAAAACAGTCTCCAAGGCCAGGCCTGCTCCGGCCTGTTCCCAGCTCCTCGTGCTGGTGTTGGGCTGCCAGGGTGGGCCTTGGTGACACGGGCACTCTGTGTCAGGGCCCTTCCTGACATGGTGGTGGCCAGAGACCCTTGTGACATCAGAGAGTTCCATCCAGGCCGACGGTTTGTAGGGGCAACGCAGGTTCCGGGGTGCTCAGATCCAGGAGAGCCACTCTGGAAGGATCCAGAAGCAACTCCCGGGATCCGTCTGTGCCACAGGCCCAGAGTGACAGAGGAGGACAAAGCCCCAAAGCCATCCCCGAGTCCTGGTGGCCCGGCCCCGTGCCCAGCTGCCTGCAGGCCCTCAGCGGGCAGTGGCGGGAGCAGGGTCAGGTCAGGCCTGCCGCTGTCACACACCGAGGAGGACAAAGGGATCCTTGGTGACATGGCCCACGAGCATTGCCAGTGGGAAGCTGTGATGGAGCAGGAGATGTCCCAGGAGGAAGAAGCTGTGGGAGGGCAGCAGGAGTGTGGATGGCATGAAGATCAGAGATCCCAGGAGCCGTCCATCGCGAGCGTTCCTGAAGATTCCCAGGGGGAAGATGTCCCAGAGCTGTCCCAGGGGGAAGCTGAGAGGCACCAGGAGCTCTCACCACGGGAAGATGATTTGCACTCCTACATCTCCCCGTGGGAACACCAGAGAGAGCTGGAATTGTCCCCAGCGAGGAACAGCAGCGACGAGGAGCTGTCCGGAGGGGCAGAAGCCGGGGCCCAAGAGCTGTCCCAGCGGGAGGAGGACGTCGCCTCCAGCACCGGGGACAAAGCCTTGAGGTCAGTGAGTGAGGAGGAGCCCCAGCCTGGTTCCCCGCAGGGACCCGGCTCCCCCAGCCCCGTGGGCACGGCGCTGGCAGCAGAGGCAGCTCCGGCCCTGCCCAGCGCCTCTCCTGCCCCTGGCAGTCCCCCGGGGGCCGAGCCGGCAGCTGCTGCCCCGGCCGGAGATGCTGGGCGGGAGGAGCTCCCCGAGCCCGTCGCTGCCGGGGAGGAGGAAAAGGCGGTGGAGGCTTCTGTGCCCAGCCAGGAGCTGCCATCAGCAGGGACACAGAGCCCGGTCCCCGCCCCACAGAGCCCCCAGGGCTGCAGCCCGGCTCTGCTGGACTTAGCCTGGCACATCAGCAGTGAGATCGTGTGCCGGGCCCTGCTGGAAATCCAGGGATCCGGGCAGCAGCCGCAGGGACCGCCGGTGGAAAAGGCAGCGGAGTCTCCTGTCCCCAGCGAGGAGCTGCCGTCCCTGGGGACACAAAGCCCACTCAGTGTCCCCTACAACATCCAGGACAGCAGCCCTGCCCTGCTCTGCAGGGAGCAGAGCAGCTCTGGGCAGCTTCTGAGCCAGGCCCAGCTGCAGCAGCTGCAGGAACAGGATGCTCAGGAGGAGGCTGCAGGAGCAGCTCCATCCCAAAGGCAGCATAGCCCCCTGCCCGGCAAATCCCACATGGAGGAAGAGCTTTCCCAGCAGGAAGGTGCGCAGGAGGCAGAGCAGTCCCTGGGCAGCAGGAGCAACTCCCAAGGAGGGTCCCAGGGGCAAGATCGTGCAGATCAGGAGCTGCCCCAGCAAGTGTCAGACTGGAAAGAGCCCACGGAGGAAGAGATGTCCCAGGGAGAACTCAACAACTCCCAGGAAGACTCAGACTGGGAGGAATACCTGGACAAAGAGCTGCTCCAGGAAATCTTGGACTGGGAGGAAAGCATGGAGCAGGAGCTGTCCCAGAGAGACATCAACAGCCGGGAAGAAGTTTCCAACTGGGAAGAACACAATTGCCAAGGCTTTTCCCAGGAGGAATTGTCCCTTGGTCAAGATGTGTCCCGAGGGAACAACCATGGACACTCCGTACACTCCAGCTGGGAGGACGACAGCGACCCAGAGCTGGCGCAGGACCTCTGGCAAGTCGGGTCCAACTCCGGCATCTGGATGAAGCCCTTGGCCCTGGAGGATGACGAGTGGGACGAGGTGAGCATCCTGGAGCTGCCCCCAGAAGAAGACAAGGAGCAGAAACGGAGAGCTTTTGTGGCAGATGAGCTCCCGCTGCCTGTCCCTTGTGAGGCCTGGGTTGAGGAGCAGAAACCAGAGCTGCGCAGCCCAGGGCTGCTCTGTGCCTCACTTGCCCCCCTGAAAGGCCAAGCCCCTGGGAGATACACAGCTTCTCCCTCCCAGGCCCTGCACGGGCAGCCGCGTGCCCCCAGGAAACTTCTCTCCCACTTCAGGTGGGCGCTGCGGAGGCTGTTCTGCTGTTCCTGCCTGGTGGCACCGCCCGAGGAGTAGCACGGACACGGCACCGACAGCAGCCACTGCTCCAGAGCCGCCCTCCCTGCGGGCTGTGGCACCCACGGGACTCTGAACCAGGCATCGGGGAACCAACAGGAACGGGATCAGGAGCGTGGAGAAGACAGAGATGGCACAGAGATGATGAAGGCCACAATGATGACAAAGACGAACATGAAGATGACAAAGGCAATGACAAAGTTGAAGACAACAAAGACAAAGCAGAAGACAGAGATGAAGAAAGTGAAGACGATGGCAAAGACAACGAAGACAAGAGGAATAAGAATAATTTAAAGATAGACAGAATAAGATTAGTGATAGGAATAAGAATTTAGGAATACATAGGAGAAAAAGAGGAATAGGAATAAGAATTATAAAATCCATAGAAGAAGAGGAATAAGAATTTAAAAAGTTTTAGAAGAAGAATAGTAATAAGAATAAGATTAAGAATTTTAGAGTCCATAGAGGAAGAGGATTGAGAATAAGAATTTTAAAATGTATAGGAGAAGAGCAATAATATTAAGTAGGATGTAAAATATGTAGAAGAAGAAAAGAAGCAGAATAGTGAGAATAAGAAGAATTATTTAGAATTCTATAAATGAAGATAAAATCTAGTAAATAAGAAAAATTAGCAAATAATTTATATTTTCCAATGAAATTTGTTATGCACAAGAGCAGAGTCTCCAGATTTCCTTTCTTGTCCCTCTGAGCCATTGATGGGTTTTCCACTTCTGTCCCAGGGAGTGCCCTGGGAGCAGCAACTGCTCAGCCCCAGCGTCCGTGGATCCCGATGGGTTGTGGGTGGATCTCTGCATCCCCCGTGGATCCCCAAGGGTTGTGGGTGGATCTCTGCATCCCCCGTGGATCCCCAAGGGTTGTGGGTGGATCTCTGCATCCCCCATGGGTCCCCAAGGGTTGTGGGTGGATCTCTGCATCCCCCGTAGGTCCCCAGGGACTGTGGGGGCTCAGCTGCTTCACCGTGGTGATCACCCCAGCCTGTAGAGGAATCTCAGCTCCAGCACCTGGAGCACCTCCTGCCCCTCCTTCTCCACTGACCCTGGTGTCTCTATGTTGTTTCCCTCACATGTTCTCACCTCCTCCTCTTCTCTGGCCAGGAAAAAACTGTGCATGCCCCACTTTGTTTTGATTTTCTTCTTCAATACCTTATAACAGAGGAGTTCCCCACCACTCCCAATGGCCCAGCCTTGGCCAGCACCTTGTCCATCTTCAGAGCCACCAGGGATTGGCTCTGCTGGCCGTGGTAGAAGCTTCCAGCAGCTTCTCACAGCAGCCTCCTCTGTGGGGCTGTCCTAGGGTGAGGGAATGGTGTTTGTATCCCAAATCGTGTGTTCTCTTTATGCCTGATATTATGTTCTGTGCCTTCAGCACTGACTCTGAAAGTGAAGGATTGTTTTGTCTCGTTATCAGCCGGCTCACCACCCCCCATGCTCTGTGTCTAGGAGAGGCTTGGCTGGCCGGGCTTTGCTTGCTTGCTGGCTTGCTTGCTTTTGCTTTTGCTTTTGCTTATTAGTTAGTTTAGCTAGGCAGCCCAATTTTTACCCTGGACTGTTTCTTTTTCCCTTCCCTTTCCCTTTCCTGAATATCATCTGAACCTGCTCTGGACCTGGACCTGGGAAACATCAAGAAACACCGAGAGTCTGCATTCTGTGACCTGCAGCAGCCATCCCCAGCGCCAGAGACTGATAGCTTGGCGACCACTCCCAGGAGAGACTTTCTGAATTTGTCATCTCTTCAGAACGGTGAAAGGGTTTTGGCATCTGGTTTGGTTTTTTTTTTACTGGGGAGTGTTTTTGCTTGTTAAATAAACAGGTTTTTTTCCATTTCTCTCTGAGGAAATCCTTCCCGAACCAGGTAGGGGAAGGGCCGTGGGGGGTTTGCTTTCTGGGGGCTCCTTCCAGAGGACTTCTCCCAAACTTTGCCCTAAACTAGGACAGGGGCCCCCACTATCAAAAACCAGGCCCTGCAAAACCAAAACAGTCTCCAAGGCCAGGCCTGCTCCAGCCTGTTCCCAGCTCCTCGTGCTGGTGTTGGGCTGCCAGGATGGGCCTTGGTGACACGGGCACTCTGTGTCAGGGCCCTTCCTGACATGGTGGTGGCCAGAGACCCTTGTGACATCAGAGAGTTCCATCCAGGCCGACGGTTTGTAGGGGCAACGCAGGTTCCGGGGTGCTCAGATCCAGGAGAGCCACTCTGGAAGGATCCAGAAGCAACTCCCGGGATCCGTCTGTGCCACAGGCCCAGAGTGACAGAGGAGGACAAAGCCCCAAAGCCATCCCCGAGTCCTGGTGGCCCGGCCCCGTGCCCAGCTGCCTGCAGGCCCTCAGCGGGCAGTGGCGGGAGCAGGGTCAGGTCAGGCCTGCCGCTGTCACACACCGAGGAGGACAAAGGGATCCTTGGTGACATGGCCCACGAGCATTCCCAGTGGGAAGCTGTGATGGAGCAGGAGATGTCCCGGGAGGAAGAAGCTGTGGGAGGGCAGCAGGAGTGTGGATGGGATGAAGATCAGAGATCCCAGGAGCCGTCCATCACGAGCGCTCCTGAAGATTCCCAGGGGGAAGATGTCCCAGAGCTGTCCCAGGGGGAAGCTGAGAGGCACCAGGAGCTCTCACCACGGGAAGATGATTTGCACTCCTACATCTCCCCGTGGGAACACCAGAGAGAGCCGGAATTGTCCCCAGCGAGGGACAGCAGCGACGAGGAGCTATCCGGAGGGGCAGAAGCCGGGGCCCAAGAGCCGTCCCAGCGGGAGGAGGACGTCGCCTCCAGCACCGGGGACAAAGCCTTGAGGTCAGTGAGTGAGGAGGAGCCCCAGCCTGGTTCCCCGCAGGGACCCGGCTCCCCCAGCCCCGTGGGCACGGCGCTGGCAGCAGAGGCAGCTCCGGCCCTGCCCAGCGCCTCTCCTGCCCCTGGCAGTCCCCCGGGGGCCGAGCCGGCAGCTGCTGCCCCGGCCGGAGATGCTGGGCGGGAGGAGCTCCCCGAGCCCGTCGCTGCCGGGGAGGAGGAAAAGGCGGTGGAGGCTTCTGTGCCCAGCCAGGAGCTGCCATCAGCAGGGACACAGAGCCCGGTCCCCGCCCCACAGAGCCCCCAGGGCTGCAGCCCGGCTCTGCTGGACTTAGCCTGGCACATCAGCAGTGAGATCGTGTGCCGGGCCCTGCTGGAAATCCAGGGATCCGGGCAGCAGCCGCAGGGACTGCCGGTGGAAAAGGCAGCGGAGTCTCCTGTCCCCAGCGAGGAGCTGCCGTCCCTGGGGACACAAAGCCCACTCAGTGTCCCCTACAACATCCAGGACAGCAGCCCTGCCCTGCTCTGCAGGGAGCAGAGCAGCTCTGGGCAGCTTCTGAGCCAGGCCCAGCTGCAGCAGCTGCAGGAACAGGATGCTCAGGAGGAGGCTGCAGGAGCAGCTCCATCCCAAAGGCAGCATAGCCCCCTGCCCGGCAAATCCCACATGGAGGAAGAGCTTTCCCAGCAGGAAGGTGTGCAGGAGGCAGAGCAGTCCCTGGGCAGCAGGAGCAACTCCCAAGGAGGGTCCCAGGGGGAAGATCGTGCAGATCAGGAGCTGCCCCAGCAAGTGTCAGACTGGAAAGAGCCCACGGAGGAAGAAATGTCCCAGGGAGAAGTCAACAACTCCCAGGAAGACTCAGACTGGGAGGAATACCTGGACAAAGAGCTGCTCCAGGAAATCTTGGACTGGGAGGAAAGCATGGAGCAGGAGCTGTCCCAGAGAGACATCAACAGCTGGGAAGAAGTTTCCAACTGGGAAGAACACAATGGCCAAGGCTTTTCCCGAGAGGAATTGTCCATTGGTCAAGATGTGTCCCGAGGGAACAACCATGGACACTCCGTACACTCCAGCTGGGAGGACGACAGCGACCCAGAGCTGGCGCAGGACCTCTGGCAAGTCGGGTCCAACTCCGGCATCTGGATGAAGCCCTTGGCCCTGGAGGATGACGAGTGGGACGAGGTGAGCATCCTGGAGCTGCCCCCAGAAGAAGACAAGGAGCAGAAACGGAGAGCTTTTGTGGCAGATGAGCTCCCGCTGCCTGTCCCTTGTGAGGCCTGGGTTGAGGAGCAGAAACCAGAGCTGCGCAGCCCAGGGCTGCT
Organism: Vidua macroura; assembly: GCF_024509145.1. Lineage (NCBI taxonomy): Eukaryota > Metazoa > Chordata > Aves > Passeriformes > Viduidae > Vidua > Vidua macroura. Next base: position 3,016,805 of record NC_071572.1, on the reverse strand, counting down.
CTGTGCCTCGCTTGCCCCCCTGGAAGGCCAAGCCCCTGGGAGATACACAGCTTCTCCCTCCCAGGCCCTCCACGGGCAGCCGCGTGCCCCCAGGAAACTTCTCTCCCACTTCAGGTGGGCGCTGCGGAGGCTGTTCTGCTGTTCCTGCCTGGCGGCACCGCCCGAGGAGTAGCACGGACACGGCACCGACAGCAGCCACTGCTCCAGAGCCGCCCTCCCTGCGGGCTGTGGCACCCACGGGACTCTGAACCAGGGCATCGGGGAACCAACAGGAACGGGATCAGGAGCGTGGAGAAGACAGAGATGGCACAGAGATGATGAAGGCCACAATGATGACAAAGATGAACATGAAGAGGACAAAGGCAATGACAAAGATGAAGACAACAAAGACAAAGCAGAAGACAGAGATGAAGAAGGTGAAGACGATGGCAAAGACAACGAAGACAAGAGGAATAAGAATAATTTAAAGATAGACAGAATAAGATTAGTGATAGGAATAAGAATTTAGGAATACATAGGAGAAGAAGAGGAATAGGAATAAGAATTATAAAATCCATAGAAGAAGAGGAATAAGAATTTAAAAAGTTTTAGAAGAAGTATAGTAATAAGAATAAGAATAAGAATTTTAGAGTCCATAGAGGAAGAGGATTGAGAATAAGAATTTTAAAATGTATAGGAGAAGAGCAATAATATTAAGTAGGATGTAAAATATGTAGAAGAAGAAAAGAAGCAGAATAGTGAGAATAAGAAGAATTATTTAGAAATCTATAAATGAAGAAAAAATTTAGTAAATAAGAAAAATTAGCAAATAATTTATATTTTCCAATGAATTTTGTTATGCATAAGAGCAGAGTCTCCAGATTTCCTTTCTTGTCCCTCTGAGCCATTGATGGGTTTTCCACTTCTGTCCCAGGGAGTGCCCTGGGAGCAGCAACTGCTCAGCCCCAGCGCCCGTGGATCCCGATGGGTTGTGGGTGGATCTCTGCATCCCCCGTGGATCCCCATGGGTTGTGGGTGGATCTCTGCATCCCCAGTTGATCTCCAAGGGTTGTGGGTGGATCTCTGCATCCCCATTGGATCCTCTGGGACTGTGGGGGCTCAGCTGCTTCACCGTGGTGATCACCCCAGCCTGTAGAGGAATCTCAGCTCCAGCACCTGGAGCACCTCCTGCCCCTCCTTCTCCACTGACCCTGGTGTCTCTATGTTGTTTCCCTCACATGTTCTCACCTCCTCCTCTTCTCTGGCCAGGAAAAAACTGTGCATGCCCCACTTTGTTTTGATTTTCTTCTTCAATACCTTATAACAGAGGAGTTCCCCACCACTCCCAATGGCCCAGCCTTGGCCAGCACCTTGTCCATCTTCAGAACCACCACGGATTGGCTCTGCTGGCCATGGTAGAAGCTTCCAGCAGCTTCTCACAGCAGCCTCCTCTGTGGGGCTGTCCTAGGGTGAGGGAATGGTGTTTGTATCCCAAATCGTGTGTTCTGTTTATGCCTGATATTATGTTCTGTGCCTTCAGCACTGACTCTGAAAGTGAAGGATTGTTTTGTCTCGTTATCAGCCGGCTCACCTCCCCCCATGCTCTGTGTCTAGGAGAGGCTTGGCTGGCCGCGCTTTGCTTGCTTGCTGGCTTGCTTGCTTTTGCTTTTGCTTTTGCTTATTAGTTAGTTTAGCTAGGCAGCCCAACTTTTACCCTGGACTGTTTCTTTTTCCCTTCCCTTTCCCTTTCCTGAATATCATCTGAACCTGCTCTGGACCTGGACCTGGGAAACATCAAGAAACACCGAGAGTCTGCATTTTGTGAAGTGCAGCAGCCATCCCCAGCGCCGGAGACTGAGAGCTGGGCGACCACTCCCAGGAGAGACTTTCTGAATTTGTCATCTCTTCAGAACGGTGAAAGGGTTTTGGCATCTGGGGTTGGTTTTTTTTTTACTGGGGAGTGTTTTTGCTTGTTAAATAAACAGGATTTTTTCCATTTCTCTCTGAGGAAATCCTTCCTGAACCAGGTAGGGGAGGGGCCGTGGGGGGTTTGCTTTCTGGGGGCTCCTTCCAGAGGACTTCTCCCAAACTTTGCCCTAAACTAGGACAGGGGCCCCCACTATCAAAAACCAGGCCCTGCAAAACCAAAACAGTCTCCAAGGCCAGGCCTGCTCCGGCCTGTTCCCAGCTCCTCGTGCTGGTGTTGGGCTGCCAGGGTGGGCCTTGGTGACACGGGCACTCTGTGTCAGGGCCCTTCCTGACATGGTGGTGGCCAGAGACCCTTGTGACATCAGAGAGTTCCATCCAGGCCGACGGTTTGTAGGGGCAACGCAGGTTCCGGGGTGCTCAGATCCAGGAGAGCCACTCTGGAAGGATCCAGAAGCAACTCCCGGGATCCGTCTGTGCCACAGGCCCAGAGTGACAGAGGAGGACAAAGCCCCAAAGCCATCCCCGAGTCCCGGTGGCCCGGCCCCGTGCCCAGCTGCCTGCAGGCCCTCAGCGGGCAGTGGCGGGAGCAGGGTCAGGTCAGGCCTGCCGCTGTCACACACCGAGGAGGACAAAGGGATCCTTGGTGACATGGCCCACGAGCATTCCCAGTGGGAAGCTGTGATGGAGCAGGAGATGTCCCAGGAGGAAGAAGCTGTGGGAGGGCAGCAGGAGTGTGGATGGCATGAAGATCAGAGATCCCAGGAGCCGTCCATCGCGAGTGTTCCTGAAGATTCCCAGGGGGAAGATGTCCCAGAGCAGTCCCAGGGGGAAGCTGAGAGGCACCAGGAGCTCTCCCCACGGGATGATGATTTGCACTCCTACATCTCCCCGTGGGAACACCAGAGAGAGCCGGAATTGTCCCCAGCGAGGGACAGCAGCGACGAGGAGCTGTCCGGAGGGGCAGAAGCCGGGGCCCAAGAGCCGTCCCAGCGGGAGGAGGATGTCGCCTCCAGCACCTCCGGAGAGGCAGAAGCCGGGGCCCAAGAGCCGTCCCAGCGGGAGGAGGACGTCGCCTCCAGCACCGGGGACAAAGCCTTGAGGTCAGTGAGTGAGGAGGAGCCCCAGCCTGGTTCCCCGCAGGGACCCGGCTCCCCCAGCCCCGTGGGCACGGCGCTGGCAGCAGAGGCAGCTCCGGCCCTGCCCAGCGCCTCTCCTGCCCCTGGCAGTCCCCCGGGGGCCGAGCCGGCAGCTGCTGCCCCGGCCGGAGATGCTGGGCGGGAGGAGCTCCCCGAGCCCGTCGCTGCCGGGGAGGAGGAAAAGGCGGTGGAGGCTTCTGTGCCCAGCCAGGAGCTGCCATCAGCAGGGACACAGAGCCCGGTCCCCGCCCCACAGAGCCCCCAGGGCTGCAGCCCGGCTCTGCTGGACTTAGCCTGGCACATCAGCAGTGAGATCGTGTGCCGGGCCCTGCTGGAAATCCAGGGATCCGGGCAGCAGCCGCAGGGACCGCCGGTGGAAAAGGCAGCGGAGTCTCCTGTCCCCAGCGAGGAGCTGCCGTCCCTGGGGACACAAAGCCCACTCAGTGTCCCCTACAACATCCAGGACAGCAGCCCTGCCCTGCTCTGCAGGGAGCAGAGCAGCTCTGGGCAGCTTCTGAGCCAGGCCCAGCTGCAGCAGCTGCAGGAACAGGATGCTCAGGAGGAGGCTGCAGGAGCAGCTCCATCCCAAAGGCAGCATAGCCCCCTGCCCGGCAAATCCCACATGGAGGAAGAGCTTTCCCAGCAGGAAGGTGCGCAGGAGGCAGAGCAGTCCCTGGGCAGCAGGAGCAACTCCCAAGGAGGGTCCCAGGGGCAAGATCGTGCAGATCAGGAGCTGCCCCAGCAAGTGTCAGACTGGAAAGAGCCCACGGAGGAAGAGATGTCCCAGGGAGAAGTCAACAACTCCCAGGAAGACTCAGACTGGGAGGAATACCTGGACAAAGAGCTGCTCCAGGAAATCTTGGACTGGGAGGAAAGCATGGAGCAGGAGCTGTCCCAGAGAGACATCAACAGCTGGGAAGAAGTTTCCAACCGGGAAGAACACAATTGCCAAGGCTTTTCCCGAGAGGAATTGTCCCTTGGTCAAGATGTGTCCCGAGGTAACAACCATGGACACTCCGTACACTCCAGCTGGGAGGACGACAGCGACCCAGAGCTGGCGCAGGACCTCTGGCAAGTCGGGTCCAACTCCGGCATCTGGATGAAGCCCTTGGCCCTGGAGGATGACGAGTGGGACGAGGTGAGCATCCTGGAGCTGCCCCCAGAAGAAGACAAGGAGCAGAAACGGAGAGCTTTTGTGGCAGATGAGCTCCCGCTGCCTGTCCCTTGTGAGGCCTGGGTTGAGGAGCAGAAACCAGAGCTGCACAGCCCAGGGCTGCTCTGTGCCTCGCTTGCCCCCCTGAAAGGCCAAGCCCCTGGGAGATACACAGCTTCTCCCTCCCAGGCCCTCCACGGGCAGCCGCGTGCCCCCAGGAAACTTCTCTCCCACTTCAGGTGGGCGCTGCGGAGGCTGTTCTGCTGTTCCTGCCTGGCGGCACCGCCCGAGGAGTAGCACGGACACGGCACCGACAGCAGCCACTGCTCCAGAGCCGCCCTCCCTGCGGGCTGTGGCACCCACGGGACTCTGAACCAGGCATCGGGGAACCAACAGGAACGGGATCAGGAGCGTGGAGAAGACAGAGATGGCACAGAGATGATGAAGGCCACAATGATGACAAAGATGAACATGAAGATGCCAAAGCAATGACAAAGATGAAAACAACAAAGACAAAGCAGAAGACAGAGATGAAGAAGGTGAACACCATGGCAAAGACAACGAAGAGAAGAGGAATAAGAATAATTTAAAGATAGACAGAATAAGATTAGTGATAGGAATAAGAATTTAGGAATACATAGGAGAAGAATAGGAATAGGAATAAGAACTATAAAATCCATAGAAGAAGAGGTATAAGAATTTAAAAAGTTTTAGAAGAAGTATAGTAATAAGAATAAGAATAAGAATTTTAGAGTCCATAGAGGAAGAGGATTGAGAATAAGAATTTTAAAATGTATAGGAGAAGAGCAATAATATTAAGGAGGATGTAAAATATGTAGAAGAAAATAGAAGCAGAATAGTGAGAATAAGAAGAATTATTTAGAAATCTATAAATGAAGAAAAAATTTAGTAAATAAGAAAAATTAGCAAAGAATTTATATTTTCCAATGAAATTTGTTATGCACAAGAGCAGAGTCTCCAGATTTCCTTTCTTGTCCCTCTGAGCCATTGATGGGTTTTCCACTTCTGTCCCAGGGAGTGCCCTGGGAGCAGCAACTGCTCAGCCCCAGCGCCCGTGGATCCCCATGGGTTGTGGGTGGATCTCTGTATCCCCCGTGGATCCCCAAGGGTTGTGGGTGGATCTCTGTATCCCCCGTGGATCCCCATGGGTTGTGGGTGGATCTTTGCATCCCCCATGGATCCCCAAGGGTTGTGGGTGGATCTCTGCATTTCCAGTTGATCCCCAAGGGTTGTGGGTGGATCTCTGCATCCCCCATGGATCCCCATGGGCTATGGGTGGATCTCTGCAACCCCAGTTGATCCCCAAGAGTTGTGGGTGGATCTCTGCATCCCCCGTAGGTCCCCATGGGTTGTGGGTGGGTCTCTGCATCCTCTGTGCATCTCCATGGCTTGTGGGTGGATCTCTGCATCCCCCGTGGATCCCCACAAGCTGTGCATGGATCTCTGCATCCCCCGTAGGTCCCCAGGGGCTGTGGGGGCTCAGCTGCTTCACCGTGGTGATCACCCCAGCCTGTAGAGGGATCTCAGCTCCAGCACCTGGAGCACCTCCTGCCCCTCCTTCTCCACTGACCCTGGTGTCTCTATGTTGTTTCCCTCACATGTTCTCACCTCCTCCTCTTCTCTGGCCAGGAAAAAACTGTGCATGCCCCACTTTGTTTTGATTTTCTTCTTCAATACCTTATAACAGAGGAGTTCCCCACCACTCCCAATGGCCCAGCCTTGGCCAGCACCTTGTCCATCTTCAGAGCCACCAGGGATTGGCTCTGCTGGCCGTGGTAGAAGCTTCCAGCAGCTTCTCACAGCAGCCTCCTCTGTGGGGCTGTCCTAGGGTGAGGGAATGGTGTTTGTATCCCAAATCGTGTGTTCTCTTTATGCCTGATATTATGTTCTGTGCCTTCAGCACTGACTCTGAAAGTGAAGGATTGTTTTGTCTTGTTATCAGCCGGCTCACCTCCCCCCATGGTCTGTGTCTAGGAGAGGCTTGGCTGGCCGCGCTTTGCTTGCTTGCTGGCCTGCTTGCTTTTGCTTTTGCTTTTGCTTTTTAGTTAGTTTAGCTAGGCAGCCCAATTTTTATCCTGGACTGTTTCTTTTTCCCTTCCCTTTCCCTTTCCTGAATATCATCTGAACCTGCTCTGGACCTGGACCTGGGAAACATCAAGAAACACCGAGAGTCTGCATTCTGTGACCTGCAGCAGCCATCCCCAGCGCCGGAGACTGATAGCTGGGCGACCACTCCCAGGAGAGAGTTTCTGAATTTGTCATCTCTTCAGAACGGTGAAAGGGTTTTGGCATCTGGTGTTGGTTTTTTTTTACTGGGGAGTGTTTTTGCTTGTTAAATAAACAGGATTTTTTCCATTTCTCTCTGAGGAAATCCTTCCCGAACCAGGTAGGGGAGGGGCCGTGGGGGGTTTGCTTTCTGGGGGCTCCTTCCAGAGGACTTCTCCCAAACTTTGCCCTAAACTAGGACAGGGGCCCCCACTATCAAAAACCAGGCCCTGCAAAACCAAAACAGTCTCCAAGGCCAGGCCTGCTCCGGCCTGTTCCCAGCTCCTCGTGCTGGTGTTGGGCTGCCAGGGTGGGCCTTGGTGACACGGGCACTCTGTGTCAGGGCCCTTCCTGACATGGTGGTGGCCAGAGACCCTTGTGACATCAGAGAGTTCCATCCAGGCCAACGGTTTGTAGGGGCAACGCAGGTTCCGGGGTGCTCAGATCCAGGAGAGCCACTCTGGAAGGATCCAGAAGCAACTCCCGGGATCCGTCTGTGCCACAGGCCCAGAGTGACAGAGGAGGACAAAGCCCCAAAGCCATCCCCGAGTCCTGGTGGCCCGGCCCCGTGCCCAGCTGCCTGCAGGCCCTCAGCGGGCAGTGGCGGGAGCAGGGTCAGGTCAGGCCTGCCGCTGTCACACACCGAGGAGGACAAAGGGATCCTTGGTGACATGGCCCACGAGCATTGCCAGTGGGAAGCTGTGATGGAGCAGGAGATGTCCCAGGAGGAAGAAGCTGTGGGAGGGCAGCAGGAGTGTGGATGGCATGAAGATCAGAGATCCCAGGAGCCGTCCATCGCGAGCGTTCCTGAAGATTCCCAGGGGGAAGATGTCCCAGAGCTGTCCCAGGGGGAAGCTGAGAGGCACCAGGAGCTCTCACCACGGGAAGATGATTTGCACTCCTACATCTCCCCGTGGGAACACCAGAGAGAGCTGGAATTGTCCCCAGCGAGGAACAGCAGCGACGAGGAGCTGTCCGGAGGGGCAGAAGCCGGGGCCCAAGAGCTGTCCCAGCGGGAGGAGGACGTCGCCTCCAGCACCGGGGACAAAGCCTTGAGGTCAGTGAGTGAGGAGGAGCCCCAGCCTGGTTCCCCGCAGGGACCCGGCTCCCCCAGCCCCGTGGGCACGGCGCTGGCAGCAGAGGCAGCTCCGGCCCTGCCCAGCGCCTCTCCTGCCCCTGGCAGTCCCCCGGGGGCCGAGCCGGCAGCTGCTGCCCCGGCCGGAGATGCTGGGCGGGAGGAGCTCCCCGAGCCCGTCGCTGCCGGGGAGGAGGAAAAGGCGGTGGAGGCTTCTGTGCCCAGCCAGGAGCTGCCATCAGCAGGGACACAGAGCCCGGTCCCCGCCCCACAGAGCCCCCAGGGCTGCAGCCCGGCTCTGCTGGACTTAGCCTGGCACATCAGCAGTGAGATCGTGTGCCGGGCCCTGCTGGAAATCCAGGGATCCGGGCAGCAGCCGCAGGGACCGCCGGTGGAAAAGGCAGCGGAGTCTCCTGTCCCCAGCGAGGAGCTGCCGTCCCTGGGGACACAAAGCCCACTCAGTGTCCCCTACAACATCCAGGACAGCAGCCCTGCCCTGCTCTGCAGGGAGCAGAGCAGCTCTGGGCAGCTTCTGAGCCAGGCCCAGCTGCAGCAGCTGCAGGAACAGGATGCTCAGGAGGAGGCTGCAGGAGCAGCTCCATCCCAAAGGCAGCATAGCCCCCTGCCCGGCAAATCCCACATGGAGGAAGAGCTTTCCCAGCAGGAAGGTGCGCAGGAGGCAGAGCAGTCCCTGGGCAGCAGGAGCAACTCCCAAGGAGGGTCCCAGGGGCAAGATCGTGCAGATCAGGAGCTGCCCCAGCAAGTGTCAGACTGGAAAGAGCCCACGGAGGAAGAGATGTCCCAGGGAGAACTCAACAACTCCCAGGAAGACTCAGACTGGGAGGAATACCTGGACAAAGAGCTGCTCCAGGAAATCTTGGACTGGGAGGAAAGCATGGAGCAGGAGCTGTCCCAGAGAGAGATAAACAGCCGGGAAGAAGTTTCCAACCGGGAAGAACACAATTGCCAAGGCTTTTCCCGAGAGGAATTGTCCCTTGGTCAAGATGTGTCCCGAGGGAACAACCATGGACACTCCGTACACTCCAGCTGGGAGGACGACAGCGACCCAGAACTGGCGCAGGACCTCTGGCAAGTCGGGTCCAACTCCGGCATCTGGATGAAGCCCTTGGCCCTGGAGGATGACGAGTGGGACGAGGTGAGCATCCTGGAGCTGCCCCCAGAAGAAGACAAGGAGCAGAAACGGAGAGCTTTTGTGGCAGATGAGCTCCCGCTGCCTGTCCCTTGTGAGGCCTGGGTTGAGGAGCAGAAACCAGAGCTGCGCAGCCCAGGGCTGCTCTGTGCCTCGCTTGCCCCCCTGAAAGGCCAAGCCCCTGGGAGATACACAGCTTCTCCCTCCCAGGCCCTCCACGGGCAGCCGCGTGCCCCCAGGAAACTTCTCTCCCACTTCAGGTGGGCGCTGCGGAGGCTGTTCTGCTGTTCCTGCCTGGCGGCACCGCCCGAGGAGTAGCACGGACACGGCACCGACAGCAGCCACTGCTCCAGAGCCGCCCTCCCTGCGGGCTGTGGCACCCACGGGACTCTGAACCAGGCATCGGGGAACCAACAGGAACGGGATCAGGAGCGTGGAGAGGACAGAGATGGCACAGAGATGATGAAGGCCACAATGATGACAAAGATGAACATGAAGATGACAAAGGCAATGACAAAGATGAAAACAACAAAGACAAAGCAGAAGACAGAGATGAAGAAGGTGAAGACGATGGCAAAGACAACGAAGACAAGAGGAATAAGAATAATTTAAAGATAGACAGATTAAGATTAGTGATAGGAATAAGAATTTAGGAATACATAGGAGAAGAATAGGAATAGGAATAAGAATTATAAAATCCATAGAAGAAGAGGAATAAGAATTTAAAAAGCTATAGAAGAAGAATAGTAATAAGAATAAGAATAAGAATAAGAATTTTAGAGTCCATAGAGGAAGAGGAATGAGAATAAGAATTTTAAAATGTATAGGAGAAGAGCAATAATATTGAGTAGGATGTAAAATATGTAGAAGAAAAGAAGCAGAATAGTGAGAATAAGAAGAATTATTTAGAAATCTATAAATGAAGAAAAAATTTAGTAAATAAGAAAAATTAGCAAATAATTTATATTTTCCAATGAAATTTGTTATGCACAAGAGCAGAGTCTCCAGATTTCCTTTCTTGTCCCTCTGAGCCATTGATGGGTTTTCCACTTCTGTCCCAGGGAGTGCCCTGGGAGCAGCGACTGCTCAGCTCCAGCGCCCGTGGATCCCGATGGGTTGTGGGTGGATCTCTGCATCCCCCGTGGATCCCCATGGGTTGTGGGTGGATCTTTGCAGCCCCCGTGGATCCCCATGGGCTATGGGTGGATCTCTGCAACCCCAGTTGATCCCCAAGGGTTGTGGGTGGATCTCTGCATCCCCCGTAGGTCCCCAGGGACTGTGGGGGCTCAGCTGCTTCACCGTGGTGATCACCCCAGCCTGTAGAGGAATCTCAGCTCCAGCACCTGGAGCACCTCCTGCCCCTCCTTCTCCACTGACCCTGGTGTCTCTATGTTGTTTCCCTCACATGTTCTCACCTCCTCCTCTTCTCTGGCCAGGAAAAAACTGTGCATGCCCCACTTTGTTTTGATTTTCTTCTTCAATACCTTATAACAGAGGAGTTCCCCACCACTCCCAATGGCCCAGCCTTGGCCAGCACCTTGTCCATCTTCAGAGCCACCAGGGATTGGCTCTGCTGGCCGTGGTAGAAGCTTCCAGCAGCTTCTCACAGCAGCCTCCTCTGTGGGGCTGTCCTAGGGTGAGGGAATGGTGTTTGTATCCCAAATCGTGTGTTCTCTTTATGCCTGATATTATGTTCTGTGCCTTCAGCACTGACTCTGAAAGTGAAGGATTGTTTTGTCTTGTTATCAGCCGGCTCACCTCCCCCCATGGTCTGTGTCTAGGAGAGGCTTGGCTGGCCGGGCTTTGCTTGCTTGCTGGCTTGCTTGCTTTTGCTTTTGCGTATTAGATAGTTTAGCTAGGCAGCCCAACTTTTACCCGGGACTGTTTCTTTTTCCCTTCCCTTTCCCTTTCCTGAATATCATCTGAACCTGCTCTGGACCTGGACCTGGGAAACATCAAGAAACACCGAGAGTCTGCATTCTGTGACCTGCAGCAGCCATCCCCAGCGCCGGAGACTGATAGCTGGGCAACCACTCCCAGGAGAGAGTTTCTGAATTTGTCATCTCTTCAGAACGGTGAAAGGGTTTTGGCATCTGGTGTTGGTTTTTTTTTACTGGGGAGTGTTTTTGCTTGTTAAATAAACAGGATTTTTTCCATTTCTCTCTGAGGAAATCCTTCCCGAACCAGGTAGGGGAGGGGCCGTGGGGGGTTTGCTTTCTGGGGGCTCCTTCCAGAGGACTTCTCCCAAACTTTGCCCTAAACTAGGACAGGGGCCCCCACTATCAAAAACCAGGCCCTGCAAAACCAAAACAGTCCCCAAGGCCAGGCCTGCTCCGGCCTGTTCCCAGCTCCTCGTGCTGGTGTTGGGCTGCCAGGGTGGGCCTTGGTGACACGGGCACTCTGTGTCAGGGCCCTTCCTGACATGGTGGTGGCCAGAGACCCTTGTGACATCAGAGAGTTCCATCCAGGCCGACGGTTTGTAGGGGCAACGCAGGTTCCGGGGTGCTCAGATCCAGGAGAGCCACTCTGGAAGGATCCAGAAGCAACTCCCGGGATCCGTCTGCGCCACAGGCCCAGAGTGACAGAGGAGGACAAAGCCCCAAAGCCATCCCCGAGTCCCGGTGGCCCGGCCCCGTGCCCAGCTGCCTGCAGGCCCTCAGCGGGCAGTGGCGGGAGCAGGGTCAGGTCAGGCCTGCCGCTGTCACACACCGAGGAGGACAAAGGGATCCTTGGTGACATGGCCCACGAGCATTCCCAGTGGGAAGCTGTGATGGAGCAGGAGATGTCCCGGGAGGAAGAAGCTGTGGGAGGGCAGCAGGAGTGTGGATGGGATGAAGATCAGAGATCCCAGGAGCCGTCCATCGTGAGCGTTCCTGAAGATTCCCAGGGGGAAGATGTCCCAGAGCTGTCCCAGGGGGAAGCTGAGAGGCACCAGGAGCTCTCACCACGGGAAGATGATTTGCACTCCTACATCTCCCCGTGGGAACACCAGAGAGAGCCGGAATTGTCCCCAGCGAGGGACAGCAGCGACGAGGAGCTGTCCGGAGGGGCAGAAGCCGGGGCCCAAGAGCTGTCCCAGCGGGAGGAGGATGTCGCCTCCAGCACCTCCGGAGAGGCAGAAGCCGGGGCCCAAGAGCCGTCCCAGCGGGAGGAGGATGTCGCCTCCAGCACCTCCGGAGAGGCAGAAGCCGGGGCCCAAGAGCCGTCCCAGCGGGAGGAGGACGTCGCCTCCAGCACCGGGGACAAAGCCTTGAGGTCAGTGAGTGAGGAGGAGCCCCAGCCTGGTTCCCCGCAGGGACCCGGCTCCCCCAGCCCCGTGGGCACGGCGCTGGCAGCAGAGGCAGCTCCGGCCCTGCCCAGCGCCTCTCCTGCCCCTGGCAGTCCCCCGGGGGCCGAGCCGGCAGCTGCTG